>NW_026652284.1:26706872-26752090 GCF_009828535.3 Hylobates moloch
TTTTTTTTTTTTTTTTTTTTTTTTTTAAGACAGAGTCTAGCTCTGTCTCCCAGGCTGGAGTGCAGTGGCCTGATCTCGGCTCACTTCAACCTCCGCCTCCTGGGCTCAAGCAATTCTCCTGCCTCAGCCTCCCGAGTAGCTGGGACTACAGGCATCTGCCACCACGCCCAGCTAATTTTTGTATTTTTAGTAGAGACAGGGTTTCACCATATTGGCCAGGCTGGTCTCGAACTCCTGACCTTGTGATCCACCTGCCTCGGCCTCCCAAAGTGCTGGGATTACAGGCGTGAGCCACCGCGCCTGGCCTGAGACGGGGTTTCACTATGTTGGCCAGACTGGTCTCAAACTCCTGTCCTAGAGTGATCCGCCCACCTCGACCTCTTAAAGTACTGGGATTACAGGCGTGAGTCACCGTGCCCAGACTGGTTTTGTTTAGAATCCACTCCTTGTCCTACCTCTCCCAGGGTCTATGAGGAGCCCGCTAATCTTTAATCCATGGCCCTAGGTTCAGGGGAGGGGGTCGGGCCAGGGCAGGCCATGGGAAGTGAAGTGGACTTTGGGGGAGTCAGAAAGCTTTGGTGTGGCCTCTTGTGCCCAAGACAACCCAGGAGGTTCATGGTCCTGAAGACAATGTAATCTAGGGCCCAAACCTTCTAATCCCAGGGTGGGCAGAATCTGGGTGTAGAATGGGGTGTTCAGGGGGGCTCCCCATAGACAGAGGGTATGGGACCCTCACCTTGGCACTGGAAGAGTTCAGGCCTCCTCAAACAGATGGGGCCCAGGACAGCAGAGGGGACAGAGAGGGCTGCTCTGCCAGCATGTCCCAGAAGTGCATGTGGATATAGAAGGCAGCAGCTGCTGAGATGGCCGTGGGCATTGGACTATGCTGGAGTGGAGACACCTCACCCCGACTATGCCAGCTTGCACTGGGCACTTTCACTTCCCTTAATATAGGCTCTTTGCACTCTGCTACCCACAGTTTGCATCAGAAGAAATGGAAGAGACCTGCTTAAGGTCGCACACCCAGTGGCAGAGCAGGGACTCTGCGCGGGGTGGTCTAACTGCAAAGTCTGCCATCCTTCCATTCCCCTTGGGGCTGGAAAAGAAAGGTTTCTAACTTGCTTTCAAAGCGAGTTCCTATCAGCTCCGTTGTGGGCAAGGTGGGGCCGCTACCCATTCTACAGAGTGGCTGGGGCCTGCTCAGTGGAGCTGGGGCCAAGCTGGGCCTCTCCAGTCGGCTGCGGGGGCACACCCCGGGGCGCTGGGAGTCCAGGCCCGGTTTTGCATCAGGCCCTGCTGAGGTGTTTCCTCCTCCTCAGTGTGGGGCAGCTGCTGGCTGGGCTGCCTGTTGAGTCAGCCTTCTTCCCTCACGGCTCTTCTCCCCGTCCCTGAAACTCGGCTGCCAGGGGAGCTGGAGCCACCTGCGAAGGTGTCCTCCCATACTGGACCCCTACAGGTAACACATGTCGGTGCCAGGGTCCCCTGCCAGGGTCCAGAGACGCAGGCGCTGCCACCTGGTATCCTGAGCACCCTCCAGCACCTTGGGGTTGGGGGAGGTGGGCGCATGTCTGGAACTGGAACAGCCGGACAGATGGACAGACCCTCCTCTTGACCAATGGGTCTGTCCCACGGTGTTGAAACAGCAGGGAAGACCAAACACTTGATTCTGCCTCTGGTAGGAGAGGGGACTTCAGGGAGGGGGTCCTGCTGAGGACGCCCATGGCCCAGCTCAGACAGGCCCGCAGGACAGAAATAGGCTCAGTTCTGCCGAATGTCCCCCCCGGCCTCCATCCACACTCAGACACACACACCTGGTGGCCCCCAAGGCACCAGGGGACACCCCACAGCACACAGCCCAGTCACACGTACAGCACAGGAGGAAATGCACAATGCATACTGTACACACCCCACACGGTGCTGTCACCTAGAAAGTCACTGAACACACCACACAGACAATATAGTCACCATGCAGCATCACACTGCAGCAGGACACAAAGACACACACAGCAACTACACAGCTCACAGAACCACCCCACGCAGACATGCCCACCAGACTCGGACCCACACAGCCACACAACAGGGCACAGAGAGGGACGTGGGCTCACACCCCAATCCACAGGGGAGGCCGAACTGTGCATTTGCAAGACTCACGCCTTGGCCATAGAAGTTCAGGGAAACTGCTGTTGGGGAGCACATGGGTATCCACAGAGTGAATGCACACCGTGCAGCCATGCCGGGGCCTTCTGCTCCTGAGGGTGTCAAGAGGGATCGCTGGGGCTCCGCCACTGACTCAGCTGGGAGGGGACAGAGCATAGCAGGCGGCGGACGCAAGCCAGGACCTGCCCGCCAAGCTGCCTCCACCGGTCTCAGCCCCACCTGGAGCCGTGGCATGGAAGGGGCGGGGAAGAGAGGAGAGGCCACCCAGTGGGCTCAGGACACAGCCCTGACCAAGTCATGGGCCCCTTGCCACGTCTACACGCCCCTCGGCGCTGGGCAAATGTTTTCTTTCCGGAGTCACTGTGGTACCTGAGCGTGGGCTGCTGTGCCAGCCTAGGCCTCCACCGCCGGGACCCCAGCCTGGTCTTGGGAGAACTGTGTGGCCAGAGCAGAGGGGCCCGGTGGCTCCAGGCAAGAGGGCAGGGCTGGCGGTGGGGGCATCCCTGGGTTGGAGGCCTCCATGGGAGTGGGTGCGGCAGTTACCTCAGGGGAGGAAGTTGGGGGTGTGGGCTGAGGAGGAGGTTGCCTCAGACAGGAAGGCCAAGTGGGCCAGGGCAGGGTGGAGGTGGTGGCGGGAGGGGACCCAGGCTATGAGGTTCCTGGCGCGGGGGAGTGAGCAGATGTGTGTGCGTGTGTGTACGTGTGTGCCTGTCTGTCTAGGTGGGTGGTTGTATGTGTTCATTTCCATGTGTGTGCAGGCATATTTCTGCATTTAATTAATCAAACTTTTACCAACCATCTGTTGTGTGCAAAGTAATGGCTTTGAGGGTGACTCCCTCTCCCTGCCTCCAAGCTCACAACCCAGTTAGCTGGGCAATGTATGTGTGCCAAAGTCTGTGTGATTTTTATGTACGTCTTTATCGAGGGACATATCTGTCCCCAGACTTGTTCTTGTCTAGGTGAACCCGTCCGGGTGGGCCCATCCCCGTTGGTGTGCCTGGGCTGTGTGCAGGTTTGTTTGTTTGTTTGTGTTTTGAGACAGAGTCTCACTCTGTTGCCCAGGCTGGAGTGCAGTGGCGCCATCTCAGCTCACTGCAACCTCCGCCTCTCGGGTTCAAGCGATTCTCCTGCCTCACTTCCCAAGTAGCTGGAATTACAGGCATGTGCCACCACGCCCAGCTAATTGTTCTTTTCTTTTCATTTTTTTTTTTGGAGACAGAGTTTCGCTCTTTTTGCCCAGGCTGGAGTGCAATGGTGTGATCTCAGTTTACCATAACCTCTGCCTCCCAGGTTCAAGCAATTCTCCCACCTCAGCCTCCCGAGTAGCTGGGATTAAAGGCATGCATCACCATGCCCGGCTAATTTTGTATTTTTAGTAGAAACGGGGTTTCTCCGTGTTGGTCAGGCTGGTCTCAAACTCCTGACCTCAGGTGATCTGCCCGCCTTGGCCTCCCAAAGTGCTGGGATTACAGGGGTGAGCCACTGTATCCGGCCATAATTTTTGTATTTTTAGTAGAGACGGGGGTTTCACCATGTTGACGAGGCTGGTCTCGAACTCCTGACCTCAGGTGATCGGCGCACCTTGGCCTCCCAAAGTGTTGGGATTACACGTGTGAGCCACCGCGCCTGGCCACTGTGTGCAGATTTAAGAACATGTGTAGGGCCGGGCGCAGTGGCTCACGCCTGTACTCCCAGCACTTTGGGAGGCTGAGGCAGGCAGATCACGAGGTCAGGAGTTTGAGGCCAGCCTAGCCAACATGGTCAAACCCCGTCTCTACTAACAATACAAAAATTAGCTGGGCGTGATGGTGCATGCCTATAATCCCAGCTACTCAGGAGGCTGAGGCAGGAGGTTTGAACCCGTCAGGCGGAGGTTGCAGTGAGATGAGATTGCGCCACTGTACTCCAGCCTGGGCAACAAAGCAAGACTCCTTCTCAAAAAAAAAAAAAAAAAAAAAAAAAAAAGAATGTGTGTGCATGTCTCTCATGGGCACGGGTCCAGGTCTGTGTCTGCAGAGGGCCCTTTCTGGGAGAACAGCTGTGCATGCGCCTGTCTTTATGCAGGTGTCCGTGTGCATGTGCGACCATATCTATGCCTACATGGATCCGCGTGTGCACGTGTGTCTGTGTGTTCCATCACTGCACTTCTGTGTGGCTCTACCTCAGGGTGTGTGCAGGTGTGTCTCTTGCTTCTTCCACTGTGTCCCTGAGTGTGTTCAAGGGCTAGTGTATGCATGTGTGCATGAGTGTCTCTCACCCCACCTTGAGCTCAGCCGTCCTGGGGTGGCACCCTACACACACCCGGCCAAGTGTTTGGGGAGAAAAGGGCTGTTGGTTCCAGGATGTGCCAAGCGTTTGTGCAGGGCTTGACCTGACCCTCGGTCTGCCCCCAGGAAGCTACGTGTGCCCAGCTGGGGCACAGCCCCAGCCGATGCCCCAGAGGGGCCACCCATCTCAAGAGGGGCTTTGGGCTCTGCCCTCCCTCCCCATGGCGCATGGGCCAAAGCCTGAGACTGAAGGACTGTTGGACCTCAGCTTCCTGACGGAGGAGGAGCAGGAGGCCATTGCTGGCGTCCTCCAACGAGATGCCCGCCTGCGCCAGCTGGAGGAGGGGCGGGTCAGGTAAGGCAGGGCAGACCCTGGCCGGGGAGCACCAAGAGGCTTGAGTGGCCCCCCATCCTGCTCCCTACCGACACCACTGCCTGTCAGATGTCTGCGTGGTTCTTGGTTTCGCCCTTTAGTCTCCTCTGGCCTTGGCCAGCTCACAGCTCATCACTTCTCCAGGGGTGACTGCACCAGCTTTCTTGCCAGCCTCCCTGCCTCCAGGCTTGCCTCTTGGGCCCACCTCCTGCAGCTGGTGCTCCCCAGATCTGTCTTTTTTTTTTTTTTTTTTGAGACAGAGTTTCATTTTTTCGCCCAGGCTGGAGTGAAGTGGCACAATCTTGGCTCACTGCAACCTCCAGCCCTCTGGGTTCAAGCGATTCTCCTGCCTCAGCCTTCCAAGTAGCTGGGATTATAGGTACACGCCACCACGCCCAGCTAATTTCTGTATTTTTAGTAGAGATGGGTTTTCACCGTGTTGGCCAAGCTGGTCTCGAAGCTCTGACCTCAGATGGTCCACCCGCCTCGGCCTCCCAAAGTGCTGGGATTACAGACGTGAGCCACCGTGCCTGGCCAGATCTGTCCTTAATATCCCTGCTGAAAACTTCCCCTGGCTCCCCAGTGTCAAGGGCAAGCTCCTGGGCATGGTCCACTGGGCCTCCCTGGTCGGTCCTTGCCAGCCCCCACCATCTCCTCTTTCACCATAACCCCCACCCGACACACAGACACAAAGTGACCCCTCCAGTCACTCAGGTGCTCCCCAGTCCCTGAACCCACTCTTCACTTCTATGCCTACGCTGGTACTTCTTCCTGGAAGAGCACAGTGGTAGAAGAGCGTGGGCGTTACAAGCAATGTTTGGGGACAGACACTTCCTAGCTATGTAGCCTTGGCAACTCACGTGACCTCCTTGAGCACCATACTCCTCGTCTGTAAAAGGGGGCTAAGGAGTTCTACTTCACTGATTTAAGAGGACTCGGCCAGAGATAGTGGCAACGCCTGTAATCCTAGCACTTTGAGAGGCTGAGACAGGAGGACTGCTTGAGCCCAGGAATTCAAGACCAGCCTGGACAACACAGTGAGACCCCATTTCTACAAAATATAAAAAATTAGCCTGGTGTGGTGGTGTGCGCCTGTAGTCCCAGCTATTTAGGCAGCTGAGGTGAGAGGATTGCTTGAACCCAGGAGGTCAGGCTGCAATGAGCCATGATCATGCCACTGCACTCCAGCCCAGGCAACAGAGCAAGACCCTGTCTCAAAAAAATAATAATAAAAAGTATAATACTTATTATCCTTCTCTACCTGGAGAATTCCAATTTGTCTTTTAAGAAGAAATTCAAGGCTGGGCATGGTGACTTACAACATTGTGGGAGGCTGAGCCAGGTGGATTGCTTGAGTCCAGGAGTTACAGACCAGCCTGGGAAACATGGAAAAGCCCCGTCTCTACAAAAAAAAATATTAAAAATTAGCTGGTTATGGTGGCACGTGCCTGTAGTCCCAGCTACTCAGGAGGCTGAGGTGGGAGGATCACTTGAGCCTGGGAGGTGAAGGTTGCAGTGAGCTGAGACTGCGCCACAGCACTCCAGCCTGGGCATCGAGGGAGACCCCATCTCAAAATAATTAAGTAAATAAATAAATAAAGGCAATTCAAATGTCACCTCCTCTGGGAAGCCCTCCTGGATTCTCACAGGCAGAGCTGGCTTTTCTTACTTCTATCACATCATCCAGCTCACTATAGTGTACTTGTCTCTTCTGTCTGGACTTGGTCTCCCCAGCAGCCCGAGCTCCTCCACAGCACAGATCAAGTCTGATTTGCTGCTGGGTCCCTGGCTCCTGGTCCCAAGCCTGTTACAGTGTGGGTGGCGGGAATGTTGCTTGGGTGAGTCATGACAGCCACACCCTCCCCCTTCCTCCAGCAAGCTCCGGGCCTCACTGGCAGACCCTGGGCAGCTGAAGATCCTGACGGGGGACTGGTTCCAGGAAGCACGCTCCCAGCGGCACCACAATGCCCACTTCGGCTCTGACCTTGTCCGAGCGTCTATGCGCAGGAAGAGGAGCGCCAGGGGTGAGAGGAGATCCTCGGGGC
Organism: Hylobates moloch; assembly: GCF_009828535.3. Classification (NCBI taxonomy): domain Eukaryota; kingdom Metazoa; phylum Chordata; class Mammalia; order Primates; family Hylobatidae; genus Hylobates; species Hylobates moloch. The sequence goes on from NW_026652284.1 coordinate 26,713,715, forward strand.
AGGGCAAGCCACGTGCCGTCCAGGGCGCTGGCTGTATGTGGACAGGGAAAGAGGACCACTAGGGCTCCAGGCCTGGCTGCCCCCAGTACTGCGTGTCTTTGAGTGGGCAATGCCCCTCCATGGGCATGGGGTGGGTGGGCATCTCCCAGGGCCTCTCCCGAGTCACAGCCAGGCTTCCTGAGCATGGGGCCTCACAGAACTTCTCACCTGTGCCCAGGAGACCAGGCTCCAGGCTGCGACAGGGAGGCTGAGGCTGCTGTGAAAGAGAAGGAAGAGGGGCCAGAGCCCAGGTGAGGAGGAGTCTCAGGAAGGGGGAGACGGTGCCCACCAGTCACCAGGGTCCCTCCCTCTGAGAGCGTCCTCTCCCTACTCCTAGGCTCACCATTGATGAGGCCCCTCAGGAGAGGCTCAGGGAGACTGAGGTAAGAGTGAATGAGCCAACATGTGAGTACGGTGTCCCTGGAGGGGAGGTGGAATGTGCGGGGGGCAGCAGGGAAAGAGCCCCAGCCTGGGAATGGGGAGACCCTGGACATGTCCCTTCCCGTGTCTGCACCTCATCACCTCCCGGGTGGAACAGTGGTGAACGGTGGTGAACGGTGGTAAACAGTGGTGAACAATGGTGAACGGTGGTAAACAGTGGTGAATGGTGGTGAACAGTGGTATATGGACCCAGCCTCTAAGGGAACTTCTGAATCTGGCTATTAAGGGGTGAAGTTGGGCCAGGCGCGGTGGCTCATGCCTGTAATCCCAGCATTTTGGGAGGCCGATGCAGGAGGATCGCTTGAGCCGAGGAGTTCAAGACCAGCCTGGGCAACATAGCAAAATGCCCCCCATCTCTATAAAAAATAAATTTTAAAAAAAGGCCGGTCATGGCAGTTCACGCCTATAATCCCAGCACTTTGGGAAGCCGAGATCACCTGAGGTCAGGAGCTCGAGACCAGCCTGACTAACAGGGAGAAACCCCATCTCTACTAAAAATACAAAATTAGCCGGGCATGGTGGTGCATAACCTGGAATCTCAGCTACTCGGGAGGCTGAGGCAGGAGAATCGCTTGAACCCAGGAGGCGGAGGTTGTGATGAGCCAAGGTCGCACCATTGCACTCCAGCCTGGGCAACAAGAGTGAAACTCTGTCTCAATTAAAAATAATAATAATAAATTTTTTAAAAAAGAAAAAAGGTTGTCTACCAATGGGTCAATTAAAAAAAAAAAAAAAGGAGTTTGGAAGGGACTGGCCTGGCCTGGCAGAGGTGGAGGACTCAGGTATGAATGCCCCCAGCAATGGGAGCAGGGAGTCAGGCGACACAAGCCCTGCGGGGTGGGCTGTGAAGTACTGGTCTCACCGCTCCTGCAGCTGGCTGCCAGCCCAGCCCCGAGGGCTGCCCTAAACCTGAAACTGGGGTAGCTGGCTGGAGCCCTTTGACCTCTGACCCCAATATGACCTTTGACCTCTTCCTCACCAGCCTCTGTACTGTGACCTCTACCCCTTTCTTCCTTCAGGGACCTGATTTCCCATCGCCTTCTGTCCCCCAAAAGGCTTCAGATCCTGAGGAGGCGTCCCAGGCCCAGGAAGGTGAGTGGGAGCGCCTGTTGGGTAGCACGGAGAGGTTTTGGGGGTCAGAGGCAGCCCTAAGGGGCCCCAACCACCTGTGTTCACTCTCCCGACCCCCACTCCCACCCTGCGTCGGAAGTGGGGACGATCCCAGGGCAGCACCTGGGCCTGAATCTGCACTCGCTGGGGTTGTAAACCAGTTCCTCCGAATTTGCTTAGGGGCGAGCAAGAGAGGGCTCGCTTAGCATCTCGTGCCCCACCCCAGATCCTGGCCAAGGAGACCAGCAGGTCTGTGCCGAGGAGGCGGACCCGGAGCTGGAGCCCGCGTCGGGGGGAGGGCAGGAGCCGCGGCCCCCGCAAGCCCAGGTAGGCGGGAGTGGCCCGTGGCTGCTCTCAACATCCGGAGCGGACTCCGGGCGGGGAGCGCTCCTGCCCAGGGCTGCGAACCGCCCGCGACCCGGGGCGCTTGGGGCAGGGGCGGGGAAAGAAGGGGCGCCCCGTCACTTGCCCCCTCTGCAGACCAAGGCCGCGTGCCAGATCCTGGAGAACGGGGAGGAGGCCCCGGGGCCCGACCCCTCACTCGACCGCATGCTCAGCAGCAGCTCCTCCGTGTCCAGCCTTAACTCCTCCACGGTGAGGCGGGAGGGAGGGGACCCGGGCGGCCGGGGGGTGGACCCGTTCTGATGCGTAGCCCCTGCCTGCCCCTCCCTCGCCGCGGGACCCAACGCTGCAGCCCCCCGCCCCCGGCCTGCCACCCATGACCCGGATCTGAAGCCTCCGCGCTGCCCCCGGCCCCGACGTGAGCCCTGTGAGCGGCCCTGACTCCCACCCACTCCCGTCCGCAGCTGAGCGGCAGCCAGATGAGCCTGTCAGGCCAGGCGGAGGCGGTGCAGGTCCGCGGCTCCGTGCACTTCGCGCTGCACTACGAGCCGGGCGCCGCCGAGCTGCGCGTGCACGTGATCCAGTGCCAGGGCCTGGCCGCCGCCCGGCGCCGCCGCTCGGACCCGTGAGTGCCCAGCCGGCCAAGCGGGGCGCAGCTGTCACAGCCCAGCCCACCATTCACAGGGTCTCGGCCTCTTCGTCCTCATCTTCAAAATGGGAACGACAGCGTTACTGGGGGGCGTGGGATTAAGTGAGACAATCCCTGTAAAGCGCTTAGCACGAGGCCTGGCACGTGTTCGGGGTGGTGGCTGGGGGAGCCCACAGGCAGGGGAGAAGGCTCTGGGAGGGCCCCTCCTCACCTCGGGTTCTCACCTCCCCAGCTACGTCAAAAGCTACCTCCTCCCGGATAAGCAGAGCAAGCGCAAGACGGCGGTGAGGAAACGGAATCTGAATCCGGTTTTCAACGAGACTCTCCGGGTGAGACTGTGACCACGATGCGGTTCCCCGTTAATGAACAGAACGCCCCTTCCTGCGGGGCGAGGTGGCAAGGGCAGCCAGTAACGTCATTGCCCGGAGGATCGGCGGGGTGGGGGGCCCATTAACTCGTTATCCAGTGTTGTCAGCCTTGTGGTGGGCGTGGTGATAGTGCAGGCCCCCATTAATGCCCTTCGGGGCTCCCCAGAATTCCATCATGGTGGGAACGCGGTAGGACCCGCCCCAGCCAAATCGCGCAGCATCTACGCGGGCCACCAGCAGTGCTCCGCTAAAGCGCACCTCCTGCCCTCAGTACTCCGTCCCGCAGGCCGAGCTCCAGGGCCGCGTGCTGAGCCTGTCCGTGTGGCACCGCGAAAGCCTGGGTCGCAACATCTTTCTGGGCGAAGTTGAAGTGCCCCTGGACACGTGGGACTGGGGCTCTGAGTCCACCTGGCTCCCCCTGCAGCCCCGGGTGAGGCAGCCAGGCCGCGTGGGGAGACCTGCGGCCCGGGTCTCCCGCATTTACCCCACCAGGCTCTCCCGCAGCCCCCTCACACCTCACCTTCGACAGAGCCTCCCCTCAACCTCTTAACCTCACGGCCCCAGGCGAAGCCCGGCCGGCCACGGCCCCTTCCCTGAGGGCACTAGGACCCCTAGGTTCCGCCCCTGCAGACCCCGCCGTCTCTGCCAGCCGCACCCCATCCGGGTCTGCAGACCCCACCCTCCTGAGGCCCCTTTCCATTAGCCCCTGCTCCACGATAAGCCCGCCTCTCGCAGGTCCCACCCTCTCCCGACGACCTTCCGAGCCGCGGGTTACTCGCCCTGTCCCTCAAGTACGTCCCCGCCGGCTACGAGGGTGAGTGACAGCCAGAGAGGCCAAGCTGGACACGCCCTGAAAAGCGGGAGACTCCTGTCCCCGGGTTTGGGGGCGGTGGACTCCATCCGTGTGCGGGCCTGAGCCGAGCCTCTCCGCAGGCGCAGGACTGCCCCCGAGCGGGGAGCTGCACTTCTGGGTGAAGGAGGCTCGGGACCTCCTGCCGCTGCGGGCGGGATCCCTGGACACTTACGTACAATGGTGAGGAGTGCTGGCCCTCCGGGCTTCCCCCCTTCTTTTGCCCGCAGTGGAGTGCCCAACCTCGACAAACCCCTACTAATCAACGATCACGCAGCCTGGGCTTTCACCACTGAGCAGGGATGAAGGGGACGGTTTGAGCGAAGGCCTGGAGTGGGGAAGAGTTGAGGACGCCTTCGAGGGGCTGCATTTCAGCGTGACTGGCGCCTATAGGACTTGTTGAAAAGCTGAGGCTGAGGGCTGCAAGGGTCCTTCCATAGAGAACCTGGGAGGCCAGGCTGTGGGGCTTGGCCGGGAACTTATAGTTCAGTGGAAGCTTCCAGGGGACTTCTAGGGGTGCCTCCAGGTGCTGCCCCCACTCTTAGAGAGTGAAACGGAGGTAGGCGGATCACTTCTGGGTGTCCACCCTGACGCAGCCAGAGGCTGCAGTACAGAGGTACTGTACTTCTGAGCAACACTGTGTTTTGCAGAGGGGGTTCCCAGGCTTTGAAAACCTTGGAAACAGGCCAGGCATGGTGGCCTATGCCTGTAATCCCAGCACTTTGAGAGGCTGAGGCTGGTGGATCACCTGAGGTCAGGAGTTCGAGACCAGCCTGACCAACATGGTGAAACCCCGTCTCTATTAAAAGTACAAAAAATTATCTGGGCGTGGTGGTGGGTGCCTGTAATCCCAGCTACTTGAGAGACTGAGGCGGGAGAATCACTCGAACCCGGAAGGCTGCAGTGAGCCAAGATCATTCCACTGCACTCCAACCTGGGCCACTGCACTCCAGCCTGGGCCAAACAGAGCGAGACTGTCTCAAAAAATAAAAAAAAAAAAACCTTGGAAACTGCTTGAGGAGGGGTGTGGTGGAGCAACAGGGAGATAATAAAAGTCACTGAGCCAGCAAGAATAGCAGAACTGCATTTCAGAGACATTGCTCTGCAGCCCTGTGAATAGGAGCTGTAACCTTTTCTTTATTATTATTATATTATTATTATTATTATTATTATTATTATTATTATTATTGAGAGAGAGTCTCGCTCTGTTGTTGCCCAGGCTGGAGTGCAGTGGCACCATCTTGGTGCACTGCAAGCTCCACCTTCCGGGTTCACGCCATTCTCCTGCCTCAGCCTCCTGAGTAGCTGGGACTACAGGCGCCCGCCACCACGCCCAGCTAATTTCTTTGTATTTTTAGTAGAGATGGGGTTTCACCATGTTAACCAGGATGGTCTCGATCTCCTGACCTCGTGATCCGCCCACCTCGGCCTCCCAAAGTGCTGGGATTACAGACGTGAGCCACCACGCCCAGCTATTATTATTTTTTTTTAAGACGCAGTCTCGCTCTGTTGCCTAGGCTGGAGTGCAGTGGTGTGATTTCAGCTCACTGCAGCCTCAGTCTCCCGGGCTCAAGCGATTCTCCTGCCTCAGCCTCCCGAGTAGCTGGGATTACAGGTGAACGCCACCATGCCCAGCTAATTTTTGTATTTTTAGTAGAGATGGGGTTTCACCATGTTGGCCAGGCTGGTCTCGAACTTCTGACCTCAGGTGATCCATCCACCTCGGCCTCCCAAAGTGCTGGGATTACAGGCATGAGCAACCTCGCCCGGCCAGGAGATGTAACTTTTAAAGCCAGGAGACCTGAGAGGAGGCTGGTGCAAAGGTCCCAGGGCAGTGAAGGTCTAAGGCCAGGCAGGCAGGAGCCAGGGGACACGGACATATGTGAGGGAGAATGAGTGGGACGTGGTGACTGGATGACTCTAGGGAGTGTGAGGGGTGGTCACCTCATGCCAGGCCACCTCCCGCACAGCTTCGTGCTGCCTGATGACAGCCGGGCCAGCCGCCAGCGTACAAGGGTTGTGCGACGCAGCCTCAGCCCTGTGTTCAATCACACCATGGTGTACGATGGCTTTGGGCCTGCTGACCTGCGCCAGGCTTGTGCCGAGCTCTCCCTCTGGGACCATGGGGCCCTGGCCAACCGCCAGCTGGGGGGCACACGCCTCAGCCTGGGCACCGGTAAGTGGGACAGCACCCTGAGACAGGCCCTGTGACAGGCCCTGGCCCTGGATACCTCTCTGTCCTTTCCTGAGCTTTGATATCTGCTGAGAACTGAGGGTGGTAACGGGGGACAGTGCATAATCTGGGACCAGGCAGGTGTTTGGGGGCCCCAAGGTGTCCAGTGTGATCATGCCCTCAACCCCTGCCCACCCACATCCAGGCAGCAGCTATGGGCTGCAGGTGCCCTGGATGGATTCCACACCCGAGGAGAAGCGGCTGTGGCAGGCCCTCCTGGAGCAGCCGTGCGAGTGGGTGGATGGCCTTCTACCCCTCAGAACCAACCTGGCCCCCAGGATGTAGCCCCACCAAGCCTCTCTCTCTGGACCCCCATCTCAGGGCCTGCCCTTGGCTAAAGTCAATAAAGTCTGTTCTAAGAGCAATGAAAGGCTGGTGTCTGCTGGGGCAGGGAGGAAGAAAGGTGATTGCAGGAAAATGCCAGGGAAGTAACACGGGCCAGATGAAGGAACTTCAGACTCCGCCACCAAGACTTCAGAGAAGCCAGGCACAGTGGTTCACGCCTGTAACCCCAATGCTTTGGGAGGCTGAGGCAGAAGGATTGCTTTAGCCCAAGAGTGCAAGACCAGTCTGAGCAGCATAACGAGACCCCATCTCTACAAAATTTTAAAAATTAGCTGCAGGTGGTGGTGTCACATGCCTGTAGTCCCAGCTACTCAGGAGGCTGAGGCAGGCAGATTGCTTGTGCCCAGGAGTTCGAGGCTGCAGTGAGCTATGCCACAAAGCGAGATGCTATTTCTACAAAAAAATGTTTAAAAATTAGGTGGGTATGGTGGTGCACAGCTGCGGTCCCAGCTACTCAGGAGGCTGAGGAGGAAGGATAGCTTGAATCCAGAATCTTGAGGCTACAGTGAATATGACTATGCCACTGCACTCCAGCCTGGATGACAGAGTAAGACCTTGTCTATAAAAAAAGTTTGTTATTTTTTTGAGACGGAGTCTCGCTCTGGAGTGCAATGGCGTGATCTCGGCTCACTGCAACCTCTGCCTCCTGGCTTCAAGCGATTCTCCTGCCTCAGCCACCTGAGTAGCTGGGATTACAGGCACACGCCACCACGCCCAGCTAATTTTTGTATTTTTAGTAGAGACGAGGTTTCACCATGTTGGTCAGGCTGGTCTCGAACTCCTAACCTCATGATCCACCCACCTCGGCCTCCCAAAGTGCGGGGATTACAGGCGTGAGCCACCGCACCCGGCCTAAAAACTTTTTTTTCATTTATTTATTTATTTATTATTATTTTTTGAGACAAAGTCTCGCTCTGTCGCCCAGGCTGGAGTGCAGTGGCACAATCTCGGCTCACTGCAAGCTCCGCCTCCCGGGTTCACACCATTCTCCGGCCTCAGCCTCCCCAGTAGCTGGGACTACAGGCGCCCGCCACCACGGCCGGCTAATTTTTTTGTATTTTTAGTAGAGACTGGGTTTCACTGTGTTAGCCAGGATGGTCTCGATCTCCTGACCTCGTGATCTGCCCGCCTTGGCCTCCCAAAGTGCTAGGATTACAGGTGTGAGCCACCGTGCCCAGCCAGCAAAAAATTTTTTTTAAAAAGACCTAGGGGGCTCTTCCCAGGATACCCCTTCCCCCATACGCCTCCAAAATTGCCAGGACAAAGGTTCAAAAGTGTTCTGTTTAATACGCTTTGTCTGGTAGTGCTTGGGTGCCTGTGGTTGGTTTCTCTCACTGGAACCAGTCCTGGCCCCCACTCGCCTGGCTTCCTCCAGTCGCCCCAGGCCCTGGGGCTGGTGTGTCAGAAGCTGCCTTTGTCCTCTCTATTCATCCATCCGTGGGTCTGTCTGGCCTCTGATGCCCTCATTCAGCCTCTCGGGGTCCAGGGGTGACAGGTGTGGGTCCTGTTCGCTGTGCCAAGATGGCCCTCCAGATGCGACATACCATCCCTCCCCTGGGGGTAATGGACTCAGTGTGGCTCAGCCAGAAGGTGGCCCTGGACTCTCTCTTGCACCCACTGTCTGCCCAGTGCCCCCTCTGTCCCTAGGGGACCCAGGTGCCCCTTTGGTTTCCAGGAAGGAACCTAGGCAGGCCTGCAGTTGGCCAGGATGAGGCCATATGCATGGTTCACACTTGGGGGGCCCAGGATGTACCTGATGCGGGTGTAGATAAGGTCATCTCGAGTGGCATAGGTGAGCAGGGTGTGGAGGGTGAAGCTATGGTTCAACAGCTGAATGTGGTCAAAGACGCGCAGAAACAGGCAAATAAGAAATTACAGAAAGATGTGTCGAGACCCAGGTACTAGCTCTGCTCTCTTGCCAAAATACTGAGGCAGATCACACCCTTCTGGGCCTCAGTTTTCTCATCCATACAATGGGACGAGAATACTAAGTGTTCTTCTGGTATTGAGATTCTCTGCATCAGAGGGCACAGTGAGAAGAGGAGGAAGATGGACAGAGATGGAGGCTTTGGCTGGTGAGGTCAGTGATAGCCAAGCACTCCTCGACTCACCATTTGGATGGTGCCTGAATCCACATTCAGTTCCTGTAGCCACTGCACCAGGCCCTGGTCCGTTGAAAGAGCAGCTGTCAAGAAGCAGTCAGATGATGAGCCCAAGGGTGCCTCCTGCTCTCGAATCCACAACAGTGTTCTCTAGCCAAGGCCGCTCAGGTGATGAGCCCAAGTCAGGTGATGAGCCCAAGGGTGCCTCGTGCTAGAAGCTGCCTCGAATCGTGTTCTCGAGCCAAGGCCCGCTCAGGTGATGAGCCCAAGGGTGCCTCATGCTAGAAGTTGCCTCGAATCCACAACAGTGTTCTCTAGCCAAGGCCCGCTCAGGTGATGAGCCCAAGTCAGGTGATGAGCCCAAGGGTGCCTTGTGCTAGAAGCTGCCTCGGACCCACCAATAATGTTCTCCAGCCAGTGCCCACTCACTTGGAGGCTCTGGGGCCAGGGCATCGGTCCGGGCTTCCTCATTCAGCCGCTGTAGAGCCCGCTGCACCAGGGCCTGGTACTCCTGTTCCTTCCCCGCCAGGACTTCGCGCAGCCTGTGGGGCACAGAAGAGTAGAATGGAGTGGGGAGTGGGGAGTGGGTTGAAGCCTGGCAGAGGCTATGAGCGATTCCAAGGGGCTTTACCGATCAGTCTCTGCCCTCAAGAGGCTCAGCTGCACCATCAGAGGAGCGGGGCCCTGCTCGGGCTCCACTGGAAGCAGGCTCTGCTGGCCTGGGCTCTGCTGGGAGTCCCCTTCTTTACTCAGCTCCTCTGACCTCGGTGAGACCGCCTCCTTCTCCACCTCTGCAGCCCAGTGCGGTGAACTCAGGCAAGGCTACAACGCCCGTTTGGGAACCCCAGACCCCAGCAAGGGAGTGCGGGGGTAGGGTGCCCAGCTCTGGGCAGGCCCCAGGCGGTGCCGGTATGGGAGATATCCATTTAGTCACCGGCACCTGCCCGCCCCTGTCCCGCCTGGCCCCACCGGCCCCATTCGATGTTCACCGCGCCCAGCAAGCACCACACCCTCGCTGGCAGGAGGCCCCTGGCATTCCCCTCCTACCCGGGCCTAGCACAGCCAGGGCTGCCCGCACAGCACGGCTGAGCAGTGAGTCCAGAACGAACATCCAGTGTGGACGGATCTGGCGCCTGCGGAGGATCTGCTTCACCTGCGGGGGAGGGAGGTGCCGCTGAGGCAGCTGAGCCTCAATTAGAGGCGGGGCTTGAGTTGGAAAGGCCTAGAAAGTCTTCAGCGGGAGGCGAGAGGGGTGGGCGGGCTTGAGGTCCAGGGAAGGCCTAGGCAGCTAAGACTGGGCAGACGGTTTTCTGCTGCAGGCCTGATCTTCACGGAGGAGACAGGGAATCTTGGAACGTCAAGTCCTGGCACCTCACCAGGCACGGGGAGCTCACTACCTGTTGCTGGGCAGCTCTAACTACCAGAAGGCGCCCTCACCGCATCCGGGAAGGCAAACAGCGGTCTGTGCAGAAGTGCAGGCCCAAGGCCCTGGGCCCTCAGCCGTCCTTGCAGAGCCCGCAGCTCCTGGGCCAGCTGCCGGCGGTTGGGAGTGTGGATGTGTGCCCTGAGGCAGCGCAGCAGCTCTTCCACATGGTTTCTGCCCAGAAGGTCCCCCTGAGAAGGAAGAGAGGGGTTGTCAGCGAGTGTTCCAGCGAAAAGAGACGCTGCCGCGGAGGTGGGGGGCGGGGACATCAGCAGGTGTCCTGACCCTGCGCGACCACCAGGGGGCGCTAGGGCGGACCGCCCACCTGCTCCTGGTGCAGATTCGCCGCCAGCGCTGGCAGTTCCTGCTCCAATACCGCGGCCAGCATGGCCCGACGCTTGCTCTCCTGGTGCAGCAGGCTCAGCCCCGAGCTCTCCTCCGGAGACGTAGGCTCCTCGGCCGCAGGCTCCTCGGGCACCCTGGGCACAAGGGCGAGCTGCTGATTGAGGACGGGCAGCAACCGGCCAGTCACCTCTGTTGCCGGGTTTGAATCCTGGCTCTCCTACTTTTATGCCTACCTCACAGGCATGAACATAGATGAACCCCGCACTGCGAGGACACAACAAGTCCAAGTTAGAGATGCCAGAACAGGGCATGGGGAGGCACCAAATGCCACATTCACAAGTGGTCAAGGTGCCCAGGTCCCCAGGGACGGCTTTTGTAGGAGGGGAGAAAAAGGCAAAACCAGGCAAATGGAACCCATCCCAGGAGCCTAAGTCTCACCGGAGCTGGCTGGTGCCCCCATAACTGAGGCAGCGCTTCGGGGGGCTGGGCGGGTGCTGAGAGGGTGCCTGAGGGCACGGGAATGTCTGAGACTGGGTGGTTGAGTTGGCTGAAGGAGTGGGACTGGCAGAAGGGGCATCTGAGGGAGGGACAGAGCTGTCAGCTGGGCTCTCCTCCACCCTCACAGCTCCACCACTCCTCTGCCCTCCGGTGTGCCCATCCCGCCACCCCCAAGCACCTGAGGGCCGTGGAGCATGTCGTGGGGAGCTGGGGCTGCGGCTCCTTTTCCCAGGCTGCAGGAAGGGGTCCCCCAGCAGTGTCTGGGCGCTGGCTCGGAGGCGGGGGTCTGGCTCAAAAGTTCGGAGGAGAAAGGCTTGGGCCTCGGCGGACAGAGAGCCGGGCATTGGCGGATGGACCTTGTACATACCCACCTGTGGGGGGAAGGTGAACAACGGTGACATTCAGAGGTGTCCAAGGCCCAGGCTGGCCCTATGTCACTTCCATGGGCCAGGCCTAAAGGGGTCTCACCTGAAACATGGCAGCCTGGGGGCTCCCTAGCTCATGGAACGGGGGGCGACCTGTGGCCATCTCAATGACAGTGCAGCCCAGTGACCAGATGTCAGCTGCTTTCCCATACCCACGTGGGCCCTGGTCAATGATTTCTGGGGCCATATACTGCAGAGTTCCTAGGACAGAAACGGGAGCACCAATGCCCATCTAGGCTTCATCATGGGGTTGGAGCAGGGAGGGGAATGCCATCATCCTCAGGCCGACTGCACCCATACTGAACGTATCATCCAAAACGTACCTCAACACCTATCCTGGTCATCAAACATCTATCCTGAGTTCCATCATTCATCCTGGGCTCCACACATTCACAGACTCCATCACCCACAGAAGCGCTCCAGCACACATCCTGGATTGCATCGTCCCCCTGAACTCCATCACCCGCTTTTTCCTCCAACTCCCACCTTGGCCTACATCAACAAGTGTAGGCCTCAAGTGCTAAAGTCAATCTCATCACTTATCCAAGCTCCAGTTCTAGATGCCGTCACCTCAGCCCTGGCCCAATCACTCACCCTGGGTTTCATTCCCCATGAGGACTCCAACTCCATGCCTAGGAGAAACCCCATTCCCTGGAAAGTTCCAAGAGATCTTCTGCCCCAGGTCAGCATCCCCACTCACCACCCCCACAGCTTGTTACCTGTGAAGGTCTCAGTGCAAGGTGTGAGGCCTGCCAGCCGCTTGGAGGTGCCGAAGTCAGAAATCTTGAGCAGCCCACTGAAGGTGTTGATCAGCACATTGTCCCCCTGATTGACAGCCATTAGTGGACACTGGGCTGGGCCGCTGCCGGCAGAACTAGACCCTCTTTCTGGGATCCCATCTCCTGGAGATCCCAGCCTGGTCCTGCCTCTGTCAACACTCTCTCTTGCCATCCCACTTATATGCCCCTCTGGGAGCTGACAATTGGTTTGGCTTCAGAGCTGAACTTCTCCCCTCCTTCTCTAAGGAGCCTCCCTGATGAATTCCCTGCCCTTTGCAACAGGTCTGCTCACTTAATCTCAACTGCCAGCCTGTGTCTGGGACCATGTCTCCTTTCTCGCCACCCCAGCAGATGAGGGCAGGGCCAGCCCCAGGGCTTACCTTGATGTCCCTGTGCACGATGTGGTTGTCGTGCAAGTAGCCAAGTCCCTGCAGGATCTGGCGGGTGTAGAAACTGATGGTGCTCTCGTTGTCCTTCAGGGGTCCCCACACTGACCGCAGCAAGGAGGACAGGCTGCCTGGGTGGGGACAGTCCAAGTTCATTCTTCCCACCCACTGGCTGCAGCCCACATCTGTCTGCTCAAGGCCTAGACACACCATGTTGTAGCCCCAACTCCATCACCCAGCACCACTCCTCAGCTAATTCCAGGCTACACCACCCACACGCACTAGGGTGCATTTCCCCCTAGGGCTCTCTACCCCTGCCTGCCTCGGTCCCATGCCCCACACCTCGGTTTCATTCCCATCCCACACGGGGCAGGCACCTCCAGGCACTTCCTCCATGAAGATCTTAAGGTAGCCGCCCTGGCTAGCTGAGCCCAGATAACGCACTATGTTCTTGTGGCGCAGGCGTTTGTGAAGAGCGATCTCTTCATGCAGGGGCTGAGAGAACCTGGGGGGAGGTCGGGGAGAGGGGAAAGGGACAGAGGTGGGCAGAGAAGCTCCGCCCATCCCACTCCAGCCTGGCCCCGCCCCAAGGACCCGCCCCGCCCACGAGCCCTCTCCGATCTTCCCCACCCTTACCACCCTGCTCATAGGACCCTCCAGACCTCAGTCCCGCCCGCACGGTCCTGGCTGTTCCGCCCACGGGCCCAGTCCACAGGGCTCGAACTCTCAGGTCCTACGAGCCCGCCCACTAGGCCCTGCCCACGGGAGCCGCTCCGCCCGTGGCCCCGCTCACTCGGCCCTCGCGAGCCCTCAGCCCCACCCGCGCGGCCACGCACCGCACCTGCTGTCCCGCTCCGGGATCTCCTTGACGGCGATGCGCACCCTCGTGTGGCGATCGCGACCCGCGTACACCACCCCATACGTGCCCTTGCCCAGCACCAGCCGCTCGCCCGTCTCCGTGTACTCATAATCAAACTGCCGGGCGCGGGGTGAGATGGGGGTTCAGCGGGGCCCGCGGCCCCTCGCCCTCCGCGAGCTCCCAGTCCCGCGTCCTCACCTCTAACATCTCCCCCACGCCCTCCGCTTCCTCCGCGGGCGCCGTGGAATCCGGGTTCGTCACCCAGGCCTGGATCAGGCCGCAGAACCTGAAGGTGGGGGAGGTCAGACCCGCGGGAGGGGCATCTTGGTCCCCACCTAAGCCGGAGCATCCAAGGGACGTCATCCCTTATTTTCCCCCACTCCCCCGGGCATCCTGGCCCTCAGAGTACTCCGACCATGAAAGGCTGCGCACCACTGGCAGTGCCCTACGCTGGGGAAGCACAGCTGGACGTCCTGAGCCGGGGGGAGTGCATAGAGGAAGCAGCAGCGCTCGTCGCGCTTGGAGGCGCTGGGAAGGGATGAAGAGCCCAGTAAGCGTCAGGCTGGGTGGCAGCGACCCTCACCTCCCATCTTTCCAGTCGCCCCAGGTCCCGCCTATCACCTGACTCCGCATATGGAGGCGACTGGGAAGGTCCAGCTAGAGGGAATGTCCTGCAAGAAGAAATGGGGTGTGATGGGAGGTGCTGGTGACAGGAGAGGGGTCTGAGGATGGGAGAAAGGCTCCACAGAAAAGGTCCCAGCAAAGGTGAGTGAGGGGCCTCAGCAGCGACTTCACCTGGGTCTCAGGCTCCAGCAGGCTCAGGGTCACTGTGCTTACTGGGTCAGTACCCCGAACCTGGAGCTTTGCAGGCAGCAGCACCTTGTTCATCTCCAGGACCAGCACCTGCAGGCAGTGGGGGAGTGGGGTCAGTCAGAAGGGGCTTACCCCTTTCCTGGGTCCACCACCCCTACAGGCCTCACCAAGCACTGGTCGCCCTGGGGACAGGCCGTCTTGAATGGTTGGCAGGACTGTAGCAAGAAGTGGAGCCAGAAGTGGGCACGGCGTGGTGGCCCTCCAGGGGGCTCTGGCGTGGGCCTGAAGTGCTGGTAGAGCAAGAAGGTCTCCATCACGGACACCAGGTACCTGCACGCAAAGCCGCATCCTCAGTTCAGCCCAGGCACCAACCAGCACTGCCGGGGAGAGGAAACTGGCCTGGATATAGCTAGAACATTGGCATGGGGTGTGACGGGCACTGGTCTAAATGTAGCCAGGTCATTGGCTCAGGGTTCAGTCTAGCATGCCAACGGACATAGGTGCAGGAGCTGACAGCCCAGGTCAGGCCAAGAATGCAGAGGGCCACCTACCATATGGGGGCATTGAGCTTATACAGCTGCTCTGCAGCCAGCACCACCTGGGTGGGGTCATTGGCGAGGATCTGGGCTCCCAGGTAGAAACCCACATCCCAGTAATACTGCATCTTCTCCACGCAGCCTTTGCGGGCCAGCAGGCAGCCCAGCTTCATGCCTGGGGGAGAGGGGCATGGGCTCCAGTGAGTGTGGGTGCAGGGGCGAGTGAGGCCCACCATTTCCGTGGGCCTGAGTGTGGACATGAACATAGATATGAGTAAATCATTGGGTGTGGCAAGATCTCGGGTGGGATCAGGAGCTCGGGCACAGGTATATGTGGAATTCAGGATGTAATGAACACCCAGATGTGAGTTTGGGAACATTTGTGGGTTTGAGGGCTCCTGAGGGCCCAGAACAGGTATTAGGACCCAGGTGTGGGTACAGGCAGGACAGTCCAAAATGGATGAACTCATCCTAGCTCTTGCCCAGTGTGCTCTCTCCCTGCCCTCTTCCCAGGCCCCTCTGAACCCCTGTGGGTGAGGAGACGAGAGCCAGGATCAGTGCTCACCTATTAGCCGGAGCTCCTTGGAATCCTCAAAGCGCTGCCCGGCAGCAATGAGGAGCACAGCTGCGTTGATGCCTGAGTGGAGGCTGGGCTCTACGTCAAAAGCCTTGCGATACCTGGGGTGGGGGTAGGGGGTACAGGGCTGGACTGATGCCCACAGCACCATCCCTCATCTCACAGCTCAGCCCACCGGCCACTCACTGTGCTCTTTACCAGTGATAGGCCTGCTCCCGGTGCCCAGCATCCTGGAAACCCGAGCCGAAGAACATGTCCTTGTAGATACGGCCACACATGCAGTACAGATCGGGCGCCACAGAGCCCTCAAGCTGTACCAGCGGCAGCAGCACGGCCAGGGCCTTCGCCCGGTCCCCAGGCCTGTTCCTCCTAGGGAAAAGATGGGCTCAGGCCCTCCCTGACGGCCCTGGCCTGCGCTGTCCAGGGACCTCTAGACACTGAACAGCAGGGACCCTTCCAGGGGCCTGACAATAATGACCTCAAAATGATAGTGACCCTGGCCAGCACTGACCTCTCTAGTGACCTCAGATGGAAGTGATTCCTAGATGCAATGACTCTTAGGAGCAGTGATCTTGGCCAGCGGTGACCATACCACAGGCAGCACCACCTCCCCCACCCCGACCCAGGCAGCAGTAACTCAGAACAACAGGGACCTACTGACATCAGTGACCCTGGTCAGCAGATTCCCCGAACAGCAGTGATCCCAGACAGCAATGGCTTTGCACGCAGAGACCCAGGTTTCGGAAACCTTTATGTGGCTATGACCTAACCCTTGCTCTGCCACTCACCGGTTGAGGGCAAAAGTGTAGTGGAAGCAGACATTATGCTGCTCGGCCACATCGCAGGTGGGCAAGGCCTGCAGCGTCTCCACCAGCTCGATGATGGCTGAGTAGTCCTGCATCAGGGAACGGCAAGCACTGGCATCATGGGCCTCCAGGCCCCGAGGAACCTTGAGCCAGGGTCCTGTCCCACCCCTGACATCCCACCTAGCCACCATCTTCTGCATGCCTCCCTCAGGCCCAGCGGACACCATATCTCACAGGGAGAACCTACTGTATGCCCCATGCTGGGCGTTCCCAACCCCACAACTGCCCCAGGAGGCAGGGACACGCTCATCCTAACAAATAAGGAAGCCAACACTCAGAGACATTTGATAATTTGCCCAAAGCCACCAGTGAGCAAGTGGCCCAGCCGGGAGCTGAACTTGGGTTTGTCTGACCTCAAATGCCAGCTGCCCTCCTGCCTCTCTGAACACCACGCACCTGCACGTCGCGGTAGGAGAGCAGCAAGTTCATGATGATGTCGGGGCTCAGCAGCTCCACGCTGTCCAGTCTCCGCTGCAGGCGAGCCAGCTCCTGCCGCAGCCGTGGCCCACTGAACCGTTCCCGCGCCTGCCGGATGTCCCGCCGAATGGTCTCCCGGAAATAGCCGCTGATGCCCAGGGCAGGGGAGGCAGGGAGAGAGAATGGTGGGGCCTGTACCTCAGCCCCAGCCCACCGTACCCTTACCAGCCCCCTCCTGGAGCACCCGTCCCGGGGACCCTCATTACCAAGAGTCCGTGGGTGTGGCCTCCAGCAGGCGGGCAAGCCGGCCCACCAGGGGAGTGAGCAGGGCCTCGGACCCCACTCCGGCCTGTACCAGCCCATCAGCCAGGCCCCGCAGAAGGCCTGCATCACCACACAGCACCCGACCAGTGGCCGTCACCACATAGGGGATCAGTGTGTAGCTGCCAACGCAATCCTGGTGGAAGGGAGGCAGGAATCAGTGAGGTCAGAGGTCAGCACAGGGCTAGACAAGGGGAGTGAGAGCATCAAAGGTCAGCACCAGTGGGAATTGGAATCACAGGAAAGGGGCACCAGTCATGAGAGGAGGCAACAGGAAACAGAGGAATACATGGGATGTCAGGGGGGTGTTAGGTGACTGAGGAGGCCAGGAGGATTAGTGGAGGTCAGAGGTCATAGTGGAAGTCAAAGGGCACTTTTGAGTGAGAGGTGGATTCTGCTCACCGAGTTCTTCTGGAAAACATCCTCCTGCAGGAGGCAGACAGTCAGATACTGGTGTTCTGTGTAGGCCTTACCCCAGCCCTGTGCCTGCCTCCACCAGCCCCAGGCCACCTACCCGCAGGGCCTGCAGGTCAGGCAGGTCGGCCTGGGAGCAGAGGAGCACGTTGTTGGTCATGCTGAAGCTCTCACGCACACCAAGGTGGTAGAACAGGGAGGGCTGTACCAGCGAGCTGCTCACCTCCAGCACCACCACGTCTGCAGGCACAGAGGGGGCGGAGCTGATCCCTGAAGCCCAGCTCGATGGGGAAGGAGCCGGGGGCCATCCCGGCTTGACCTGCCTTGCTGTGGGACTCCAGTAGGGTCTGGTTCTGCTTTGGGCTTCGGTCGGCCCTTTTTAGGGTCCCCCTGGCATTTTCACAAAACTGATCTCTGTGGTGTTGCAGGAGAGGAGTGGGGCTCACTGGGTTGGGACCCTCAGGCCACGGTTCAGAGCCTGTGAGCACCTGGCATGGGGGAAGGGAAGCTGTGGACCAGCTGAGTCTGTTCCAGGCCATTTAGGAGGTGGGAGTTGCGCAAACATAGAAGTGCCCTCCTCTGGTCTTCAGCACAGTCTCTTGAAAGGGGCTCCCATCAGTGTGCATAGACAACGCTGTGCCTAAATGTATGTATGTGTATATCTGTGACATGTATAGCTTACTATGTCTGACTTTATCTGTGTGTGTGACAGCGTCTGCTAGGGCCTGCATGAGTCAACATGTATGCGATTTGTGTCTGTCGATAATTGTATCTTTGTGTCCCAGTGGTCGGGTCAGCCTTCATTTTAGGCTACGATTTCATGGACATCCAGGACGCGCAGCTACTGGATTCTAGCACGAGCAAGTAAGTATGGGGGCCGAGCACCCGGGCTGGCTGGAGGGAGGAGTGACCCGCGGGGGAATAGCCTCCTTCTGGCCCCGCCCCTGGCCCATCCTTTCCCGCCCACTTCCCCGCCCCTTCCCCGCCCATTCTTTCTTGGCCGCTGAGGCCACTTAACCTAAGCTCCCTCACCCAGTATCCAGTCCCGTCGGGCCCCTTCGCTTCTCTTTTTGCCTCTCCTAGCCCGATCCTCGGAAGTAGTATGTTAGGACTCCTGAACTCCAGCCTCCTAGGTACAGCCCCTTTCCCTAAGTCCAAGCTCCTCTCCCAGTAATTGTCCTCAAGAGATCCGCGTGACATTCTCCCGAGGGTGACGCTGAGTTCTCCAACCCCACCCCTGAGACACCACAGCCCCGCGCCGCTCCCCGTCCCGCCCCAGAGTTCCAAAGCCCCTCCCCGTCCTTGCCCCGCTGGCCGGGCACCGCTCCGACTGAAGGGTGTCTAAGCCCCAACCTCGAGCCCTAGAGCCGCGCCGGGATCCCTGTCTCGTCCCGAGCCCGGCCGCGCCCCAGATCCCCTAAATCCCACTTTTTTCACGGCCCTGTCCCAAGTCCTTCAGCTTTAGCTCACTTTAAATTCCCTAGACCCGGTACCCCTCTCGGCCCCTCCCTTGAGCCTTCGAGCCCGGCTTGGTCCCCTCCCAGGACCCTGAGTCCCGCCTGGATCCGGCCCCGCCCCCAGCGCGCTCACCCGCGTTGTAGAAGGCATCCAGCGAGGCGGTGTCGCCCAGCTCCAGCGTCCCGAAGGGCAGGCTGCGCAGCTGCGGGGGCGGCCGCGGCCGGGGGACCTGCGCGCAAGCCTCGCGCAGGCAGCGCAGAGGCAGCGGCTCCGCCTCGGTTCCCTCCCGAGGCTCCAGCCCGGGCTGCGGCTCCCGGGTCAGCACGTAGACCACGCTGAGCGGCCGGCTCCGCGCGCAGCCCCGGCCCAGGGGCGCCGCGAGCGGCCGGCCCCGGCTCAGCGCCACGGCCAGCGGGTCCTGCCAGCAGCTGCCGGCGCGCTCCGCCCCGGACCGGGGACACGGCCCCGCCATGCGAGGGCGCTCAGGCGCGGGGCGCCGCGCACTGGGAACCTGGGGAGGGGCAGGAGCCTGGGCCGGCAGATCAGGAATCTTGGAATCTGGAATCCGTTCGGAATCGGAGAATCTCCCACGGGATCTAGGGGTCCGGAATCCGGCCTGACGTCCAGTTCCAAGAATCTAAAGTCCAGGGAGAAATCCTAGCTCGGACTTGCAAGGTCCTGACGTTCCGAAATCCGGGATTGGGTTCCAGGAATCTGGGGCATCCGGTGATCGGCAGCTCAGAGCCACTTGGGGGATCATGGGAATCGGCCCGGAGGTGCTCGCCACCTGGACTTCTCAAGAGAGCGCCCGCCAACGCTGTCCTGCCTTCACTTGTAGGCTGAGCCCAGCCCTTTCCCGGCCGACCCAGAAAGCTCCACCCTCGGCCCTGGGGCAGCGCCGCTCCCTAGCGGCTTGAGACTCACCCTCTCCCCTCCCTTCTCTCCCGCCAGAACTTTGGAGACTGGCGGCTTCCGGAACAGCCTGTGCCCCTGTGCACACCAAAGACTGTGGACTGCTCACAGCAAGCGCACATAAAATGTGTGACGAGGCCAGGGCTAGGGAAAAGGTTCGATAGAGGCGCTGCTCTGCAGGGATCCGTTGAATGAATGGCTCTCTAGAGACATCAGGGTGCGCAGAGCATGATGAACAATGGGTGTCCCCTCACCCCTGGGCCCAGTGAGTGCAGACAGGGAGGCACTGGGATGGGGGAAACCTACACCTTAGGCCGCTTGCCCGAAAGCCTTCAGTCCTGGAGTGGGACTTGGCATCTGAGCCTTTACTGTCGCTAGGGGGCTGCTTTCCGCAGGACCCAACCTGCTGTGGACCCCCGCTGACCTTTGACTTCTGTGCAGAACGTGACCGTGGGACCTGAGAAGCACTTCCTACTCTAAACAACTCTAAACATTTCTTTAGCCACCCCTTGAAGGAGTCAACCCCAGCCCTTTGCACTACAACACCTTCTCAGCTTCAAATCCCCAAGAATCCCCAACTTTCTTGTGTGAATTAATGAGTGAGGCAGCAACCTGTTATAAGCCTCAGTGGACCCTGAAACCAAGAACTGGGAACTTAAGTTGAATAACGTGTCCAGGATCAGTCAGCGCATGACAGAGCAGGGTGCAAACCCAGGACCGCCTGTCAGACTCTTAACTATTTAATTCTGCCACTTACTAGAATGTGGCTTTGGGAAATAAACTGCTTAAATGCTACTCAATGGCTGTTTCATTGCCCTGTTGCTTTGTGGAAGGAAAATGTACCTTCCTTGGTTTGACCTTGGATTCGAACTAGCACCCAATGGGACAGGCAGGAAGTGGTAGAGTTTGAGAACTTGGCCTGCAACAGGGGATGGAGTGGAAAACAGACAACTTACAAAGGACAGGCATGGGCAACCGACAGGCTGAGAAAGCTGTGCAATTCCCAGCCAGGGCAGTGGCTCACGCCTGTAATCCCACTTTGGAAGGCCAAGACAGGTGGATCACGAGGTCAGGAGTTCGAGACCAGCCTGGCCAACATGGTGAAACCCCCGTCTCTACTAAAAATACAAAAAAGAAAGTAGCCGGGCGTGGTGGCACATGCCTGTGATCCCAGCTACTTGGGAGGCTGAGGCAGGAGAATCACTTGAACCTGGGAGATGGAGGTTGCGGTGTGTGGAGATCATGCCATTGCACTCCAGCCTGGGTGGGGCGACAGAGCAAGACTCCATCTCAAAAAAAAAAAAAGCTATGCAATTGTGCAATTCCTGCCACAAAGCCATCCACTTGCAGGACCCAGAGAGCCTCAGGAAATTGTCAGTGGATGCTTGAATCTCCTCCAGTCCTTCCACTATATGCCCCTCTGGCCTTGTCTTGCACACCTCCAGAGACAGAAGCCTCACTACTTTAGAGGCTGCCCTTTCCATCTTCCTGACTGGAAGGAAATTCTTCCCTGAATGGAGCTGAAACTTGTGTCCCTGCTCTGCCCTCTAGGGTTTTTTCCCAGTAACTGGAAGAGTCTTGAAAGGGCTAAAATGATTTTATTTTTAAATGTGGACAGGCAAGCAGAGGTGGTTGGCGAAGGCAAGGTGGCTGAGGATCCGGAAGCTGTACAGGAGAGATAAGGGCACTGGCTGCCAGAGTGCCCTATCGAAGCATCATCCGAACCCTGCGGTAGGGGTGGCCCACACCACGGCCTGAGGCCCAGTCAATGCCATATTTGTAGGCGGCAGCCTCAGACACTGCGTAGAGACCATTGAGATTTGATCGGTAACAAGATGCATACCACCAGGCACCGTGGACAATCCCTGCACAGTTGCTGTTGCTTGAATCATGGTCAGCGTCGTAGGTGGTGAAGGGCCTCCCACTGTGGAAGCTCAGGGAATCACCTGGCGGGGAAGGGATGGAAAGCACCTTGGTGCCCAGCACCATGCCTGGCACCTTTGGAGATACAATGCCATGGCAGTCTCAAAGCAGCTAAGAGTTGAATTTTATCAGGCCCCACGAGCAACACCAAGGGGCCAGGTTGTTTGCACAGGGTCACTCGGCTAGTCGAAGCAGCAGCAGGACTTGAACTCGGGACTGTCTGGCTCCAAAGCTCCCAGCTTTTCCCCCTGTCTTACCCCCTCCAGAATCCCCAGCCTCCCTCTAGCTCCTTTGTCTTCTCTCAGCTCCCATCCAGTCTGAGCAACTCTGCTAGGAAAAGCTGAGAGGAACCTCTTAGTGCCTGGCCAGGAAAGGTGGTTCCCTGAGGCACTCCCTCATAACCACTTCCCTCTTTTAAATCTCTCCCCAACAGTCACTGTTTCTCTGAAAGAAGACTTCCCTGGTTCCTCTTCCAAAGCAGAGAACGTTAACACTCAACAGAGCCTCAGGTGGCACCCAAAACCTCCTCCTTGCCTCCCTGCCCTTTTTTTTTTTTTTTCTGAGATGGAGTCTCATTCTGTCGCCCAGGCTGGAGTGCAGTGGCACTCTCTCAGCCCACTGCAACCTTTGCCTCCCGGGCTTAAGTGATTCTCCTGCCTCAGCCTCCTGAGTAGCTGGAATTACAGGCACCCTCCACCACACCTGGCTAATTTTTTTGTATTTTTAGTAGAGACGGGGTTTCACCACGTTGGCCAGGTTGGGTTTGAACTCCTGACCTCAAGTTATCTGCCCGCCTTGGCCTCCCAGAGTGCTAGGATTACAGGCATGAGCTACCGCACCCGGCCTCCCTGCCCATTTGATAGAGGAGGAAACTGAGGCTCAGTGGAGGGGTAGGACTTGCCCAGGGTCACATAAGTACTAAATGGCAGAGATGGATTCAAACTCAGGTCTGTTTGCCTCCAGAGCCCAAATTCTTCACTGTTGCACCATCCTGTTTCATGACGGCCATTTCTCAGATGCGGAAACTAAGGACCACAGAGGAGACAGCATTGCCCTGGGTCATTCATGGGGGCAGTGGCAGCACTGGGAAAGGATCCAGCCTCCTTCCTCTGCTCCCCTTAGGCTCACTCACCTGCAGTGCCCCCTGAGAACTTGCCCAGTGCCAGCTGGTAGTGGTCTACCTCGCCGAGGAGGCGGAAGGTCGCATAGTGGGCGAAAGTACGGTTGCCATGAAAGTCTTCCAGCTCCACCCGCAGCTCCCAGGTACCTGGAAGGAAGGGGAGGCAGGGATGGAGGAGTCCTCAGATCTTGGGGGAGGGACAGGGATTCAGGACGGCAGACAGTAACCCCCAGACTCCAGGGTCCTGCTGGGAACTCACCCTGGAGAGTAAGCTGGTGCAAATTCTCATTTCCCAGCCAGAATTCAGACTCTTGGTTCCCAAAACCTGCTTTGTAGGAGGACCAAGAGCGGAAGAAATCCACAGAGCCATCCTGGCGCCTCTGAAACACCTGCGGGAGGGGGGCACAGCAGCTATTACTCCAGGCTGGGCACTGGCAGCTGAGGATGCAGGAACTGAGGGGTGGGTGGATACCTACTCTCTCTTTGGATTGGGGCCTGTTGATAAAATGGGGATCCTTCAAGTTAGCTTTAAATATTTCTATGAACTCTACATTCCCTTATTAACTTTTACTGACACTCAACTTCATGCCACAGCCTTGCAAGCCCTGGGAAGACTGAAATGACAACGCACTGTCCCCACTCACAGGAGATGGCCAGCCCTGCTGGGAGTCAGTCAAAATAACCCAATTTCATTTACTATAAGAACCAACCAAGATATTTGGCCGCACTCGGTGGCTCACGCCTGTAATTCCATCACTTTGGGAGGCCGAGGCGGGCGGATCACTTGAGGTCAGGAGTTTGAAACCAGCCTGGCCAACATGGTGAAATCCCATCTCTACTAAAAATACAAAAACAATTAGCTGGGCGTGGTGGCGTGCACCTGTAATCCCAGCTACTTGGGAGGCTGAGGCAGGAGAACTGCTTGAACCTGGGAGGTGGAGGTTGCACTGAACCGAGATCACACCACTGCACTCCAGCCTGGGCAGCAGAGCAAGACTCTATCCAAAAAAAAAAAAAAAAAAAAAAAGAACCAAGATATTTACATTAGAGAGGCCACCCCCACAGACCAACCTGGACCCCTGGCCTTACCCTGATGTCTTCCACCTCCCCCTCCAAGCCAAGCAGGCCCCAGGTCCTGTAGAGTTGTCAACCTAAGTACCTCTATTTCCATTGCTCCACTGTCTTATTTTATTTATTTATTTTTTTGAGATACAGTCTCACCGTCACCAGGCTGGAGTGCAGTGGTGTGATCTCGGCTCACTGCAACCTCTGCCTCCCTGGTTCAAGCAATTCTTCTGCCTTAGCTTTCTGCATAGCTGGGATTGCAGGCACCTGCCACCATGCCCAGCTAATTTTTTGTATTTTTAGTAGAGATGGGATTTCGCCATGTTGCCCAGGCTGGTCTTGAACTCCTGCGCTCAGGTGATCCGCCCACCTCGGCCTCCCAAAGTGCTGGGATTACAGGCGTGAGCCACCACGTCCAGCCAACCACCGCGCCTGGGCGCCCTGCACACTTCTTCAGTTGATCATTTAGTGCCGTCCATGAACTGGCCTTTACAGAGGTCCTCAATCCATGCTCCATCAGAGCCGGCAGACTTTAGCCAACACCCCCGCCTGCTCTCAGCTCACTCACGCGTTCCCTGCAAACCTTCTTTTACTCTGCTGCCTCCCTGAGTTTATCTTTACTTCTAGCTGGAATACCCCTCTCTACCCTTTTTTTTTTTTTTTTTTTTTTTTTGAGACAGTTTCACTCTTGTCACCCAGGCTGGAGTGCAATGGCAAGATCTTGGCTCACTGCAACCTCCGCCTCCTGGGTTCAAGCAATTCTCCTGCCTCAGCCTCCCAAGTAGCTGGGATTACAGGCGTGAGCTACTTCACCTGACTCAAGGTCTTTTCAAATGGCACCTCCTCTGTGAAGCCCTCATACTTCTTCAGGTCCCATTGGGGGCTCACTAAACATTCGTCAGTGAATTCTTCTAGGAAATGCCTTGCTCTGATGGGCTCTGGCTCCCCTAGAGGCCAAGGGGGAGAAGTGACCACTGGGCCTGGCCTGTTAGCCCATTTCTCAGACACTCACCAGCCAGCCGCCCCCCTCGGTGTCCATGTCACAAAAGACTGGGAGGGCCCTGCCCTCAGGTAGGCACAGATGGTACCAGCCGCTCAAGGTGGCGCCCTGTCTCAACAGCTCCCGGCAGTTTCTGGGGCCTGGGAAAGGGGAGATAGTAGACTGGGGGTGGTGCCCAGGTTATTCCCTGACCCCCACCCCAGGCACTGGAACAAGTGTGGGACCCTAGGGACCCTCTTGGCTCCTTCAGGTCCCTGAAGAAGGGTTCTACGGAGGCTGTGGGGAGGGGCCTGGCCACACTTGGGGGTCTGCCAACACCCAACACCGTGTGATCCCAAGTTCCTGGCTCCTTCAAGGGCTGCCTCACCTTCCTGGCACCGGAGCAGGTTCGCTGGATCTCCTGCCCCAGAGAAGGGACGAGTGTTGGCTCTGATGTCTCAGCACCCCAGCGCCGAGCCACCAGCGGAGCCGGTGCCCAGGCCCTTTTCCAAATCCTTCCCACTCCTCCCAGCCTTCCATACCCTGTAGGAGGGCCATCACAGGGTACCCAGGCCCGTCTCCTAATCCTCTGCACTCCTCCCAGCCATACATTCCCCTGTGAGAGAGCCATCACAGGCGCAGCAGCCAAGCAGAAATCCCACCCTAGAGGCCAGGGACAGAGGCAAAGGAAGCGGGGAGGCCTCCAGCCCCACTTACTCACCTGGCTCACCCTTGGGGCCCATCTTGCCTGGTGGTCCAGGTTGCCCTGAAATCTCAAAGGCAGAGATTTCCTGAGTCCCACCCCATGCCCAGGACCAAAAAGAAACAAGAGACTTGGAGCCAGAGGTTCAAATTCCAGTTTCACCCTTCACTCACTTTGTGATTGTGGACAAATATCTTATCCTCTCTCAACCTCCCCTTCTTCCTCAGCAGAATGGGGATGAAACCACTTACCTGGCAGAGTTGATCTTAGGATGCCGGGTGCCCAGCCTGGAGCTGGCACAGAGTAGGTTCCTTGCTCCTTTGTCGTGGCCCCTCAGCACAGACAAAAATTGCTGCATTCCTGCCTTCCCCGTTCCCAAGATCCCAGCCCGCTCCCCAGCCTCTCTCACCTTGAGGACCTGGGGCTCCCTTCTCCCCAGGACTTCCTGGAGCTCCGGGACAACTGGGCAGGAGGACAACTTTGCTGGCTTCCAGTTCCCTGGGTCCTACAGGGAGACACAAGCAGGGTGGGCACAGGGTAGACTGTCTCTTCCAGATCCCTCTTCAGTTCTCTTCCTGTCTCCCAGTTTCCCACGGTCAGGATGCTTGTCTCCTGAGCTGGCAAGGTTTCGTGTGCTTTGCATCTATTTGCATATATTTACATTCAGAGCCCAGATTATGAAACTCCCACCCTGCTCCTTGAGGTTGATGAGGCTTGGTGGGGGGACACCCAGCGAGGGAATGAGGAGTGGGTTGGTGAGGAGGGCACCCTAGGTTTTCTACCTGGGCAGCTGGGGTGTTCCTGGGTCTTCAAGCAGGCAGGCCCCCCAAGCAGGAGGAGCCACAGGGAGGGCAGGATCCACAGTAGATCCATCTTGCTTGGGCCACCAGGGGAAGGATGCCAGATTATAAGGGGGCCAGGCTGGTGGGAGGACATGAAACAAGACTTCCTCCCATTGTCCCCCAGGGACACCCCACCCAGACTGGAGCCAGCAGGGGGTGGGAGTATTTCCTCCCTCAGCCCCAGAGAGAAAGGGCATTATCCCTGCCCTATCCAACCAGGATGGAGTCCAACACCTTTTTGTTTTTTGTTTTTTTCTTGAGACGGAGTTTCACTTTTGTTGTCCAGGCTGGAATGCAGTGGTATGCTCTCAGCTCAATGCAACCAATGCAACCTCTGCCTCCCAGGTTCAAGTGATTCTCCTGCCTCAGCCTCCCAAGTAGCTGGGATTATGGGTGCATGCCACCACGCCCACCTAAATTTTTGTATTTTTTTTTTTTTTAGTATAGACGGGGTTTCACCATGTTGGCCAGGCTGGTCTGGAAATCCTGACCTTAGGTGATCCACCCATCTCGGCCTCCCAAAGTGCTAGGATTACAGGCGTGAGCCACCGCACGCTGAAAGAGTCCAACTTCTGATCCTGGCTTCCAGGACTCCCCAGGCATCTCTCCAGACCTCTACATTCATAGTCATCTCTACCTGTGAAGCCCCATCTGTCCCCGAGGGTCTAGCTCTACAGCCATCTCCACTGGGAATCCTTCCCTGATCCTTGTCAATGCTGTGAATAGTGACAACTGCTACCATTTCCTGGGCATCTACTGTATTCCAGCGTCATGCTGACGTCACCTCTGATCCTCACATGGACTTGCCATTAATCCTTATTATTGCGTTATGGGCCTGGTACAAAATGGGTGCTCAGTAAGAAAGAGTTAAATAAATAAGGAAAGAGAAACTGAGGCCCAGGGATGGGACGTGACTTCTGTTCTCTTGGCCACTTATATGCTGAGAGCCACAGAGTTTTACCCAAGCCCCATGCCCCCACCAGGGAAAAGCACCATTAAGAAAGTGATTCTGGCTGGCTGCGGCGGCTCATGCCTGTAATCCCAGGACTTTGGGAGTCTGAGGCAGGCAGATCACCTGAGGTCAGGGGTTCGAGACCAGCCTGGCTAACATGGTGAAACCCCGTCTCTACTAAAAATACAAAAATCAGCCGGGCTTGGTGGCATGCACCTGTAATCCCAGCTACTCAGGAGGCTGAGGCAAGAGAATCACTTGAAACCGGAAGGCAGAGGTTGCAATGAGCCGAGATCGCACCACTGCACTCCAGCCTGGGCGAAAGAGCAAAATCTCCGTCTCAAAAAGAAAGAAAGTGACTCCATGCTCAACCTTCAGTCCCGTGAGGCTTAGGAAACAGCTGCTAATGTAGGCCAATCGAGCAGGAAGCCCATGTAGGAAGGCCTGGAGGCTGGGAGGCCAGGGAGGACGCAGCAGCCAGGGTCCAGATGTGAAGGGTCAGGCCTGAGCTGGAGAGGGACCTCAGGCGATAAGGGAGGAGAGGAAGGGCTCGTTCATTCACTCATTCAGCAAACCCTCCCTCAAGGCCTTCTCTGCACCTCCCCGGTGCTTGTGGAGAGGGCTGAGGTGCAAGAGGCGTCAGGGGAAGTGGAGGCTGTGTTTGCCTGATAGGATGTGTCTGCGAGAGGGATATCCTGAGACCGCAATTCCAGTTCTAGGAATCTGTCTTCCCCAGACTGTCCCACGAGTGTGCCAAGATCTGCAGACAAGCCCGTTTACCATGGTGCTGTTCGTAAGAATCAACGTGGAAATGACCCAACCAGCCATTCATGGGATTCACATGAATTAGGACCATTCAGACAACTCATAGGGCAAATCTGATCTAAAATGAGAGGGGCAAAAATGCAAAACAGTATGCACAGCATTATCCCACTTTGTATTTTTAAAATGCTAGAGGTGTGCATATATATATTTTGTAAATTCACAGAAAAAGGTCTGACATAGACCTTGTGAACTGTGGTTATTTCTGGAGAGTAGGACCGGGGGAGGAGTGGTTCTCTCTTTTTTTTTTTTTTTTTGGAGACAGGGTCTCCACCTAGGCTAGAGTGTGGTGGAGTGTGGTGGTGCGATCATAGCTCACTGCAGCCCCAAGCTCCTGGGCTCAAGCAGTCCTCCCACCTCAGTCCCCCAGGTAGCTGGGACTCCAGGCAGAGCCACCACACCGGGCTAAATTTTTATTTTTATTTTATTTATTTATTTCCAGACAAAGTCTTGCTGTGTTGCCCAGGATGGAGTGCAGTGACTCGATCTCGTCTCACCGCAACCTCCACTTCCTGGATTCAAGTGATTCTCCTGCCTCAGTCACCCAAGTAGCTGGGATTACAGGTGTGTGCCACCACACCCAGCTAATTTTTGTATTTTTAGTAGAGACGGGGTTTCACTATGTTGGTCTGGCTGGTCTCAAACTCCTGACCTCAAGTGATCCACCCGCCTTGGCCTCCCAAAGTGCTGGGATTACAGGTGTGAGCCACTGCGCCTGGCCTAAATTTTTATTTTTTTGTAGAGATGGGTTCTCACTATATTGCCCAGGCTGGTCTCAAACTCCTGGCTTCAAACAATCATCCCGTCTCAGTCTCCCAAAGTGCTGGAATTACAGGTGTGAGCCATGGTACCTCCTGGCCAGTTTTTTATTTTTTAATATATACAGGGTCTCACTCTGTCACCCAGGCTGGAGTGCAGTGGCATGATCTTGGCTCACTGCAGCCTGGACCTCTCGGACTCAAGTGATCCTCCCACCTCAGCCTCCTGAGTACTTGGGACTACAGGCGTGCACCACCACACCCAGCTAATTTGTGTATTTTTAGTAGAGATGGGGTTTCACCATGCTGCCCAGGCTGACCAGGCTGACTCCAACTCCTGAGCTCAAGCAGTCCTCCTGCCTTGGCCTCCCAAAGTGCTGGGATTACAAGCATGAGCCACCGCACCCAGCCCAGTTCTCACTCTTCTTATAAACTTCTGTATAGTCATTTTTCAAATCCTCACAGGCATTTACTACTTTTGCAAGAAAAAGAAAGCATCCAATAAAGGAGGAGGGTGAAGAAGAAAACTCCTGCTGGGGGAGAAACAAGGGCAGGGTGACCCAGGCAGGAGGAGCTGCTCATGCAGAAGCCTCAAGAGGAGAGAAGGCAAGGCAGATGGGGTGTTATCATATCCCATACAAGGGAAGCAGCAGGGGCTTTAGGGAGACGGGGGAGTGCACAAAGGGGAGGCTGATTGCCAGAGGCTTGGAACTTTGGCAGAAGTGAGGGTGCAAGGGAGGGGTGAGGAGGTGGACTGTGGTTGGCAGGGGGAGGTGGAGGTTGCAGTGAGCCAAGATCTCACTACTCTACTCTAGCCTGGGCGACACAGTGAGACTGTCTCAAAAAAAAAAAAGAAAAGAAAAAATAAAATAAAATAAAATAAAATAATAAAAAGTTATAAAACGCGCAGCTACATGCCTGACTCCTGGCAAGCGCCCATCCATGGGCGATGTTACCATCAGGGAAGACTTCGGTGCCTGGGGACAGAAGGCAGGGCTTCCCAGGAGAGCCTGAGCGAGGAAGGCCAGGAATGGCTGCGTGGAGTCCCTGGGGCCCTTTTCCCCTTGGCACAGGGGCAGAGACCTAACTTTTGGAGGCTGAGAGAGCCTGGAGATGCCTCCGGAATGCTGTTCTGCTCACTCTGGAGTCAGAAAAGCCTGAATCCATTTTATTGTTTATTTTAATTTTACTTTTTTTTTTTTTAATCGATGGGGTCTCAACTATGTTGCCCAGGCTGGTCTCCTGGACTCAATCAATCCGCCCACCTCAGCCTCCCAAAGTGCTGGGATTTTAGGCATGAACTACGACGCTCAGCCCAGAGAAGCCTGAATTGAAACCCCAGCCCTGCCCTGTCCAGCTGTGTGGCTTGAGCATGTGTACTTCCCTGAGTCTCCGTACCCTCATCTGTAAAGGGGCAGGGGGTGGGGGTTAAGCAGGTGTCAAAGATGAACTTTTTTTTTTTTTTTTTTTTGAGACAGAGTTTCACTCTTGTCGCCCAGGCTGGAGTGCAATGGCACGGTCTTGGCTCACTGCAACCTCCACCTCTCGGGTTTAAGCGATTCTCCTGTCTCAGCCTCCCGAGTAGCTGGGATTACAGGCGTGTGCCACCACGCCCGGCTAATTTTGTATTTTTAGTAGAGATGGGGTTTCACCATGTTGGTCAGGCTGGTCTTGAACTCCTGACCTCAGGTGATTCACCCGCCTCGGCCTCCCAAAGTGCTGGGATTACAGGCATGAGCCACTGCGCCTGGCCAGATGAAAATATTTTAAAAGGTAACAGCGACAGTCCTAGGTGGAATTCCCGTTAAGAAGAGGACAATGGCCGTACCCTCACCCCATCCAATCCACACACAGCCCAAGACACAGGACATGAAGCGCAGTGCAGAGTTCCTTTATTTGGGGGCAGTGCCAGGCCAGTTGGTGGGAAGAGGCAGGCACACAACCCAGTGTCAGGCTGGGGGGCCCAGCAGGGGCGATGGAGGAGACGAGGCGGTTGAGGGATGCTCTCAGCTGCAGGTTCCAGGGCCAGGACAGGAGGAGATGTCAGGCATCAGACACTGAGCCTGCCTGGTGCCCACAAGAGCCAAAAACTAGCAGCCAGAGTTTTTCCCGCCCCCGCCCCCTGCTTACCCACAAGGGTGCCCAGAAGCCAGCCTCTGCATCCTCCTTTCCCCTCAGGATGGAGTCCAGGCCCAAGGGGGTCAGATTCTGCAGAGGCCAAAGAGGACACTCAGGGAGGTGACCCTGCCTCAGCCAGCCAAGGACCCCCTGCCTCGAGAGGAGGCAGCAGAGGAAGAGCAAACACTTTAACACAGGCTGCGGCGACCCGCCCCACAGCACACACGGCACACAGAGGGCCTCAGGCACAGCTCCCCTTCTCAAAGCAAAACCCAGCGAGACACACGGCCCAGCTCCTGCCCACAGCCACAGAAATGCGGGCCACAGGCTTGCCTGGGCTGGCACCTACTGGTTCTCTTCCCTGCTGGCAGCATGAAGGGAAAGGACACAGGAGGGCTCAGCTGGGCTCCTAGACTGGCCCAGGCTGAGTCCTGGTCCCAGCCAACACCTGACAAAGGAAATCCCCCAACTGGAGGAGACAAAGGGGGTGTGGCTCACATGGGA
Organism: Hylobates moloch; assembly: GCF_009828535.3. Lineage (NCBI taxonomy): Eukaryota > Metazoa > Chordata > Mammalia > Primates > Hylobatidae > Hylobates > Hylobates moloch. The sequence goes on from NW_026652284.1 coordinate 26,745,009, forward strand.
CACGCTGTCACCGTGCTGAGGGCTTGCCCACGGAGAAGACAGCACCCTGGGTACTGAAGGGGAACGGTGGGGCAGGAACCAGGAGGTGAGCTGGGACTCAGGTACTTGCTGCTGGCCAGGTACTCACAGCGTCTGGTAGGTGCTGTCCTTGGCCTTGAGGAAGCGCAGCACAAAGAAAACCACCGCCTGTAGGCTCAACACCAGCAGGACACCTCCGATAAAGCTGGCCCCGTCAAATCCAGGGCTGTGGGCCTCAGGGACTGGGGGGCTCCCTGGAGGGGTGAGGCAGGGCAGGGGTCATAGCAGTCACTGTGAACCAGGACCCCAGTCCCACCCTCATAACCGGCACAAGTAACCTGGAGGCCCCGGTCCTCAATATGGGGTGCTTGAACCCTGGGCTCAGTTTAGTTCAGATCCCACAGGCAGGTGGGAAGCACCCGGTGGGAGGAACAGTGGCAGGGGAGGGTGGGGTGCCGTCCAGCCCTGGCTGTGCTCCTGGCTTGCTCCGTGGCTTTTACGCCACCCACATTCTCTCTGGGCCTCGTGATCACGTGGTCCAACAGGTGTCTTGGACCAGTGACTGGGCTGCCACCCTCCCTGGGCCTCACTAGCTCAATAGGGTGAAGACGGAGCCAGAACTCAGACCTCTCCGCTCACAATTCCTTTCAGCCTCGGACCTCAGGGTTCAGAGCCAAGATGCAGATGATATAGTCCCTTTTCAGGACTCCTAAGCCCTAAGACCTCAGTGTCACCCAATGTCAGAGCCCTCAGAGAGGGAAGGAGCAGGGGGAGAAGTGGAGGCCCCAACTGTCACCCTGCTAAGTGGGTAAGCGAGGACTGGACAGTGTGTGTTGGGGGGAACATGGCTGAGGGACAGGCTAGGCCAAAGTCACCTCACAGGACACAGCCAGACTCACACAGGGTCCCCTGACCATTTCCTCTGCCCCTTAGAAGGTAGGGCCTTAGGGCCATGGTTGCCAGGCTATGCCTGGGTGGCTCCCAGCTGTGCCATGGTACCTGTCCACTCCCAGCAGGGATTCGATTTCAGGCCCTGGGCCGGGTGCCCAGAACAGGGCAGGGCTGGTGGATGGAAAATCATTCTGGGACAGTGGAAAGGGGCCCAGCCTGAACTGGGTCCACCTCCCAGAAGGTGTAAGGGGTGGAAGGAGTCTGACAATACGAAGGGCAAACAACGGTCCCAGCTCCCACTCAGGGAGCCCCAGAGAAAGAAGCTGGGGGATAAGGAGCAGAAGAGGGGAGAAATGAGCCACACGAGGCTGATCCGGGGCTCCAGCTGAGGGAGCTAAGCCATCAATAATTCAGCTTCTGAGATCGGTTTCTGGCTTTAATAAACCAAGGGCCTCTTCAGCCATCCCTGCCAAGTCTGGTGACCTCCAGCCCCTGAGAGGGAGTGGGAAGCAAAGGGTGGCATTCTCGCCTCTGCTCCACCAGGAACCCGCCTTGTGACCCTCTCTGGGCCTGGAGGGTGCAGTAGGCAGGCACTGAGGATGCCTGGTGAGCTACTCCAGCCGCACACCCTCACCTCCAAGGACAAGTCCCGAGGGGTGACCTTGAGTTCCCAGAACTAGCGATGGGGAGGAGGGATGGGAACTGTCATTTCTTGATTGCCTTCAGTGAGTCAGACACTGAAGTGGGCACTGTACAGCTTCTCATAAAACCTGCAGAGCACCTCTATGAGGAAGGCATCATCCAGCCCATTTCACAGATGCAGAGACAGGCTCCGAGGGAGAAGGCGCAGGGCCGAGGTCACAGAGCATGTCAGTGCCTGAGCCCAGAGCTGTCTTCCCCTGCACCTCTGCTCCTCCCACTGCCCTGTCCCCAGGGAGTACTCACCTGTTGTGACTGTCTTCGGTTCATAGGTGGGGTGGTGGTGAGCAGCTGAGGAGACAGGGGTTCCATAGCAAAGCAGCCTTCCCACCCCCTGACTCCCATCAAGACCCCAGCCCCCACTCACCGCTAAACTTCTGATTCAGATGCAGCCCTGTCCCTGCTCTAGACATCCAACATACTTGCAAGCCCCAGTCACACACTTCCCTCCACCAGATGTGCTCTCTCTCCATCTCTACCTTCCAGGCTCATTACTGATGCCACTTCCTCCAGGAAGCACTCCCTCTCATTCCCTCTGAACTTCCAAAGTCCTTGCTATGCCTTAAACTAGAAGAGCTAACGCTCCCATCCCCTCCACACACCTGTACTAATTTTCAGATGAGGAAACAGGCAGAGAGAGGAGGGGACTTCTCAGTGAGCTAAAGGCAGAACTGATACTGGGCCCAGGTATTGGTGAGCACAGTTCACCGCCTGAGAGAGGCTGTTTCCTCCTGGGGGGCAGGCTATGGCTGGGGAGACCCATCCAACTTGGCTTAGGCGCAAGAACCCCCTTACCTGGACATGTCTCTGAGCGGTTGTAGATGGAGCAACCTTCCTTGACCACCTCATCTTGGGCCACACAGTGTCCTGGTGGGAGAAGGTGCAGGGGGGAGGTTTGGGGAGAGGGGCCAGGGCCTTGGGGTTCAGAGCGGGGGGCACTCAACCTGGGGAGGGCTCAGCTCCATACCTGGCTCCTCTGGCTGGCACTGCTCCCACAAGCAGCCGGAGAGATTGCGCGCTCTGTCTCCCTCCACGCAGTGCTCACAGACCTCCAGCTGTTTGCAGGCCCCTTGGACCGCCGGCCAGATATTCAGGCGGATCAGGGCTCCCCGCCCAAAGCCTCGAGCTCCTTTACCTGGTAGTGCAGTGGAGTGGGAAGGGAGAACTCCTCGAAGCCAAGCTGTGGCACCTGCCCACCCTCCCACCCAGCATTCCGGTGGCCCTCGCCCCTCTGCACACATCTGGGCTCTCACAAACACTCACTCCTGGATCCCCAAGCCCCAGCGCACACCTGGAGCTTCCACAGCAGAGGTCTACACACACCTAGAGCCTCCCCACATTCACCCAGAGCCCCTCCCTTTGCATACACCTGGGGTTCCCAGATTCAGTTGGAGCCACCTCCCCCAGACCACCTGAAGCTCCCTAGGCCCCCACACCTGGGGCCTATATTTACACAGAGGGCTCCACACAGAGCTGGAGCCCCCTCTCCCACCCCTGGAGGCCTGCACTCGGCCGGAAAGCCCCCTCCCCTCAAGCCCAGGCTGCTCCTGGGGAGAGGGCTGGCTGAGGTGCAAGCTCCACCCGCCCCCGTCGGGCCCCTTGCCAGACCCTGCCGCGAGTTACCAGCCACAGCCAGCTGGGCACACAAGAGAAGGCAGCAACAGCCGCCACAGAGAGCAGTCCGCAAGGCACGGGGTCCAGGCGCCTCCATGGGCTCGGGGGCGGGGGCCAGGGACAGTGGGCTGCGGCCGGGCGCGTCCCTCCCAGACTGGGCTCTGCTGAGCGTGTGCGGAGCGAAACCTGGGCAACCGGGGCGTGGCCAGGTGGGGGCGTGGCCAGTGGGAGAGGCAGGGGCGGGGCTTCTCCGTCGGGGCGGAGCCAGGTGAAGGCGGGGCAGTTAGGGGCGTGGCTAGTGTGTGCGGCCAGGTGAACTCGGGGGGTCTGGGGCGGGGCTTGGACTAAAGCGGGTAGGGTCCAGGACTGGTGGCTGGCGTGGTTACTGTGTGCCTCCAAGGGCAGCTTCTTGAAAATTCTGGTAAGTACTGACTGCTTTGATCCCTGCTTCACAGGTGAGGAAACTGAGGCTCAGACAAGATGAGTGACTCGTTCGAGGTCACGAAGAGAGGCAGTGGCAAAAATCTGGATTCGAAACGAGGTCACTTCCCTGTCTTCAGGGCTCGGTGCAGGCCCCGCTTTGTACACCCTCCACCCAGGCCCCATGACCGCTGGGCTGGGCCCCAGCTGGCCCCTGCCCTCTGGCTGCCCAAGCTCAGCTTCGGTGCTCCCTCTCCATTCACTGCACCCCTGCACCCGCCTCCCTTCTGCCCCTCATCCACTCTGTCTGCCTCCGGCCTACCACACCCTCTGGCCAGGTCAGGGGTGACGCCATTACTAGGCCAACTGGGCCTCTCCGCAGCCTTCCCCACGGCTACCACTCCTGCCCTGGCACCAGCCTCTTTTGGTTCTCCTCAGGCTCCTTAGGGGGCACTTCCTCTCCTTCCTCTTCCTCCTCCCGCCCCCTCCTTCCCCCATCTGCTTCTCCTAACCCTCTCTTATTCGATGGTGGCCCAGGTTAGTCCCAAGCCCTGTTCCACACTCTCCTGGGGTCATCCTGGAATTCCACTGCCATCAGTCCCCATTTAAAACCCAACGGCTGAGGCAGGAGGATCGCTTGAGCCCAGGGATTTGAGGCTGTAGTGAGCTGTGATCATGGCATTGCACTCCAGCCTGCGCGACAGAGTGAAACCCTGTCTTGAATGAATGAATGAATGAATGAATGCCAACAGGTCACGTATCCCAATAAATATATACACCCACTATGCACCCATTAAAAAAAATTTTTTAAGCCCACAGATCTCTTAATCATCTCCAGGCCAGTTCTGACTTCACAACTGCCACACCTGTAACTGACAATATATAGCTAGCAATTATTGACCCCTTACTAGCAGAATGTACATTTTGAGAGCTTTTACATGCAACTTCATCTAATGTCCACAGCTACCCTCTAGGCATGAGTTTTGTCATCTCCCATTTGCAGGCTGCTCAGGGGCACACGGTTTCAATGCAGAAGGCCAGGATGTAAAGCTAGGATTGAATGATGCTGGAGACCATGCCCCCTCTGCTATGCCTCCCATGGGTCCACGGCACCTCCACCTGAGTGTCCCTGAGGCCCCCAAAACTGCCCAGTCTCTTTCCCCACTCAGGGGAAAAGAGACCCTTCGGGTTCTGGGGGAGGGAGGAGGGACAGCATTAGGAGATATACCTAATGTAAATGATGAGTTAATGGGTGCAGCACACCAACATGGCACATGTATACATATGTAACAAACCTGCACGTTGTGCACATGTACCCTAGAACTTAGAGTATAATAAAACAAAAAAATATACATATATACAAAGAAAATGTGGCACATATACATCATGGAATACTATGCAGCCATAAAAAAGGATGAGTTCATGTCCTTTGCAGGGACACGGATGAAGCTGGAAACCATCATTCTCAGCAAACTATCACAAGGACAGAAAACCAAACACTGCATGTTCTCACTCATAAGTGGGAATTGAGCAATGAGATCACTTGGACACAGGGCGGGGAACACCACACACCAGGGCCTGCTGGGGGGTGGGGGGCTGGGGGAGGGATAGCATTAGGAGAAACACCTAATGTAAATGATGAGTTGATGGGGGCAGCAAACCAACATGGCACATGTATACCTATGTATCAAACCTGCACGTTGTATACCTATACCCTAGAACTTAAAGTATAATAAAAAATAAAATAATAAAACAAAAATGATAAAAAATAAAATAAATTAATTAATTTTAAAAAATCCTTCAGGTTCTGTCCGCTTGTATTTCCTCTGTACGTCTCACTGCATCTCAGCAGCTTCCAGGCCCCTCCTATGCTGGCCCTCACAAATCATATATTTGACCATATCTCTTCCAGTTAACAACTTTTATTTTTGAGACTGAGTCTCACTCTCCTGCCCAGGCTGGAGTGCAGTGGCACAATCTCAGCTCACTGCAACCTCCACCTCCCAGGTTCAAGGGATTCTTGTGCCTCAGCCTCCCAAGTAGCTGAGATTCTGAGATTACAGGCATGTGCCACCATGCCCAGCTAATTTTCTGTATTTTTTTTTTTTTTTAGACGGAGTCTTGCTCTGTCCCCAGGCTGGAGTGCAGTGGCGCGATCTCGGCTCATTGCAAGCTCCACCTCCTGGGTTCACACCATTCTCCTGCCTCAGCCTCCTGAGTAGCTGGGACTACAGGTGCCCGCCACCACGCCCGGCTAATTTTTTGTATTTTTAGTAGAGACAGGGTTTCACCATGTTAGCCAGGACAGTCTCGATCTTCTGACCTCGTGATCCTCCCGCCTCGGCCTCCCAAAGTGCTGGGATTACAGGCATGAGCCACCGCGCCCAGCCAATTTTCTGTATTTTTTAAGTAGAGACAGGGTTTCACCATGTTGGTCAGGCTGGTCTCGAACTTTTCTTTTTTGAGAAGGAGTTTCTCTCTTGTTGCCAAGGCTGAAATGCAATGGTGCAATCTCAGCTCACCGCAACCTCTGCCTCCCGTGTTGAAGCAATTCTCCTGCCTCAACCTCCCAAGTAGCTGGGATTACAGGCATGTGCCACCATGCCCAGCCAATTTTGTATTTTCTTTTTTTTTTTTTTGAATTTTTTTTTTAATTTTTTTTGCACACAAAAAACAATAAACATTTTCTAAAAATACATACAAACAAAAAGATGCGTATCAAACATATTAGGAAGGTTGCACATGGGAAGTCGGGGAATAGAAATGGGGGGTGGGAGTTAAAATAAATGAGAGAGGGACTTTATATGGATCAGTGATAATAACTCAATCCTCTATTTGACAAAGAAGAGGGAGAAGGAAGAGGAAGAAAAAGAAAGTGGGATAAAGGATCAGAAAGGGAGGAAAATAGAAAAAATTAGAGTATGACTCCAGGGTAGACCTGTTTTGTTGTCACTGAGTTGGTTGGTTAGTTTGTCTGTTGTATTTTTCATGTTTCGCCAAGTTGGCCAGACTGGTCTCGAACTCCTAGCCTGAAGTGATCAACCCGCCTCGCCCCCCAGAGTGCCGGGACCACAGGCGTGAGCCACCACGTCCAGCCCCCACATTGCTTCTGGCCTCCGTGGTAGACCTCCCAGATGGAGCGGCCGGGCAGAGGCGCTCCTCACTTCTTCCCAGACACGGGGCGGCCGGGCAGAGGTGCTCCTCACTTCCCAGACGGGGCGGCCAGGCAGAGACGCTCCTCACTTCTTCCCAGACGATAGGTGGCCGGGCAGAGGCGCTCCTCACTTCCCAGACGATGGGTGGCCGGGCAGAGGGGCTCCTCACTTCCCAGACGGGGCGGCCGGGCCGAGGCGCTCCTCACTTCCCAGATGCGGCGGCCGGGCCGAGGCGCTACTCACTTCCCAGACGATGGGTGGCCGGGCAGAGGCGCTCCTCACTTC
>NW_026652284.1:26752190-26794690 GCF_009828535.3 Hylobates moloch
AGAGACGGGGTTTCACCGTGGTCTCGATCTCCTGACCTTGTGATCCGCCCGCCTCGGCCTCCCAAAGTGCTGGGATTACAAGCGTGAGCCACCGCGCCCGGCCAATAATAATTTTAAAAAAATAACAAAGAGGCCAGGCATGGTGGCTCACACCTGTAATCCCAGAACTTTGGGAGGCTGAGGTGGGCAGATATTTGAGGTCAGGAGTTCGAGACCAGCCTGACCAACATAGTGAAACCCAGTCTCTAAGGGCCGGGCACAGTGGCTCATGCCTGTAATCTCAGCACTTTGGAAGGCCAACGCAGGTGGATCAACTGAGGTCAGGAGTTTGAGACCAGCCTGACCAACATGGTAAAACCCTGTCTCTACTAAAAATACAAAATTAGCTGGGCATGGTGGCGGGCATCTGTAATCCCAGCTACTCTGGAGGTTGAGGCAGGAGAATCGCTCAAGCCCAGGCAGTGGAGGTTGCAGTGAGCCGAGACTGCACCACTGCACTCCAGCCTGGGTGACAGGGCGAGACAAAAAAAAAAAAAGCAAGCAAGCAGAGGAACCAGGATTCCACCTCAAGGGTTCTGAGTCTAAATCTTGAGTTCTTTCCACATCACTATCAATTATTATTGAACCATGTGAAGAGAAGGATGAGAATTCTGAAGATAAAAATCTACGAGGCCAGGAGCAGTGGCTCACTCCTATAATCCCAGCACTTCGGGAGGCCGAGGCAGATGGTTTGCTTGAGCTCTGGAATTCGAGACTAGCCTGGGCAACATGGATGGCAAAACCCTGTCTCTACAAAAAATACAGAAATTAGCTGGGCTTGGTGGCATGCACTTGTAGTCCCAGCTACTTGGGAGGCTGAAGTGGGAGGCTTGCTTGAGTCCAGTTAGTCAAGACTGCAGTGAGCTGTGATCATGGCACGGCACTCCAGCCTGGGTGACAGACACCTTGTCTCAAAAATAAATAAATAAATATATATATATATATATATATATATATGCACACACATGAAAAAACTGAGATTTTTATTAGTCAATATAGTCCCCATGGCTGCTTCTGCTGACAAACAAAAACAAACAAACTAAAATTACAACCATAGATACAAAATTCCTTGTTCTGGTGGACCATTGACACATTGTCATCTTTACTGTGGGAACCAAATGGACACCATCTTAGAGAAAGATTTCTGATTAAACAGCAGATCAACTCCAAAAATGACCTCCTGTCCTTCCCTAATCCCATTAAAATAAGTTAAAAAAACATATTGCCAGGTGCAGTGGCTCATGCCTGTAATCCCAGCACTTTGCGAGGCCGAAGTGGGTGGATGACCTGAGGTCAGGAGTTCAAGACCAGCTTGACCAATATGGTGAAACCCCGTCTCTACTAAAATTACAAAAATTAGCCAGGTGTGGTGGTGTGTGCCTGTAGTTCCAGCTTCTCAGGAGGCTGATGCAGGAGAATCACTTGAACCTGGGAGGTGAAGGTTGCAGTGAGCCAAGATCATGCCGCTGCACTCCAGCCTGGGCAACGCAGCGAGACTCCGTCTCAAAAAAAAAGAAGCTAAACGATAAACCCTCAAGATAGGAGACTGGAATTTTCTCTGGAGATATTGAATGATTCCAGAGAAAAGACTTATAGATACTGACATTTAGGGAATCTTCCATTAGGAAGGTTGACTTGTGGGCAAATTACTCTGAAGTAAAGTCTTGTGGTCTGCTAGAGTGAACTGAGACCAGCTCATAAAAGCCAACTATGTACCTCTTTTCCCAAGTTTGTATTTAGTGATGTTATGTTGGTAGAAACAGCTACACCACAGAAATAATAAAGCACTGCAAATCGGGCATTTTTCTCCAAAGAGCTAGTTGTTAAACATTTACCCATGTATTACTGGGCCAAATCCATCAATTATGCTTCAAATCAGCTTTTCAGTGAGTGATTCTTTAAGAATGAATAGCCAGGGTCAGGCATAGTGGCTCAGACCTATAATCCCAGCACTTTGGGAGGCCAAGGTGGACGGATCACTTGAGGTCAGAAGTTTGAGACCAGCCTGGCCAACATGGTAAAATCTTGTTACTACTAAAAATACGAAAATTAGTCAGGTATGGTGGCGTGCACCTATAATCCCAGCTACTTGGGAGGCTGAGGTGGGAGAATCACTTGAACCTGGGAGACGGAGTTTGCAGTGAGCTGTTATCGCATCACTGCACTCCAGCCTGGGCGGCTGAGCAAGATTCTGTCTCAAAAAAAAAAAAAAAAAAAGAAAAACAGTAAGGAAAGTTATATGGGCCAGCAGGCGTGATAGCTCACGCCTGTAATCCCAGCACTTTGGGAGGCTGAGGTGGGTGAATCACCTGAGGTCAGGAGTCCAAGATCAGCCTGGCCAACATGGCAAAACCTCATCTCTACTAAAAATACAAAAATTAGCCAGGTGTGGTGGCACATGCCTATAATCCCAGCTACTTGGGAGGCTGAGGCAGGAGAATCACTTGAACCCCCGGGAGGCAGAGATTGCGGTAAGCTGAGATCCTGCCACTATACTCCAGCCTGGGCAACAGAGCAAGACTGTCTCTAAATAAGTAAATAAATAAATAAATAAATAAATAAATAAAAGTTATATGGCACACATGTGAGTGGTGTAAAAAAATCTCATCTACCATAATAGGGAATCAACAGAATCTTTTTTTTTCTTTTTTTTTTTTTTTTTTTTTCTGAGACGGAGTCTCGCTCTGAGACGGAGTCTCGCTCTGTCGCCCAGGCTGGAGTGCAGTGGTGCGATCTCAGCTCACTGCAAGCTCTGCCTCCCAGGTTCACGCCATTCTCCTGTCTCCTGCAAGCTCTGCCTCCCAGGTTCATGCCATTCTCCTGTCTCAACCTCCCTAGCAGCTGGGATTACAGGCACACACCGCCACGCCTGGCTAATTTTTGTGTTTCTAGTAGAGACGGGGTTTCACCATGTTAGCCAGGATGGTCTCAATCTCCTGACCTTGTGATCCACCCACCTCGGCCTCCCAAAGTGCTGGGATTACGGTGTGAGCCACCGCACCCGGCCGACAGAATCTTATAAAATTGGCCAGGCACAGTGACTCACACCCGTAATCCCAGCACTTTGGGAGGCAGGTGGATCACCTGAGGTCAGGAGTTCGAGACCAGCCTGACTGACATGGAGAAATCCCATCTCTACTAAAAATACAAAACTTAGCCAGGTGTGGTGGCGCATGCCTATAATCTCAGCTACCCGGGAGGCTGAGGCAGGAGAATCGCTTGAACCCGGGAGGCGGAGGTTGCGGTGGGCCAAGATCGCGCCATTGCACTCCAGTCTGGGCATCAAAAGCGAAACTCTGTCTCAAAAAAAAAAAAGAACATTATAAAATTAATGGGTCAAAGAATATCTCTTTAAGTATATTACTTAGAAATACAGAAGAATGTTACAGAAACAGCTAAAATTGTTGAAAGTGATTGCCTATGAGCAACAGACTATGCCTTTTTTAACAGGCAAAAGTAGCAGCAGTTATTGGGTATAAAGCAAATTTAGATTTGTCTGTGCTCTTATTTTATTTATTTATTGCAGTGGTACAATCTTGGCTTACTACAACCTCGGCCTTCTGGGTTTAAGAACACTTCAACCCCCCTAGTAGCTGGAACTACAGGTACACACCACCACGCTCAGCTAATTTTTTTTCTTTTTTTTTTTGAGATGGAGTCTCGCTCTGTCCCCCAGGCTGGAGTGCAGTGGCATGGTCTCGGCTCACTGCACTCTGCCTCCCGGGTTCACACCATTCTCCTGCCTCAGCCTCTCGAGTAGCTGGGACTACAGGCGCCCGCCACCACGCCTGGCTAATTTTTTTTTGTATTTTTAGTAGAGACGGGGTTTCACTGTGTTAGCCAGGATGGTCTTGATCTCCTGACCTTGTGATCCACCCACCTCGGCCTCCCAAAGTGCTGGGATTACAGGAGTGAGCCACTGCGCCTGGCACTCAGCTAATTTTTAAATTTTTTGCAGAGACAAGGTCTCACTATATGGCCTAGGCTGGTCTTGAACCTCTGGGCTCCAGCAATCCTCCTGCTTCAGTCTCTCAAAAGGCATGAGCCACTGCATCTGGCCTGTTCGTGCTCTTAACCACTATGCTATACCAGTTCTCAGGGACCAGTTTCTGGGGTACCCAACCCCGCCTTACCTCCTCCACATCTTCATCCAACTGCTCATTAGGATCCACTTCTCTTACTAAGTCCTGTAATTTCTTCTTGGTCAACACCTAAAGTCAATTGGGAGAAGACTTTTCAACCAGGTGTTAAGAAAACGAAACAAATCATTACCCTGTAATGAAGAAAGGCTGTCAAATTGTTGGTTTTAGTTTCCACTTTCCAATGAGTTCACAGTCTGGCCTACCTGACTATGCTGCTGTAAGACTACACTCTCAAGACAGAAGTAACTTAGGGAAAGGTAGAAAGAGCAGTTTGAAGACAGGCCAGCATCCAGCTGTCAGGCAGTGTATTTCAGCCTCATGTCTTTTTCTCACTGTGCCTCTCCAAATGAAGAAATTTGCAATTTTCTGACCACCACAAATTGTCTAAAGGCAAGTTTGTTTTTTTGTTTTGTTTTGTTTTTGAGACAGAGTCTCGCTCTATTGCCCACTGGAGTGCAGTGGCATGATCATGGCTCAATGCAGCCTTGACTGCCAAGCTCTCCCACCTAAGCTTCCCAGCTAGCTGGGACCATAGGCACGTGCCACCACACCTGGCTAATTTTTTTTTTTTTTTTTGAGAGACAGGATCTCGCTATGTTGTGCAGCCTGCTCTTGAACTCCTGGCCTCAAGTGATTCTTCCACCTCAGCCTCCCAAAGTGCTGTACATGCTCTTCCTCCCTTCTTCCTTCTTGCTTAGCTCATGGTGCCTCTTTCTGATGCTTTTCCTAGCCCATCCCAGTAAAGGTAACCCCTTACTTCCTCCTTTGGCCTCTACTGCATCTTGTGCACCTTTTATCATTGTGCATATTTATATACTTCCCTGTTTCTGACTTAATAGGCTAAAAGCTCCCTGAGGGCAGCCTTCATAAAGGAAATGTCATGTTACATATGTATGCCATTAAAAAGTAATCAAAAGAAAGCCAGGCACAGTGATTTGTGCCTGTAGTCCCAGCTACTCAGGAGGCTGAGGCAGGAGGATCACTTGAGGCCAGGAGTTAGAGACTGCAGTGAGCTATGATTGTGCCACTACACTGCAGCCTGGGGAACACAGGAAGACCTCGTCTTAAAAAAAAAAAAAAAGAGCCTGGCACAGTAGCTCACGCCTGTAATCCATCACTTTGGAAGGCCGAGGTGGGAGGACTGCCTGAGCCCAGGAGTTCAAAGACCAGCCTGGGCAACATGGCGAGATTGCATCTCTATTTTAAAAAAACATCTAGCCGGACGCGGTGGCTCATGCCTGTAATCCCAGCACTTTGGGAGGCCAAGGCGGGTGGATCACAAGGTCAGGAGATCGAGACCTTCCTGGCTAATGCAGTGAAACCCTGTCTCTACTAAAAACACAAAAATTAGCCGGGTGTGGTGGCGGGCGCCTGTAGTCCCAGCTACTCGGGAGGCTGAGGCAGGAGAACGGCATGAACCCAGGAGGCGGAGCTTGCAGTGAGCCGAGATCTCGCCACTGCACTCCAGCCTGGACGACAGAGCGAGACTCCGTCTCAAAAAAAACAAAAAACAAACAAACAAAAAAAACATGTAAAAAATGGCTGAGTGCAGTGGCTCACGCCTGTAATTCCAGTACTTTGGGAGGCCGAGGTGAGCAGATCACAAGGTCAGAAGATTGAAACCATCCTGGCTAACACGGTGAAACCCTGTCTCTACTAAAAATACAAAAAAAAAAAATTAGCCAGGCGTGGTGGCGGGCACCTGTAGTCCCAGCTACTTGGGAGGCTGAGGCAGGAGAATGGCATGAACCCAGGAGGCAGAGCTTGCAGTGAGACGAGATCTCGCCACTGCACTCCAGCCTGGGCAACAGAGTGACACTCCATCTCAAAAAAAAAAAAAAAAAAAAATCTAAAAAATATATAAAAAACAAATTAAAAAAAAAGAAAAATTTAGGCACTTGATCTCCTCAGTGCCCATTTGAGTCTCTTCCAAGTGTACTTTCATTTCTTTCCTGCTCTAAACCTTCTAGTAAAATTCCACTTAAAAAAAAAAAAAAAAAGAGCCAGGTACGGTGGCTCATGCCTGTAATCCTAGCACTTTGGGAGGCTGAGGCGGGTGGATCACCTGAGGTTAGGAGTTTGAGACCTGCCTGACCAACATGGCAAAACCCCGTCTCTACTAAACATACAAAAATTAGCTGGGCGTGGTGCTGGGTGCCTATAATCAACTATTAGGGAGGCTGAGGCAGGAGAATAGCTTGAATTGGGAGGAGGAGGTTGCAGTGAGTCAAGATCATGCCATTGCACTCCATCCTGGGTGACAGAGCGAGACTCTGTCTCAAAAAAAAAAAAAAAAAAAGAAAGAGACAGAGACAGAGGAAAAAAAGAAAAACACCAAAAGATATACACTAAAATGCTAATCATGGCTATTTTAGGGTGGTGGCATTAGAATTATGGGCTATCTATTCTTTATGTATTTCTGAAGTTTCTGTGATAAACATGTATAACTTTTGAAATAAGGAAAAAAGAAAAAAAAATTTTTTTTTTTTTTTTTTTTTGAGACGGAGTCTTGCTCTGTCTCCCAGGCTGGAGTGCAGTAGCGCAATCTTGGCTCACTGCAAGCTCCGCCTCCCGGGTTCACACCATTCTCCTGCCTCAGCCTCTCCGAGTAGCTGGGACTACAGGCGCCCGCCACCACGCCCGGCTAATTTTTTTGTATTTTTCAGTAGAGATGGGGTTTCACCGTGGTCTCGATCTCCTGACCTCGTGATCCGCCCACCTCGGCCTCCCAAAGTGCTGGGATTACAAGCGTGAGCCACCGCGCCCGGCCAATATTTGTTAATGATGTCTCATATCTATCCATTCTTCTTCATTCTATCATTATCACCTAATTTAAGCCTTCACTACATATCTTGATTTATTGCAAAAATCTTAGAATTGGTCATCCACCCAGTCTAACCCCGTTTTCTACCCATCCTGTCCCCTTACTGCCAAGTTAATCCTCTATAGGACACACTATTTTTATTATGTTACTTTTACTCCTTTATTAAATATCTGCAGATTGTATATTGCCTAAAAGTTCCAATGGAAATTTACTAGTACAGGTTCACTATGTTCTGCCCTCCCTATACAATTCTAAATTCTGTCTTCTACAACAGACTCCATATTCAACATGGGTTGATATCCTGACTGCCCAACCCGCTCTCATTAATCTTTGCAAGTCCCTCCACTCATTCCCTTGAAATACTGGGCCAAATCATCCATTCTACACAGCCTACAAAAAACAAGTCAAAGGGATTATACTTATTTCTTGTGGCTCTGGAGGGCAGAATCAGAATTATGGGTAGAAAGAATGGAGCAGATTTTAGAATCACTGCAGAAAATTAATAATGGCAGCAACTGGATGAACTAGAAGATGGAATGACTAGAAGCAAGAGTACTTTTATCATAGGAATAATGAATCAATTTATTATTTTATTTAACAACTACATGGTTAACATGTATATAAAGCACTTATCAAAATGAAAGGAAAAAAACACCTTTCATAGGCAAGGTATTGTGTTAGTGTGTACGGAGGGATGGATGTATATAGGCATACACACAACCACATACAACACAGTAATTAATAAACATTGTACATGATAATTTGCTAAAGAATGTTCCCAGAGGAGTATATATTCAGGACAACTTGAATCTGTGTCTCCTGAGTTGCGAGTCCTCAGATTTGGCCCAAATAAACTCTCTACTTATATTAAAACAAACAAAAAAAGTTAGAAATCCAAAAGAGGGAAAAGACCTTTTTGGCTAAGAGAAAAAAGCAGCATCTGAGATGGACATCTCTTAAAGTATTACAGGTTGAAATAATAGGTAAGAGGTGGCTACAAAGAAAGAGTAAGAGGATGATACCTGATTGTTTTCAGGGCTAAGACGACCTCCTGTCCCAGGAGTGCCTGGTATCTTTACCACTGTAGTACTATTGGCCATGGAGCCTTGTGGAGGGGTGCTGGCTGGTTCCGGTTTTATGGATGAGAAATTGGAGAGGTTGATTAGGGCTGAGGGGCCAAACTGGTTCATAATCTGCCGAGCTTTGGACTTCAGCTCATAGAGCTTATCGAGATCCTGTTTCTTTTTGGAGCTGTAAGGACCAAGGCCAATTAACTGGAGAAGAAAAGCACAAGAATTAGCTCTAGAAAAATCTGTAATAAAGGATGAATCTTGAGAGTAAAAAGAGGCCTGGTGCAATGGCTCACAACTGTAATCCCAGCACTTTGGGAGGCCCAGGTGGTAGGATCACTTAAGCCCAGTAGTTCAAGACCAGCTTGGGCAACATAGCGAGACCTAGTCTCTACCAAAAAAATAAATAAATAAATAAATAAATAAATAAATAAGTAAAATGAGGTCTGTTAGACTTTGAGGGTTCTTCAGTATATACAGAATGGTGACCATTTAATACCCACAGGTTAAAAATTGAGGGAATGAAGAATGTTTATTACTCTCACCTGATATTTAGAAACCATCTCATCTCCAAATGTTAAATGAAATAGTCCATAAAATTGAAACAAGGAAGTTAATGAAATGAAGAATCTTATGTACAAAAATAAACTAGGGCTGGGTGCAGTAGCTCATGTGTGTAATCCCAGCATGTTGGGTGCCTGAAGTGGAAGGATCACTTGAGACGGGAGTTCAAGACCAGCCTGGGGAACATGGGGAGGCCCTATCTCTGTAAAAATTTAGCTGGGGCTGGGTGTGGTGGCTCACGCCTGTAATCCCAGCACTTTGGGAGGCCAAGGTAGGTAGATCACCTGAGGTCAGGAGTTCAAGACAAGCCTGACCAACATGGTGAAACCCCATCTCTACTAAAAATACAAAAAAAATTGGCTAGGTGTGGTGGCACACGCCTATAATCCCTCCCAGCTACTGGGGAGACTGAGGCAGGAGAATCACCTAAACACGGGAGACAGAGCTTGCAGTGAGCTGAGATCATGCCACTGCACTCCAGCCTGGGCAACAGAGTGAGACTCGGCCCCGCCGCCCTCCCTGCAAAAAAAAAAACAACACAAAAAACACTTAGCTGGACATGGTAGCATGTAGTCCTAGCTACTCGGGAGGCTAAGGCAGGAGGATTGCCTGAGCCCAAGAAGTTGAGGCTGCAATGAGCCATGATCACACCACTACTGCATTCCATCCTAGGTGACAGAGTGAGACATTATCTAAAAATAAAATGAAATACAATAAAAATAAACTAGAGGCTGGGCACAGTGGCTCATGCTTGTAATCCCAGCACTTTGGGAGGCCAAGGTGGGTGGATCACCTGAGGTCAGGAGTTTGAGACCAGCCTGACCAACATGGAGAAATCCCAACTCTACTAAAAATACAAAATCAGCTGGGGGTGGTGACACACGCCTCTAATCCTAGCTACTTGGGAGGCTAAGGCAGGAGAGTCACTTGAACTCGGGATGCAGAGGTTGACGAAACTCCATCTCAAATAATAATAATAATAATAAATAAATAAATAAATAAACTAGAATAAGCAAGACATTTTTGAGAACTTTGTAAAAATACTTGGTTAAGTACTACATGCATTATTTTTAAAGTATCAAATAATGTTAAATTCAAATAAGTCATAGCACAATCATATCCTTTAAAAAAATCAGTCACAAAGCTTAAGAATACAGACTAGTTCATTTTGGCATTTCAAACATGCTTAAGTCTATGTCAGGGCTATGCCCAATAAACATTACTTTTAGCAGTTGTTAAAAGTAAACTCCTCTTTATCAAGAGCAATTTTTCTCTGAGTGTTAGCAATCTAAGTACATGCAGAGACCCTAGTCTGGAGCAGCTGAGACTCCTGAATCTTAGAGTCATGAGGCTGACTCTGTGGACGTCAGCTTGGGTGTCATCACGATCAGAAGCACATTCACCAAGTTCTGCTCACAGTAGCCTCAAACTTACTTACAGCTATCTGAGTGTCTAGATCTTTAATTACATCAGCAACAGCTGTGAGCCCGGTGAAATGAGAGGCAGCCATTTTCAAAAGCTACCTGTAAATGAACAACTGGCATCAAGCACCATCCTTGCCATGGAACCATTTTAGTTGCATGGCCTGGTACATCTTCACCAACCAGGATCCAAGCAAACTGGATGTGGAGAAATATATCTCCTTTTCCTTAGTGGGAGCCAAGACAAACATCTCCATCTCTTTCATAAGCAATTTTGAAAATTAATTAATGATGACTATGGCACATATAGACCATCTTCTTATAAAATGAATGTCTGCTGTTAGGGATAAACTAACAGCATATGGAATATTTTATTGGGCAAAATTGTGGGATATGAGCCTGCAGGAATTATGTCAATGGCTTTCAGAACTTGGTAAAAGTTGGAATATAAATGTCTATCTGTATCTATTCTACTCTTGTCCCTAGTCCTGAGTTCCTCATCCCCACACTGTCTGAATTTCTAATATGAGAAATCTGGCCCGGTCCAGTGGCTCATGCCTGTAATCCCAGCACTTTGGGAGGCCAAGGCAGGCAGATCACTTGAGGTCAGGAGTTTGAGACCAGCATGGCCAACACAGTGAAACCCAGTCTCTACTAAAAATACAAAAATTAGCCAGGTGTGGTGGCACATGCCTGTAATCCCACCTACTTGGGAGGTTGAGGCAGGAGAATCACTTGAACTCTGGAGGAAGAGGTTGCAGTGAGCCGAGATCAGGCCACTGCACTCCAGCCTGGGCAACAGAGCGAGACTCTGTCTCAAGAAAATAATAATAATAATAAATAAATAATAAGAAGAAATCATGTTCTCCTGGTTTACTCTTAATAAAGGCAACTAAGTATGTACTGGTTAAAAAACCAAGATGAACTAGGCTGACTTGCTGGCCAAGAACCAGCTGATGGGGACAGCAGAGTATTAGCATCACTTGTTTGTTTTAACCATATGTGGCCTCCTTCTCCCCTACCCACAAACATTACCAATAGAAGAGTCAGGATAGAAACCTTTCTTAACATGGTAATAGCTGTTCTAATATTATAAAAGCAAACTATTTTCCCAAAGCAAGTTCTATGCAAAAGCCTCATTAAGGATCATCAAACTGGGCCGGGCGCGGTGGCTCACGCTTGTAATCCCAGCACTTTGGGAGGCCGAGGCGGGCGGATCATGAGGTCAGGAGATCGAGACCACGGTGAGACCACGGTGAAACCCCGTCTCTACTAAAAATACAAAAAAAAAAATTAGCCAGGCGTGGTGGCGGGCGCCTGTAGTCCCAGCTACTCGGAGAGGCTGAGGCAGGAGAATGGCGTGAACCCGGGAGGCGGAGCTTGCAGTGAGCCAAGATTGCGCCACTGCACTCCAGCCTGGGCGACAGAGCGAGACTCCGTCTCTCAAAAAAAAAAAAAAAAAAAAAGGATCATCAAACTGTATCCTCATCACTCTAGCCTCACACTGAACATACTACATCTCTCAAAAACATTCCCACAGCCTTCAAGGGACTTCCCAAACAATACTGAGTATTGCACAAAATAAGTGGAGACTTTTTGTAATAGAGATTTTTGAGTAAGAATTTTTGTTATAACATCTGGAGACATATCTGGATGTGGTGGTGTGCACCTATAATCCCAGCTACTCAGGAGGCTGAGGTAGGAGTACTGTTTGAGCCCAGGAGTTTCAGGTCAGTCTGGGCAACATAGTGAGACACTGTCCCTTTCTCTCTTTTTTTTGAGACAAGGTCTCATTTTGTAGGACGGGCTAGAGTGTAGTGGTGTAATCATGGTTCACTGCAGACTCAAACTCGTGGACTCAAGCAATCCTCCTGTCTCAACCTCTTAAGTAGCTAGGACTACATGTGCACACCATTGCACTCAGCTAAATTTTTTTTTGGTAGAGATGGGATCTTGCTATGCTGCCTAGGCTGGTCTCAAACTCCTGGCCTCAAGTAATTCCCCTGCCTCAGCCTACCAGAGTGCTGGAATTATAGGCTTGGGCCACCACACTCAGCCCCGTCTCTTTTTTTTTTTTTTTTTGAGACGGAGTCTCACTGTGTCGCCCAGGCTGGAGTGCAGCGGTGCGATCTCAGCTCACTGCAACCTCTGCCTTGCCAGTTCAAGCAATTCCTGCCTCAGCCTCCCAAGTAGCTTGGATTACAGGCGCACGCCACCATGCCCGGCATATTTTTAGTACAGGTGGGGTTTCACCATGTTGGTCAGGCTAGTCTCAAACTCCTGACCTCGTGATCCACCCACCTCGGGCCTCCCATAGTGCTGGGATTACAGGCGTGAGCCACCAAGCCCGGCCTCAGCCTAAATTTTTTTTAGGGCTGGGCACAGTGGCTCACGCCTGTAATCCCAGCACTTTAGGAGGCCAAGGCAGGTGGATCACCTGAGGTCAGGAGTTCGAGACCAGCCTGGCCAACATGATGAAACCCCATCTCTACTAAAAATACAAAAAATTAGCCAGATGTGGTGGCGGGCATCTGTAGTCCAAGCTACTTGGGAGGCTGAGGCAGGAGAGTTGCTTGAACCCAGGAGGTGGAGGTTGCAGTGAGCCGAAGATCATGCCACTGCACTCCAGCCTGGGCAACAAGAGTGAAACTCTGTCTCAAAAAAAAAAAAAAAAAAGGCAAATAAACAATGAAAAACTTTTTTAGGGCCAGGCGTGGTGGCTCAAGCCTGTAATCCCAGCACTTTGGGAGGCCGAGGCGGGCAGATCACGAGGTCAGGAGATCGAGACCATCCTGGCTAACACGATGAAACCCCGTCTCTACTAAAAATACAAAAAAAAAAAAAAAATTAGCTGGGCGTGGTAGCGGGCGCCTGTAGTCCCAGCTACTCGGGAGGCTGAGGCAGGAGAATGGCGTGAACCCGGGAGGCGGAGGTTGTAGTGAGCCGAGATCACACCATTGCACTCTAGCTTGGGCGACAAGGGCAAAACTCCATCTCAAAAAAAAAAATTTTTTTTTAAAGATCTGGAGACAAAAAATGTGGCCTATGTACACAGTACCAAATATGAATATTCATATATCAAATTAGGAATTTTTTTTCTTTTTTTGTTGTTTCCAGCAAGATTGGATGAAATCAGGAAATAACCTCAAGGAATAGCTCCAACAGCAGTCACTTTAATGAAATAAGTGGAGGCTGGGTGCAGTGGCTCACGCCTGTAAATCCAGCACTTTGGGAGGCCAATGTGCGTGGATCACTTGAGGTCAGGAGTTCAAGACCAGCCTGGCCAACATGGTGAAACCCCCATCTCTACTAAAAATACAAAAATTAGCCAGGCATGGTGGCATGTGCCTGTAATCCGAGCTACTCAGGAGGCTGACACACGAGGATCACTTGAACCTGGGAGGCAGAGGTTGCAGTGAGCTGAGATAAGGCCACTGCACTCCAGCCTGGGCAACAGAGACTCCATCTCAAAGAAAAAAACAAAAGAGGCTGCGTGCAGTGGCTCACGCCTGTAATCCCAGCACTTTGAGAGGCCGAGGTGGGCGGATCACAAGGTCAGGAGATCGAGACCATCCTGGCTAACACGGTGAAACCCCGTCTCTATTAAAAATACAAAAAATTAGCTGGGCGTGGTGGCAGGTGCCTGTAGTCCCAGCTACTCGGGAGGCTGAGGCAGGAGAATGGCGTGAACCCCAAGGAGAAAGATCTCCGCGAACCCAAAAACCCCCCACCCCCCCCCCCTAAAAAAAAAAAAAAAAAAAAGAAGTAAGTGGAACCTCTGGAGAAGGGGAAAAATCAGTTTCTCCCTAAGAAACTCGACAAAAATTTACTGCTGTCACTGACCTTGCTGAAAAGCAAACAATACTTCTGAATTTTAAATAATTCTGGCTAAGCAAACTATTTCTTCCTATAAAGATGAAACGAAACAAAAGCAGATGATAACCAGACACCCCCTGGTGCCAGACTAACACTACCCTTAGGTTCCTAAACTATTTCTTGATATGGTAAGATTTTAAAACTGTAACACATTTGAGTGGGTGGTAATACGTAGGTTTATACAACTGTCGAACCCCTCCCATTGAACATTCAAGATCTATGCATTTTACTATATGTAAATTATACTACAACTAAGAACAATAAATCAAACACCCTTCCAGCTCCCCAGGAAAAACAGTGTACTACTATTTATCCTACAGAAAGGAAAACCTGAGCTCAAGACCAGCCTGGTCAATATGGTGAAACCCCATCTCTACTAAAAAAAATGCAAACATTAGCCAGACATGGTGGTGGGGGGGCACCTGTAATTCCTTGGGAGGCCAAGGCATGAGAATGGCTTGAACCCAGGAGGTGGAGGTTGCAGTGAGCCGAGATTGCGCCACTGCACTCCAGCCTGGGTGACAGAGTGAGACTCTGTCTCAAAAAAAAACTAAAAAGCTGGTCACAAAAAAACACATATTGTATGATTACATTTATATGAAATGTCCAGAATAGGCAAACCCATACACAGAAAGTAGATTAGTTGTTGCCTATGGCCAGGGCATGTAGGAGAGGAATAGAGACTGGCTGCTAATGGGTATACGGTTTCTTTTACGGGATATAAAAATGATCTAAAATTACACTGTGGTGATGGTTGCCAACCCTAATTGTATTAAAAAAAAAAAAAAAACCCCCACAGAATCATACACTTTAAATCGGTGATTTGTGTGAAATGTGAATGATTTAAATAAAGACTTTTTTTTTTAAACAAATGAGGAGGCTCATGAAATGGTCTCCAAGAGAAATTGTTCAATGAATGAAAGCAAAGAATGGGAGAATATTTTGTTATCATTTATTAAAACACGTGTATTGCTGGGTGCAGTGGTTCATGCCTACAATCCCGGCATTTTGGGAGGCCAAGGCAGGCGGATCACCTGAGGTTGGGAGTTTGGGACTAGCCTGACCAACATGGAGAAACCCTCTTTCTACTACTAATACAAAATTAACCAGGCGCGTTGGCGGGCACCTGTAATCCCAGCTATTTGGGAGGCTGAGGCAAGAGAATCGCTTGAACGGAAAGGCAGAGGTTGCAATGAGCCAAGATTGAGCCACTGCACTCTAGCTGGGGCGACAGAGCAAGACTCCGTCTCAGATAAATAAATAAAACACACATACACAGACACACAGTTGTAAATTCATAAATTATTCCTGGCAAGATACATAAGAAACTGATAACAGAGGGAGGTGGGGGAATGGTGGTATCTGGGTTGCCTATGGGACCAAAAGCGTCTTATTTTTCACTGTACACCCTAAATCCTGTATTAGGTGCATATGTTACCTATGGAAAAAATTAAGATAAACTACTATTTGGATTTTTTCTCTGAAGAAATAGATCATACTCACCCTTTTCCTCCTGTTTTTTGTTTTTGTTTTTGAGACACAGTTTCACTCTGTCACCCAGGCTGGAATACAGTGCCATGATTTTGGCTGACTGCAACCTTGGCCTCCCGGGTTCAAGCAATTTTCCTGCCTCAGCCTCCTGAGCATCCGGGACTACAGGCACATACCACCACGCCTGGCTAATTTTTTTGTATTATTAGTAGAGATGGGGTTTTCCCACGTTGGCCAGGCTGGTCTCGAATTCCCAACCTCAAGTGATCCGTCCGCCTCGGCCTCCCAAAGTGCTGGGATTACAGGCGTGAGCCACTGCGCCCGGCCTTGGGTTTTTTGTTTGCGGAGACAGGATCTTGCTGTTGCCCAGGCTGGAGTGCAGCGGTGAAATCACAGCTCACTGCACCCCCAAAATTCTGGGCTCAAGCAATAATCTTGCGTCAGCCTCTTGAGTAGCTGGGGCTACAAGTGCAAACCACACCTGGCTAATTTGTCTATTTTTTTTTAGACACAGTGTCTTGCTATGTTGCCCAGGATGGCCCTGAACTCTTTGCCTCTATCAGTCTTCTCCCCTCAGCTTCCCAAATAGCTGGGGTTATATGCGCAAGGCACCACACCGAACTCTAACCTGTTTATTTTTTAGAGATGGGTCTTACTTTGTGGCCCAGGCTGGAGTGCAGTGGTGCAATCATAGCTCACTACAGCCCTCAACCAGCTGGACTCAAGCTATCCTCCCATCTCAGCTTCCTCCGAAGCTGGAACTACAGGCGCACCACCATGCCCAGCTCATTTTATATTTTTTATTTTTTGTAGAGAGAGGGTCTCACCATGTTGCGCGGGCTGCTCTCAAACTCTTGGGCTCAAGCGATCCTCCTGCCTCAGCCTCCCAAAGTGCTGGGATTATAGGTAAAAGCCTCCATGCCCAGGCTATCTCACATTTATACAAAAATAAGTTCAAGGCCAGGTACAGTGGCTCACACCTGTAATCTCAGCACTTCGGAGGCCGAGACGGGCAGATCATGAGGTCAAGAGTTTGAGACCTGCCTGACCAACATGGTGAAACCCGTCTCTACTAAAAATATAAAAATTAGCTGGGCATGGTGGCGTGCACCTGTAATCTAAGCTACTCAGGAGGCTGAGACAGGAGAATCGCTTGAACTCGGGAGGCGGAAGTTGCAGTGAGCCGAGATCATGCCACTGCACTCCAGCCTAAGTGACAGAGCAAGACTCTGTCTCAAAAAAAAAAAAAAAATTCAAAACTGATCATATACCTAATGTAAAAATATACAACTTCTTGAAGAAAACAGGAGAAAACCTTCATGACTTCAGGTTAGTCAGAGTTCTTAGATACAACATCAAAAGCACAATCCACAAAAGAGAAGAATTGATAAAGTGGACTTAATCAAAATGTAAAACTTCTGCTCTGCAAAAGACAGTAAGAAGATAAGGTGGGCAGGCGTGGTGGCTCAAACCTTTAATCCCAGAACTTTGGGAGGCCGACGTGGGCAGATCACAAGGTCAGGAGTTCCAGACCAACCTGGCCAAGATGGTGAAACCCTGTCTCTACTAAAAACACAAAAAAATTAGCAGGGCATAGTGGTGGGCGCCTATAATCCCAGCTACTCGGGAGACTGAGGCAGAGAATTACTTGAACCTGGGAGGTGGAGGTTGCAGTGAGCCGAGGCCAAGACGGTGCCATTGCACTCCATCCTGGGTGACAGAGTGAGACTCTGTCTCAAAAAAAAAAAAAGAAGATATGTCATAGATTAAAAGAAAATATTTATAAATCACATATCCAACAAATGACTTGTATCCAGCATATACAAAGAATTTTCAGTGCAAAGGCTAGTGGGGGAGGAAAAAAATTTTCTTTTTCAAAATTCAATAATAAGAAAATAACAACTCAATTTAGAAAATGGGCAAACTCGGCCGGGCATGGTGGCTCACGCCTGTAATCCCAGCACTTTGGGAGGCTGAGGCAGACAGATCACCTGAGGTCAGGAGTTCGAGACCAGCCTAGCCAACATATAGTGAAGCCCGTCTCTACTAAAAAATACAAAAATTAGCTAGGTGTATTGGCGCACACCTATAGTCCCAGCTACTTGGGAAGCTGAGGCAGGAGAATCACTGAAACCCAGGAGGTGGACGTTACAGTGAGCCGAGATTGTACCACTGTACTCCAGCCTGGGCAACAGAGCGAGACTCCGTCTCTCCAAAAAAAAAAAAAGAAAATAGGCAGACTGGGCATGATGGCTCATGCATGAAATCCCAATACTTTGGGAGGCCAAGGCAGGAGGACTGCTTGAGCTAAGGAGTTTGAGACAAGGCTGGGTAACATAATGAGACCCTGACTCTTTATTATGTATTTTAAAGGGCAAAAGATCTGAGCAGACCCTTCATCAAAGATAAACAAATGGCAAATAGGCACATGAAAAGATGCTCAATATCATTTGTCACCAGGAAAATGCAAATTTTAAAAAACATGATATGCCTATGTAAAATAGTTAAAATTTAAAAACAAAAACAAGTGCTGGAGAGGATACAAAGGAACTGAAACCCTCATACATTGCTGGTGTGAATGTAAAATGGTATAGTTTTTCTGGAAGACAGTTTGGTAGTTTCTTCTAAAGTTAAATGTATACTGATATGACTCAGCAATCCCACTCCTAGGTACTTACTGTAGAGAAATTAAAACTTACATTCACACAAAAATCTGTACATAAATATTTACAGCAACATCATTCACAACCACCAAAAACTGAAAACAATCCACGTGTCCTTCAAATGGTGAATAAACAAATTATGGTATATCCATTCAATGGAATACTCAGAAATAGAAAGGAAAGGCCAGGCACAGTGGCTCACATCTGCAATCCCAGCAATTTGGGAGGCCAAGGAAGGTGGATCACCTGAGGTCAGGAGTTTGAGACCAGCCTGGCCAACATGGTGAAACCCTTTCTACTAAAAATACAAAAATTAGCCGGGCATAGTGGCATATGCCTGTAATCCTAGCTACTCGGGAGACTGAGGCAGGAGAATCGCTTGAACCTGGGAGGCGGAGTTTGCAGTGAGCCAAGATTACGCCATTGCATCTACTTGGGAGGCTGAGGCAGGAGAATTGCTTCAACCCAGGAGGCAGAGGTTGCAGTGTGCAGAGATTGCACGATTGCACTCCAGCCTGGGCAGCAGAGTAAGACTCTGTCTCAACAATAACAACAACAACAAAAAGACTACTGACACATGCAACAACATAGATGAATCTCAAATGTATCATACTAAGTGGAAAAGGCAAGGCTCAAATGGCTGTATAATTCCATTTATAGGCCACTCTGGAAAAAAACAGTTATAGGGATGGAAAACAGATCAGTGGCTGCTAAGGAGTCTGGGGCAGAGGAGCGTTTGACTACAAAGGAGCAGCATGATTAAATCTGTGGAGGTGGGGGGTGAAATTCTGTATCTTGAGTGTTGTAGTGCTTACATTACAGTACATATTTGTCATATTCTATGAGTTATGACTGTACCCCATAATAATTTTATTGTATATCAATTTAAAAAAATATGTAATTTTTTGGTGGAGCTCTGCCTTGTTGCCCAAGCTGGAGTGCAATGGAGCGATTTCAGCTCACTGCAACCTCCGCCTGCCAGGTACAAGCAATTCTCCTGTCTCAGCATCCCAAATAGCTCAGATTACAGGCATACACCACCATGCCCAGCTATTTTCTTTTTGTATTTAGTACAGACGGGGTTTCACCATGTTAGGCTGGTTGGGAACTCCTGACCTCAGCCTCCCAAAGATCCACCTGCCTCGGCCTCTCAAAGTGCTGGGATTACAGGGCATGCACCTCCAAGTCTGGCCTAATTTTTTTTTTTTTTTTGAGACAGAATCTCACTCTGTTGCCCAGGCCAGAGTACAGGAGCCCAATTTTGGCTTACTGTAAACTCTGCCTCCCGGGTTCAAGTGATTCTACTGCCTCAGCCTCCAGAGTAGCTGGGATTACAGGCAAGTGCCACCATGCTGGGCTAATTTTTGCATTTTTTTAGTAGAGATGGCATTTCGTCATGTTGGCCAGGCTGGTCTTGAACTCCCGACTTCAGGTGATCCACCCGCCTCAGCCTCCCAAAGTGCTGGGATTATAGGCATGAGACACTGTACCCAACCAAAAATAAATTTTAAAAAGTAAAACAGGGCCAGGTGCAGTGGCTCATGCCTGTAATCCCAGCACTTTGGGAGGCTTGAGGCGGGCAGATCACTTGAGGTCAGGAGTTCGAGACCAGTTTGGCTAACATGGTGAAACCCCGTCTCTACTAAAAATACAAAAATTAGCCGGGTGTGTTGGCCGGGTGTGGTGGCTCACACCTGTAATCCCAGCACTTTGGGAGGCTGAGGTGGGCGGATCATCTAAGGTTGGGAGTTCGAAACCAGCCTGACCAACATGGTGAAACCCTGTCTCTACTAAAAATACAAAAATTAGCTGGGCGTGGTGGCGCATGCCTGTAATCCCAGCTACTCACGAGGCTGAGGCAGGAGAATCGCTAGAACCCGGGAGGCAGAGGTTCCAGTAAGCTGAGGTCATGCCATTGCACTCCAGCCTGGGCAACGAGAGCGAAACTCCACCTCAAAAAAAAAAAATTAGCCGGGTGTGGTGGCGCGTGCCTGTAATCCCAGCTATTTGGGAAGCTGAGGCAGGAGAATCACTTGAACCCAGGAGGTGGAGGTTGCAGTTAGCTGAGATTGCGCCACTGCAACCCAGCCTGGGTGACAGAGTGAGACTCTATCTCAGAAAAATAAATAAAAAATAAATCAAAATCAAAAACAAAAACAGGCATTAACTGGCTGGGCACAGTGGCTCATGCCTGTAATCCCCGCACTTTGGGAGGCTGAAGCAGGTGGATCACAAGGTCAGGAGTTCGAGACCATCCTGACCAGGACGGTGAAACTCCGTCTCTACTAAAAATACAAAAAAATTAGCCAGGCGTGGTGGCGCTGGCCTGTAATCTCAGCTACTTAGGAGGCTGAGGCAGGACAATCGCTTGAACTTGGGAGACAGGGGTTGCAGTGGGCTGAGATTGCACCACTGCACTCTAGCTTGGGCGACAGAGCGAGACTCCATCTCAAAAAAAAAAAAAAAAAAAAAACCCACAAAAAACAGGCATTAACTGTGGGACAGTTTGAGAGAACA
Source organism: Hylobates moloch (assembly GCF_009828535.3). NCBI lineage: Eukaryota > Metazoa > Chordata > Mammalia > Primates > Hylobatidae > Hylobates > Hylobates moloch. Next base: position 26,772,798 of record NW_026652284.1, read on the forward strand.
ATAATAATTAACCCTTACTATTACCTACTATGTAGAAATTGTGTGCTATGATTCACAAAGTAAATATGGAAAGTCCATCCCCCAGTGATCTGTAGTTGAAAATATTTAATAATTCTATCAAAACACGATTGTATGCGTTAGAGTTCAATGTAAATAACCCCATCTAGGCAAGGCACAGTGGCTCACGTCTGTAATCCCAGCACTTTGGGAGGCTGAGGTGGGCAGATCACCCGAGGTCGGGAGTTTGAGACCAGCCCGACCAACATGGAGAAATCCCATTTCTACTAAAAATACAAAATTAGCCGAGCATGGTGGGGTATTCCTCTAATCCCAGCTACTCGGGAGGCAGAGGCAGGAGAATCATTTGAACCCAGGAGGCGGAGGTTGCAGTGAGCCAAGATCACGCCATTGCACTCCAGCCTGGGCAACAAGAACAAAACTCTATCTCAAAAATAAATAAGTAGGCCAGGCATGGTGGCTCACGCCTGTAATCCCAGCACTTTGGGAGGCCGAGGCGGGCGGATCACGTGGTCAGGATCGAGACCATCCTGGCTAACAGGGTGAAACCCCATCTCTACTAAAAAAAAAAAAAATACAAAAAATTAGACAGGCATGGTGCCTGTAGTCCCAGCTACTTGGGAGGCTGAAGCAGGAGAATGGCACGAACCCAGGAGGTGGTGCTTGTAGTGAGCTGAGATCGCGCCACTGCACTCCAGCCTGGGCGACAGAGCGAGACTCCGTCTCAAAAAATAAATAAATAAATAAAACCACATCTATCTTTTTTTTTTTTTTTGAGATGGAGTCTCACTGTGTCACCCAGGCTAGAGTGCAGTGGCACGATCTTGGCTCACTGCCAGCTCCACCTCCCGAGCTCGCGCCATTCTCCTGCCTCAGCCTCCTGAGTAGCTGGAACTACAGGCACCTGCCACCACACCCGGATAATTTTTTGTATTTTTAGTAGAGATGGGGTTTCACCGTGTTAGCCAGGATGGTCTCAATCTCCTGAACTTGTGATCCACCTGCCTCAGCCTCCCAAAGTGCTGGGATTACAGGCGTGAGCCACCACACCCGGCCTATCCTCCCTCCTTTTAAACTGTGGTTGACAGGCTGAGGATGACAAGCCCTAATTGCTTCCCTTTTAACAACCTTGTATTTCAAACAGAAGTCTAGCTGCAACCCTATTATTGTATTGAGAGGATCTAATTTTTCATAGGGTAGGAATTAAGGAGACCTTGCAATAGTTGTAAGACCCTGGTATTCTCTGTGCATCTATTCCATTAACTGTTTTTTTTTTAAAAAAACAAAACAAAGGTGAGGAGAAAGGGGAACAGAAGACAAGGTAGCCTTCAAAACCTTTTTTTACCTCTGAAATGTTTTGTAATTTATTATTTAAGCAAAATACTGGAATCAAGAGGACTGGCCTGATGGCATAAAAGCCCTATACTGTGGTGCATGACTTCACTTAATGACTGGTTTTTCTACCTGGCTGTTTCTTTCCTCTCTGGCTTCTAAATGTGTCTAAATGAGCTCATATTTCCCAGCCTAAATAAGCTAAAAAGGATCAATTATTTGCAGTCTGTGAGACTCGAGAGCAACAGAAATGCAATATTTTTTTCCAGTGTGCAATTAGGATTGGTTAGTTGAGGCTCCAGCTGGTTTTGACTTATCAAAAAGGCAGTATAGGCCACATGTGGGACCCCACGTCTGTAATCCCAGAACTTTGGGAGGACAACATGGGAGGATTGTTTGAGGTTAGGAGTTGGAGACCAGCCTGGGCAACACAAAAAGATCCTGTCTCTAACAACAACAAAAGGTAGTATAGTATATAGTACAGTGGTCAAGGATATGAACCACGGTAGCAGTATCTGGGTTTAAGTACCAACTGTGCCACTTTTCAGCTGTATTGAGCAAGTTACATAATCTCTTTATGCCTCAATTTTCTCATCTGAAAAAATTAAGTTGGCCGGGCCTGGTAGCTCACGCCTGTAATCCCAGCACTTTGGGAGGCCAAGGCAGGCGGATCAGGAGGTCAGGAGATCGAGACCATCCTGGCTAACACGGTGAAACCCCGTCTCTACTAAAAATACAAAAAATTAGCCGGGCGAGGTGGCAGGCGCTTGTAATCCCAGCTGCCTGGGAGGCTGAGGCAGGAGAATGGCGTGAACCCCAGGAGGCGGAGCCTGCAGTGAGCCAAGATCGCGCCACTGCACTCCAGCCTGGGCGACAGTGAGACTCTGTCTCAAAAAAAAAAAAAAAAAAAAATTAAGTTAATAATGAAGTACAGGGTGGGCTTGGTGGCTCACACCTATAATTCTAGCAGTTTGGCAGGCTGAGCGGGAGGATCACTTGAGCCTAGGAGTTTGAGACCAGCCTGGGCAACATAGTGAGATCTCGTCACTACAAATGAAAATAAATAAATAAATAAATTAGCCAGGCGTGGTGGCATGCAGCTGTGGTCCCAGCTACTTGGGAGGTTGAGGCGGGAGGATCACTTGAGCCCAGGAGGTTGATGCAGTAGTGAGATGTGATGGCACCACTGCACTCCAGCGTGGGTGACAAAGCAAGACCCTGTCTTGGGGGAAAAAAAAAAATCAACATACTGCTCAATGCAGTGGAGCACACGTATAGTCCCAGCTACTATGGGGTCTGAGGTGACGGAATGGCTTGAGCCTAGGAGTGCGAGGCTGTAGTACACTGCGATAGGCCTATGGCTGGCCACAATGCTCCAGCCTGGAAAATAATGCAAGACCCCATCTCTCAAAAAATACCAGTGTTTCACCCATCCTGCTGCTAACCCAGCACACATATCCATGTGTGCTGGCACCATGTAAGTGTTCTTTATGACTTCAGAGATTAACAAAAGAATGGTGGATTGGAAAAAAATGGTAACAACAAGTGGTCAGCAGGAGGCTGATGAGAGGTACTGTGGAAAACCCAAACCAAGAGGACTGGATGCCATCTTTGGTCAGTTTCCACATCTGTAATTAGGAGTTGGCCCAGGCAAATTCTTTTTTTCTTTTTCTTTTTTTTTTTTTGAGACAGAGTCTTGTTCTGTCACCCAGGCTCGAGCGCAGTGGCACGATCTTGGTTCACTGTAACCTCCGCCTCTGGCCGGGCCAGGCAAATTCTAAAGTCCCTTTCAGCATTAAAAATCAGTGTAAAGGCCGGGTGCAGTGGCTCACGCCTGTAATCCTAGAACTTTGGGAGGCTGAGGCAGGCGGATCATGAGGTCAGGAGTTCAAGACCAGCCTGACCAATATGGTGAAACCCTGTCTCTACTAAAAATACAAAAAATAGCTGGGCATGGTGGCGCGCACTTATAGTCCCAGCTACTCGGGAGGCTGAGGCAGGAGAATCGCTTGAACCTGGGAGGCGGAGCTTGCAGTGAGCCAAGATCGCGCCACTGCATGCCAGCCTGGGTGACAGAGCAAGCCTCCGTCTCAAAAAAAAAAAAAAAAAAAAAAAATCAGTGTAAAGGCCGGGCGCAGTGGCTCACGCCTGTAATCCTAGAACTTTGGGAGGCTGAGGCAGGCGGATCACGAGGTCAGGAGTTCAAGACCAGCCTGACCAATATGGTGAAACCCTGTCTCTACTAAAAATACAAAAAATAGCTGGGCATGGTGGCGCGCGCTTATAGTCCCAGCTACTCGGGAGGCTGAGGCAGGAGAATCGCTTGAAACCTGGAGGCGGAGCTTGCAGTGAGCCAAGATCCCCCCATTTTCACGCCCGCCGGGGCGACAGAGAAACCCCCCCCCCCAAAAAAAAAAAAAAAAAAAAAATTGAGTGTAAGATTTTCTTTTTAATTAGCCGGGCGTGGCTGCGTGCGCCTGTAATCCCAGCTACTCGGGAGGCTGAGGTAGAAGAAGTGCTTGAACCTGGGAGGCGGAGGTTGCAGTGAGCCAAGATCATACCACTGCACTCCAGCCTGGGTGACAGAGCCAGACTCCGTCTCCAGAAAAAAGATTTTCTTTTATTTTTTTATTTTTGCCCTCTTTACCCTCCCTGTCTGACTTAAAGTAAGTCCATACATAGAGATTTCAAAGTCTGTCTGCCTCCAACACACCTGTTTCACAGTGCAGCCTGTAAACATTGCTGATATAGTGCCTACAAAATATTTTAGGGCTTTCCATAAAGAATCCCAATCAAAAGTAGTATGTCTTCGCCAGGTGTCACGGTTCATGCCTACAATCCCAGCACTTCGGGAGGCAGATGTAGGAGGATCACTTGATGACAGGAGTTTGAGACCAGCCTGGGTAATATAATATAGAGACAAGCCTGGCCAACATGGTGAAACCCGTCTCTACTAAAAATACAAAAATTAGCCAGGCATGGTGGCACGTGCCTGTAATCCCAGATACATGGGAGGCTGAGGCAGGAGAATCGCTTGAACCCGGGAGGCGGAGGTTGGAGTGAGCCAAGATCGCACCACTGCTCTCCAGCCTGGGTAACAAGAGTGAAAGAGTGAAACTCCGTCTCACACAAAAAAAAGGTAATATGTCCTTTTGTCCTTTGTTCCTATCGGCTCTAATTATAATGCAATGATTTTCTGATCGGGTATTTTGAAGTCCTATTAAGTCAATGGTAGAGCCACAAATGAAATAAAGTACATTTTGCAAGTATAGGTAAGGATGTTAACTCAGGAATAAATTATCATTAATTAAACCATCAAGTACTTTGAAGTGGTGACATGGGCATGGGTATGCTTTCCCTTATAAGTTCATATAAGTAAGTTTTGATCATTTATATATAATAGGAGCTTGCAAATAGTACAGGCTAACCCTGGGGAAAAAACAGTAGTTTTAACTAAGCTCAATTCCCCCAAACATCTAGTTCATGATATAATCAACTGGAAAGTTAATCAAATTTAAGCCCTTGTTTTTCAAATTACTTTTTTTTTTTTTTTTTAAAGACAGAGTCTCATTCTGTTGTCCAGGCTGGAGTACAGTGACACAATCTCGGCTCACTGGAACCTCCACCTTCAGGATTCAAGTGATTCTCTCCCACTTCAGCCTCCAGAGTGGCTGGGACTACAGGCATGTGCCACCATGCCCAGCTAATTTTTGTATTTTTAGTAGAGACGGGGTTTTGCCATGTTGGCCAGGCTGGTCTCGAACTCCTGACCTCAGGTGACCCGCCCGCCTTGGCCTCCCAAAGTGCTGGGATTACAGGCGTGAGCCATCATGCCCAGTCCAAATTAGTCTTTCTTGGTCTCCTAAATCTAAAATTAAATATGTCTTTCTACATTGCAAGGAAAAGCTCTACAAAGTTCCCATTTTTCTATCTTGAATAATCTATGCTTCTGTGAAAACAGAATTTAGTTCTCCTCAAATGCCACAATACATAAGTACCCTAATAAGTTATAGTCCTTGACATTTAGAGGAGACTTAAGGAGGGGATGCTTTCATTCAATTATATGTTTTGTATAACGATTACTTCTATTTTGCTGATGGACAAACTGAGAGGAATCCACTTAGAAGAGTAGAAAAAAGTTTTAGAGGCACACGTAACTGGGGTTGGGTCACTGTGTGATTTCAGGCAAAGTATTTAACCTCTCTAAACCTATTTCATTATCTGTACAACGGGACTGACAATATCTAACTTGTGGGGCTGTGACATTTAAATCATAGAATACTCGAAAGTGCCTAAGCTGTGCCTGGTTAGTCCGAGTAGGTTTCAGAAAAAGATATTAATATTGAAGGAAGTGACTGGTGCAAGTCTCCCCACCATCCTTATCCTTATCCAAAAGCAGCCATCTCTAGTAAATGTTTGCAATAAAAATACAGGACACACTTATTTATGACTTTCCAAACAGCTTATTAAATAAATAAATAACACTGAGCTTTATTTAAAGGTTCCAGCCAGGTGCAGTGGCTCATGCCTATAATCCCAACATTTTGGGAGGCCAAGGCGGGAGAATCACTTGAGGCCAAGAATTCAACACCAGCCTAGGCAACACAGCCAAACACTGTCTCTACAAAAAAACTTAAAAATTAGCTGGGTGTAGTGGCTCACACCTGTAGTGCCAGCTACCCAGGAGGCTAAGGCAGGAGGAGTGCTTGAGCCCAAGAATATAGGTTGCAGTGAGCTATGATTATGCCACTGCATTCCAATATGGGCAACAGAACAAGACCCTGTCTCAAAAATACAAAAATAAAAATAAAGGTTTCCTTACTATTAAGTGACATTTACTGTATCAATGTCAATACAGTAACAACACTCAAATTATCAGAAACTGTAAAAATTTCCAGTTTTTACTGGAAATAAAAACTGGGCCGGGCGCAGTGGCTCATGTCTATAATCCCAGCACTTTGGGAGGCTGAGGCGGGCGGATAACTTGAGGTCAGGAGTTCGAAACCAGCCTGGCCAACATGGCAAAAACCTGTCTCTACTAAAAATACAAAAATTAGCCGGGCATTGTGGCGCACACCTGTAATTCCAGCTACTTGTGAGGCTGAGGCAGGAGAATCGTTTGAACCGGGGAAGCAGACTGCAGTGAGCCGAGATCGGGGCAACGGCACTTCAGCCTGGGCGACAGAGAGAGAACTTGTCTCAAAAAAAAAAAAAAATTCCCTCCTGAGTTTGAAGATAAAGCAAAGATTCTAGAAGCATTTAAGGAACATTAACCAAGCATCTCATTTGCTACGCACAGAAGGGTACTGTATTAAAACTATGATCTAACTAACCATTGCCTCTCTGTAATCCCAAGCTTCTTTGAACCTTAGCCTTCTTAAATGTAAAACAGGAGTTTTTAAAAGACGATCTTTTGGGACTCTTCCATCACTGACATTCTTTTATTTGAGATGCAGAGATCTGTGCTCATTCAGGGTTGGGTGGAATGGGATTTAAAGCACTTATTAAGTATATAACTGAGTTCCAACTGTTTTCAACTTCACATCTGATTCCCAAGAATGAAGCAGAAAATGAAGATGTTTGCATGTGGGCTTCCTAGATTGAGTATCTGACACAAGAAAAGCTTGCCAAGAGCCAATAGGCAGTGCGAAGGAGAAGTTGTCTTCCCCTGAATACGTCCTTTATCTCTCTGGGTTCAGGGAATACTGTGGAAAAAATGGATCACTAAATCTTTTCCAAACCCTTTCCCTTTACTTTGTAGGCTGATCTCAGGTCCATGGTCCCTTGGATCCAAGGCTTTTAGGGGCTTGGGTCCTCACAGCCCTGTTCCGAGACTCAGGAACTCGGAGTCTCAAAGCCCGGATCCCGTCCCCAAAGAAGCCCCAGTCTTCACTGCCCGCTTCTGTTCCCTTCCAAACTCAAGTTTCCTCTGTCTGCTTCTGCCCCTCAGGAACCTAAGTCTTCGCTGCCCCGTTTCTGAATCCTTAGGAGCCCAGGTCTTCACTGTCCCGCTTCTGCCTCTTAGGAGCCCAAGTCCTCACCGCTCCACTTTTACCTCTCCGGAGCCCGTGTCTTCACGCCCCGTTCCTTTCTGACCCTCTCCTCGTAGGAGTGCGGGTCCTCATAATCCTGCTCCTCTCAGACCACTTTCCCTCAGATGCCGGAGAACTCACATCCGTCCCCGTTCCCTAAGTCCCGTCTTGGAGCCCGGGTCCCCACAGCCGCGTCTTCTCCGAGCCTGACCCTCTCAGTCAGTCCCTTCCCAAGAGCCTGAATCCTCACAGCCCCGTCTCGTCCACAACCTGGTCCTTCGAACACTGACCCACTGTAGGTCTGGGTCCTGACTCCCTCCTCCCGCTCTTGTTCCTCAACTGCCAGGGCCCAAGACTCACAGGCAGCAGCGTCTATCTCCCCATGATATGCGGAGACTGCCCCAGTGAAGCGTTCGTCTCAGCAGCCGGTCCGACTGCGCGGCCCTCCCCGACTACTTCCGGCACCGCTCCCCGCCTCCAACCCGGAAACGCGCGGCTCTTCCGGCCGGCGGGCGCGCGCCTCGCTTGCGCAGGCGCAGACTGCCCTCCGACACGTGGTGGCGATATTGAGCTGTGTGTAGCTACACCCTGCAGCTTGCGCTTTTAACTGCTTGTGGTTGAGTGGCAGCATGAGCGAGCTCTGCGTATTCCACCCCGGCGTTAAGAATCCTTCACTAGCTTTTCTTCCCGACGCTGCTTATTTATCTATCGGTAGCATGACGGGTAATTGACGCCCTCGGATGGCTTTGAGGTCGCCATTTTTGGTTGGTGCCTTTGTCATGGTGTCAGGACCGGGATATCATCTGGGACACATTACCCCACAGGTATCCTGTTGGACCTCAACGAGGAAGTTAGCAACACAGGAACCGGGAGATGAGAGAGATCGGTTGGTTGTGCCTGTGAACTGGCAATTCAGTAATAACAATTGAGTGCTTACTGTTTGCCGGGAATTGTGCTAATCCGCTTACCTCCGTTATGCCATTTAATCATTTAGAGGAGACCTGTGAGAGATTAAGCAAAGTTCTAGCTAATAAGTGCAGAGCCTCAGCTTGAACTCAGAACTCACTACTAAGCCAAAGCCTGTCCTGTAGCATTCTCTAATGCTTTCAGTTTTTCGGCTGTCAAATGCTTGGTGAGAACTGCTGTTATGTGGCTCACGCCTGTAATCCCAGCACTTTGGGAGGCCGAGGAGGGTGGATCACGAGGTCAGGAGTTCAAGACCAGTCTGGCCAAGATGGTGAAACCCCGTCTGTACTAGAAATACGAAAAATTAGCCGGGCGTGGTGGCATGCGCCTGTAATCGCAGCTACTCCGGAGGCTGAAGCAGAGAACTGCTTAAACCTGGAGGGGTGGAGGTTGCAGTGAGCCGAGATCGCACCACTGCACTCCAGCCTGGGCGACAGAGCGAGACTCTGTATCAAAAAAAAAAAAAGAGAACAGCTGTTATTTTTACTGTATGCTGGAATGTTAGGCATGCAAGTAAGACCCAATTCCAGCATCTGTAAGGTTCACAGTAAGATGGAGAACCCACAAACACACCAAAAAATGTATAAAGAGCTGTGACAGGCCGGGTGCGGTGGCTCACGCTTGTAATCCCAGCACTTTGGGAGGCCGAGGCGGGCGGATCACGAGGTCAGGAGATCGAGACCACGGTGAAACCCCGTCTCTACTAAAAATACAAAAAATTAGCCGGGCGTGGTGGTGGGCGCCTGTAGTCCCAGCTACTCGGAGAGGCTGAGGCAGGAGAATGGCGTGAACCCGGGAGGCGGAGCTTGCAGTGAGCTGAGACTGCGCCACTGCACTACAGCCTGGGAGACAGAGCAAGACTCCGTCTCAAAAAAAAAAAAAAAAAAAAAAAAAAAGCTGTGACAGGCCAGAGTGAGCCACAGTATCTGCCAGTAGAAATTAGGAAGAGGTGCCCAGATTGGTGCGGCATCCTGCCCTGTCTTTATATCTTCCTAATCCTCATCCTACCACGTTCCCAGTCCACCCTCTACACTGCCACCCAATCCAAATTCTCAGATTCAAGTCCTCATGAACATTGGGCTCCAAGCTGTATTCCTAGCCTTATGTCCTTGCCACTGCTCTCCATTCTTTTTAGGGTCTGGCATACCACTTTTTGTTGTTGAATGCCTATATATCTTTTTTAAGACCCAGGTTTAATGTATATAAGTTCATTTGACAAGTGTTTGAGTCTCATTGTGTGACGAGCCTTTTGCTATGTGCTATGTGGCTAAGACGTATGATATCCTTGTCCTTAGAAAGTTTGCAACTTAGAGTGGGAAACAGACAATTAGCAACTGCACAAAAGGGTGATAGAAGAGAATACTGGAAAAAGCCAGACTTATCTAGCTGGCTGATGGCCTGAGCCATGGTCTTCAGTAAGGAAAACACTTACTCAAGGACCAAGATGGCCAAGGTGGCTGGGGCTTTGGTAACCGGGAAAGACAATGAGTTTGGAGAGGTAGGCAGGGGTTTGTTATAGTCTGGACCTTTTAGACTAGACTATGATGGGGATTTGAGATTATATTCAGTATGCAATGGGAAGGTGTTGGAAGAACGGTGAAATTATGGCGATTGTTAAATGATACCGGGTCTCACTCTGTCACCCAGGCTGGAGTGCAGTGGCGCAATCATAGTTCACTACAGCCTCAAACTCCTGAGTTCAAGCGATCCTCCTCCATCTCAGCTTCCCGAATAGATGAATTTTCTTTCTTTTTTTTTTTTTTTTTGAGATGGAGTCTCGCTCTGTTGCCCAGGCTGGAGTGCAGTGGCGCGATCTCGGCTCACTGCAAGCTCCGCCTCCCGGGTTTGCGCCTTTCTCCTGCCTCAGCCTCCCGAGTAGCTGGGACTACAGGTGCCCGCCACCACGCCCGGCTAATTTTTTGTATTTTTAGTAGAGATGGGGTTTCACCATGTTAACCAGGATGGTCTTTATCTCCTGACCTCGTGATCCGCCTGCCTCGGCCTCCCAAAGTGCTGGGATTACAGGTGTGAGCCACCGCGCCCAGCCTCTTCCTTTTTTTTTTTTTTTTTTTTTTAAGAGATAAGGACTGGACGCCCTAGCTCACGCCTGTACAGCACTTTGGGAGGCCGAGGCAGGAAGATCACGAGGTCAGGAGATAGAGATCCTGGCCAAAATAGTGAAACCTGGTCTCTACTAAAAATACAAAAATTAGCTGGGCGTGGTGGCGCACGCCTGTAACCCCAGCTACTCAGGAGGCTAAGGAAGGAGAATCGCTGGAACCCGGGAGGTGGAGGTTGCAGTGAGCAGAGATTGAGCCAGTGCACTCCAGCCTGCGCGATGGGAGCAAGACTCCATCTCAAACAAAACAACAACAACAAAAAACAGATAAGGCCAGGCCGGGCACTGTGGCTCATGCCTGTAATCCCAGCATTTTGGGAGGCCGAGGCAGGTGGATCACTTGAGGTTAGGAGTTCGAGACCAGCCTGGCCAATAGGGTGAAACCTACTAAAAATATTTTAAAAATTAGCCGGGTGTAGTGGCGCGTGCCTGTAGTCCCAAGCTACTCAGGAGGCTGAGGCATGAGAATTGCTTGAACCTGGGTGGTAGAGGTTGAAGCGAGCCGAGATCGTGCCACTGCACTCCAACCTGGGCAACACAGTGAGACTGTCTGGGAAAAAAAAAAAGAGAGATAAGGTCAAATGTGGTGGCTTTACACCTGTAATCCCAACACTTTGGGAGGCACAGCAGGAGGACTGCTTGAGCCCAGGAGTTTGACCGGCCTGGGCAAGATAGGGAGACACTGTCTCTAAAAAAAAAAAAAAAAAAAAAAAAAAAAATTAGCCTCAGCATGTTGATGTGGACCTGTAGTCCCAGCCACCCAGGAGACTGACAGGCAGGAGGACTGCTTGAGCCTAGGAGTTCCAGGCTGCAGTGAGCTATGATTGCACCACTGCATTCCAGCCTGGACAACAGAGCAACACACTATCTCAGAAAAAGAGAGAGGGAGAGAGAGAACACTGGTGGATGATAGCAAGAGCAATTGACAGCACCAGCTCCGGGCTTCGCGCAAGTTTATACAACACATCTGCTTCCTATTACAATGTAAGAGCTGTTTATTTATCTCCTTTCTCTTGTGACTTCTGCTTTGTAAAGAGCAGGGACCTCCATGTATTATTAAAATATATATATATATATATTTTTTTTTTTTGAGACGGAGTCTTGCTCTGTTGCCCGGGCTGGAATGCAGTGGCACGATCTCGGCTCACTGCAAGCTCCGCCTCCTGGGTTCACGCCATTCTCCTGCCTCAGCCTCTCCGAGTAGCTGGGACTACAGGCGCCCGCCACCACGCCCGGCTAATTTTTTGTATTTTCAGTAGAGACGGGGTTTCACCGTGGTCTCGATCTCCTGACCTCGTGATCCGCCCGCCTCGGCCTCCCAAAGTGCTGGGATTACAAGCGTGAGCCACCGCGCCCGGCCTCATTAAAATATATTAAAGAAAGTAAAATACCTGTGTATTTTTTGTTGAAAACATTTTACTTTATTATTTATTATTATTATTTTTGAGATGGAGTTCACTCTTATTGCCCAAGCTGGAGTGCAATGGCACAGTCTCGGCTCACCGCAACCTCCACCTCCTGGGTTCATGCCATTCTCCTGCCTCAGCCTCCCGAGTAGCTGGGAATACAGGCGCCCGCCAACACGCCCGGCTAATTTTTTGTGTTTTTAGTAGAGACGGGGTTTCAACGTGTTAGCCAGGATGGTCTCGATCTCCTGACCTCGTGATCCGCCCGCCCCAGCCTCCCAAAGTGCTGGGATTACAGGCTTGAGCCACCGCGCCCGGCTTATCATCTCACATTTTATATCATCTCTGTGCTGTTTCAATTTCTTTACAATTGTCACATATTGAGACAAGATCTTCATCTGTCACCTAGGCTGGAGTGCAGTGGCATGATTATGGCTCACTGTAGCGTTGACTTCCCGGGCTGAAGCAGTCCTTCTGCCTCAGCCTCTGGGGTAGCTGGGACCACAGGCCCATGCCAGGATGCCCGGTTAATATTTTATTTTGGGGTAGTTGGGATTACAGGCATGACCCACAGCACCCGTCCATCATTATCCATAAAAAAAAATGGGAACAGGCTGGGCACGGTGGCTCACACCTATAATCCCAGCACTTTGGGAGGCCGAGGCAGGCGGATCACAAAGTCAGGAGATCAAGACCATCCTGGCTAATACGGTGAAACCCCGCCTGTACTAAAAATACAAAAAATTAGCCGGGTATGGTGGTGGGCGCCTGTAGTCCCAGCTACTTGGGAGGCTGAGGCAGGAGAATGGCGTGAAGCCGGGAGGCGGAGCTTGCGGTGAGCCCAGATCGCGCCACTGCACTCCAGCCTGGGCGACAGAGCGAGACTCCGTCTCAAAAAAAAAAAAAATTGTGTTGATAAAGATCTACTTCAGTCATTTGAGGTACAGTATTCATTTTTCACATTAATGCTATGCTGTACGTTATTCTACAACTCTTTTCACTCGATTAAAAAAAAATTCTAATACTCCTTCGAAGTGCAGCATATAGCATGCCACAATATGAACACACCATGACAATCAGCTTATGCGTGACCTTGTGACCTTGTGCTTCCACTGCACGCCTGCCTGGGCTGCACCAAGGTGGTGGCTAGGGGTGGCACAAGTTACACATTTTCAATATGGATAGGTTGTGATTCTTGTCTTCCCCAGTCAGATACCTACAGCCGCTGAGAGCCGGTATTCCAACGCCATGAGACGCCTTATGTCGTGAGCAGTGGACGACAGAGACCCAGCACTTACTGCAACCGGAAAGAGCGGTTCCTCCCTCGCTGGCGCAGCCGCTCTTCCCCGCCACTCCCTCGGTGCCCGCCAGCACCTTCCCAGCAAGCCCTGCGTATATTTGCATATCAACTCACGTCCTTTTCTTCTAACTAAATCGAAAGGACAAATTCTAGATTCTCCTTGTAAGTCTTCCTTTCAGTTCAGAAGAAATGGAATTCGCTTTTCAACTTCAGGAAATTGAAATAAAGAGTTGCTTGGATTTTGTGTTCACCTTTATCAAAAAATGGATTTGGTAACACTGCCACTCTGCTTTGATCCTATTAAAAGCAAAAAGGGCTTCTGTCGTGAGTGGCTCACGTAGGGCAACTCGATTGTTCTTCGTGCGGAATCGACATCAAGAGATTTCGGAAGCATAATTTTTTGTTATTTGGGCAGCTGGTGATCGTTGGTCCCGGCGCCCTGCTTTACTGTTGCATATTAGACAAAAGAACGGTTTTGGAGTAAGTGGGGGGTTGGTAATCGGGTGGAATTTTATGTATTTTTTGAGGTTATGTGGTTTTGTGTATGAGCGGCGGATAACGTAATTAGTAGGTTAAACAAGTATCATACGTAAGTGGCAAGTTAATTCAGATCTGTAGCCTAGCATTTGGGAAGTGGAGGGGGCATAGTCCGGCGTGTTCTCGTGTGGGAAACCCTGACAGGAATAAAACAAAAGAATTTAAAAGTTATACGTTCGTAGTGGCGCGCATAAAAGAAAATTCTTTAGCGACTGTGTTACATATAGCAGCAAATGGAATAGACCTAGTCCCTGACTTCAGGAGACCTGCCTCAGCCTCTCGAGTAGCTGGGACTACAGGCGTGTGCCTCTGCGCCCAGCTAATTTGTGTATTTTTGGTAGAGACGGGTTCACCATGTTGGCCAGGATGGTCTCCATCTCTTGGTCTGGTGATCCGACCACCTCGGCCTCCGAAAGTGCTAGGATTACAGGCGTGGCCATCGCGCCCGGCCTGCAATGTTATTTTATGAAGCAGAGGAAATTGAAATTACCTTCACCAGGTCTTAGCAAACTTTTTTTTTTTTTTTTTTTTTTTTGAGACGGAGTCTTGCTCTGTCCCCCAGGCTGGAGTGCAGTGGCGCATCTCGGCTCACTGCAAGCTCTGCCTCCCGGGTTCACGCCATTCTCCTGCCTCAGCCTCCCGAGTAGCTGGGACTACAGGCGCCCCGCCACCGCGCCCGGCTAATTTTTTGTATTTTTAGTAGAGACGGGGTTTCACCGTGTTAGCCAGGATGGTCTCGATCTCCTGACCTTGTGATCCGCCCGCCTCGGCCTCCCAAAGTGCTGGGACTACAGGCGTGAGCCACCGCGCCCGGCCCTCAAACTTTTTCTATATCTTATACCATATACAAAGGATGAAAAGGCCAGGCGCAGTGGCTCACGCCTGTAATCCCAGCACTCCTAGAGGCCGAGGTGGGCAGATCACCTGAGGTCGGGATTTCAAGACCAGCCTGACCAACATAACTAAAAATACAAAATTAGCCGGGCGTGGTGGAGCATGCCTGTAATCCCAGCTACTCAGGAGGCTGAGACAGGAGAATTGCTTGAATCCAGGAGGCGGAGGTTGCAGTGAGCCGAGACCGCACCATTGCACCCCAGCCTGGGCAACAAGAGCAAAACTCCGTCTCAAAAAAAAAAAAAAAGATTAATTCAAAATGGATCAAAGACCTAAATGTAAGACCATAAACTATAAAACTCTTAGAGAAAACACAGGGGAAAATGACATCGAATTTGTCAATGATTTCTTGAATATAACACAATGGTGCACAAGCAACAAAAAATAAATTGGTCTTCATCAAATTTTAAAATGTTAACATTAATTTTCAAATTAAAATGAAAAATCCGACCAGGTGCTGTGGCTCACGCCTGTAATCCTAGCACTTTGGGAGGCCGACGTGGGCGGATCACCTGAGGTCAGGGGTTGGAGACCAGCCTAGCCAACATGGTGAAACCCCGTCGCTCCTAAAAATACAAAAATTAGCCAGGCAGGCCGGGCGCGGTGGCTCACGCTTGTAATCTCAGTACTTTGGGAGGCCGAGGCGGGCGGATCACGAGGTCAGGAGATCGAGACCACAGTGAAACCCCGTCCCTACTAAAAATACAAAAAAATTAGCCGGGCGTGGTGGCTGGCGCCTGTAGTCCCAGCTACTCGGAGAGGCTGAGGCAGGAGAATGGCGTGAACCCGGGAGGCGGAGCTTGCAGTGAGCCGAGATCGGGCCACTGCACTCCAGCCTGGGTGATAGAGCAAGACTCCGTCTCAAAAAAAAAAACAAAAATTAGCCAGGCCTGGTGTCAGGTGCCTGTAATACCAGCTACTTGGGAGGCTGAGGCAGGAGAATTGCTTGCACCCGGGAGGCGGTGTTGCAGTGAGCCCAGATCGTGCTACTGCACTCCAACCTGGGCAACAGGGTGAGACTCTGTCTCAAAAAAAAAAAAAAAAAAAAAATTCTGGGCATGGTGGCTCAGGCATGTAATCCCAGTACTTTGGGAGGCCGAGGTGGGCAGATCATGAGGTCAGAAGTTCAGGACCAACCTGGTCAATATGGTGAAACCCTGTCTCTACTAAAAATACAAAAAAAATTAGCTGGGCCTGGTGGTGCATGCCTATAATCCCAGCTACTCGGGAGGCTGAGGCAGGAGAATCGCTTGAATCCAGGAGGCAGAGGTTGCGGTGAGCCGAGATAGCGTCATTGCACTCCAGCCTGGACAAGAGCGAAACTCCATCTCAGAAAACAAAAAAAAGAAAACCCTTGTACATCAAAGGACACTATCAACAGAGTGGAAAGACAATCCACAGAATCAGAGAACATATTTGTAAATAATATATCTGATAAGGGATTAATATCCATAATACATAAGGAACTCATAACTCAACAACAACACAAACCCAGCCCAGTTCAATAATGGGCAAAAGGACATGTATAGACATTTCTCCAAAGATGGCCAATAAGCACATGAAAAGATGCCCAGCATCACTAATCATTAGGAAAATGCAAATCAAAACCATAATGAGATAGCACTTCACACCCATTAGGATAGCTATTATTAAAAATATATATATCAGGAGTCTCTCTGAGCCTACTCTGGCCCAAGAGGCTGCCAGACAATAATTCAAAATAACAATAATAATAATAATAATAAAGACCATTGCTATGGCTCACACCTGTAATCCCAGCACTATGAGAAGCCAAGGTGAGAGGATCCCTTGATGCCAGGAGTTCAAGACCTAAAGATATCTCTACAAATAATTTATAAAATTAGCTAGGTGTGGGCCAGGCACAGTGGCTCATGCCTGTAATCCCAGCAGTTTGGGAGGCTGAGGCGAGTGGATCACTTGAGGTCAGGAGTTCGAGACCAGCCTGGCTAACATGGTGAAAACCCATCTCTGCTAAAAATACAAAAATTAGCCAGGCAAGGTGGCAGGCGCCTGTAATCCCAGCTACTCATGAGGCTGAGGCAGGAGAATTGCTCGACCCAGGAGGCAGAGGTTGCAGTGAGCTGAGATAGTGCCACTGCACTCCAGCGATGCTCCATCACATAAAAATAAAATAAAATAACATAAAATAAATCAACACAGCTCGGGCACAGTGGCTCATGCCTGTAATCTCAGCACTTTGGGAGGCCAAGGCGGGTGAATCACTTGAGATCAGGAGTTTAAGACCAGCCTGGCCAATATGGTACCAAAATCTGTATTAGTCAGGGTTCTCTAGAGGGACAGAACTAATAGGACATATGTATATATGAAAGGGAGTTTATTTTTATTTTATTTAATTTTTTAAAACTTTTTTTGAGACGGAGTCTTGCTCTGTTGCCCAGGCTGGAGTGCAGTGGAGCAATATCGGCTCACTGCAACCTCTACTTCCTATGTTCAAGCAATTCTCCTACCTCAGCCTCCTGAGTAGCTGGGATTACAGGCGCACGCCACCATACCTGGCTAAGTTTTGTATTTTTTTTTTTAGTAGAGACAAGGTTTCACTATGGTGGCCAGGCTGATCTGTAACTCCTGACCTTGTGATCTGCCTGCCTCGGCCTCCCAAAGTGCTGGGATTCCAAGTGTGAGCCACCTCACCTGGCCAAAGGGAGTTTATTAAGGAGAATTGACTCACATGATCACAAAGTGAAGTCCCACGATAGACCATCTACAAATTGAGGAGCAAGGAAGCCAATAGTGGGCTGGGCACGGTGGCTCATGCCTACAATCCCAACACTTCTGGAGGCCAAGGCGGGCAGATCACCTGAGGTCAAGATTTCAAGACCAACCTGACCAATATGATGAAACACTGTCTCTACTAAAATAAACAAAAATTAGTGTGGCATGGTGGCATGCACCTGTAATCCCAGCTACTCAGGAGGCTGAGGCAGGACAATTGCTTGAACCCGGGAGGCAGAGGTTGCAGTGAGCTGAGATAGCGCCATTACACTCCAGCCTGTACAACAGGAGCGAAACTCAGTCTCACAAAAAAGGCCCAGCGAGGTGGTGTAATTCCAGCACCTTGGGAGGCCAAGGCAGGCAGATCACGAGGTCAGGAGATCGAGACCATCCTGGCTAACACGGTGAAACCCCATCTCTACTAAAAATACAAAAAATTAGCCGGGCGTGGTGGCGGGCGCCTGTAGTCCCAGCTACTCGGGAGGCTGAGGCAGGAGAATAGCGTGAACCTGGGAGGTGGAGCTTGCAGTGAGCCGAGATAGTGCCATTGCACTCCAGCCTGGGCGACAGAGCAAGACTCGGTCTCAAAAAAATAATAAAAAAAAGGGAAGCCAATAGTAGCTCAGTCTGAGTCCCAAAACCTCAAAACTGAGGAAGCCGACAGTGCAGCCTTCAGTCTGTGGCCAAAGGCCCAACAACCCCTGGCAGACCACTGGTCTAAGTCCAAGAGTCCAAAAGCCAAAGAACTTGGAGTCTGCTATTTGAGGGCAGGAAGCATCCCACATGAGAGAAAGATGAAGCCTGGAAGGCTGAGCAAGTCAGCTTCTCCCACCTTCTGTCTGCTTTATTCTAGCAGCACTGGCAGCTGGTTGGATGGTGCCCACCCAAATTGAGGATGGGTCTGCCTCTCCAAGTCCACTGACTGAAATGTTAATCTCCTTTGCCAACACCCTCACAGACACACCCAGGAACAATATTTTGCATACTTCAATGCAATCAAATTGGTAATTTTTTTTTTTGAGATGGAGTCTTGCTCTGTCTCCCAGGCTGGAGTGCAGTGGTGCAGTGATGTGATCCCAGCTCACAGCAACCTCTGCCTCCAGGGTTCAAGCGAGGCTCCCACCTCAGCCTCCTGAGCAGCTGATATTACAGGCGTGTGCCACTGCACCCGGCTAATTTTTGTATTTTGAGTAGAGGCAGGGTTTTACCATGTTGGTCAGGCTGTCCTTGAACTCCTGATCTCCATTGATTGGCCTGCCTCAGCCTCCCAAAGTGCTGGGATTACAGGTGTGAGCCACCAGGTCCAGTCTGATATGAAGGTAATAAATCTTACATCACATGTTTGTTTTTTGAGACAGAGTCTTGCTCTATAGCCCAGGCTGGAGAGCAGTGGTGCAATCTCAGCTCACTGCAACCTCCGCTTCCTGGGTTCAAGTGATTCTCCTTCCTCAGCCTCCCAAGTAGCTGGGACCAGAGTCACCCGTCACCACGCCTGGCTAAGTTTTTTGGTTTTTTTTTGTATGTTTAGTAGAGACGGCCTTTTTTTGTTTGTTTTTTTTTGAGAGGGTCTTCATTCTGTCGCCCAGGAAACCCCGTCTCTGCTAAAAATACAAAAATTAGCTGAGTGTGGTGGCGCGTGCCTGTAATCCCAGCTACTCAGGAGGCTGAGGCAGAACTGCTTGAACCCAGAAGGCAGAAGTTGCAACTGGGCAACAGAGTGAGACTCCATCACAAAAAAAAAAAAAAAATTAGGCCACGTGCGGTGGCTCATGCCTATAATCTCAGCACTTTGGGAGGCCAAGGTGGGTGGATCACGAGGTCAGGAGATCGAGACCATCCTGGCTAACATGGTGAAACCCCGTTTCTTCTAAAAAAATACAAAACAATTAGCTGGGCGTGGTGGCGGGCACCTGTAGTCCCAGCCACTCGGGAGGCTGAGGCAGGAGAATGGCATGAACCCGGGAGGCAGAGCTTGCAGTGAGCCGAGATCGCGCCACTGCATTCCAGCCTGGGCGATAGAGCAAGACTCCATCTCAAAAAAAAAAAAAAAAATTAGCTGGGCATGGTGGTGTGCACCTATAGTCCCTGCTACTCAGGAGGCTGAGGCAGGAGAAATGCGGGAACCTGGGAGGCAGAGATTGTAGTGAGCTGAGAGTGCGTCACTGCAGTCCAGCCTGGGCGACAGAGTGAGACTCCGTCTCAAAAAAAAAAGACAAAAAGGAAAAAAATCGACACAGGGCAGGCACCCTCACACCTGTAATCCCTGCCTTTGGGAGGCCAAGGTGGGTGGATCACCTGAGGTCAGGAGTTCGAGACCAGCCTGGCCAACATGAGGATACCCTGAATCTACTAAAAATACAAAAAATTAGCTGGGCGTGGTGGTGCATGCCTGTAATGTCACTACTCAGGAGGCTGAGGCAGAAGAATCATTTGAACCCAGAAGGTGGAGGTTGTAGTGAGCCGAGATCGTGCCACTGCACTCTGGCCTGGGCAACAAGAGGAAAACTCTGTCTCAAAAATAAACAAACAAACAAACACAGGATAAACATGTGATCCAGCAATTCCTCTTCGGGGTATAGATGCAAAACAACTGAAACCAGGAACTTGAACAGATACTTGTACACCCGTGTTCATAGCATCATAGCAGCATTACTCACAATAGCCAAAAAGTAGAAACAATTCAAATGTCCATCAAAGGATAAATGGATACACCAAATGAATGGATGTCTATACAATGGAATTATTATTTGGTCATAAAAAGGAATGAGGTGGCCGGGCGCGGTGGCTCAGGCTTGTAATCCCAGCACTTTGGGAGGCCGAGGCGGGCGGATCACGAGGTCAGGAGATCGAGACCACGGTGAAAACCCGTCTCTACTAAAAAAAATACAAAAAATTAGCCGGGCGTGGTGGTGGGCGCCTGTAGTCCCAGCTCCTCGGAGAGGCTGAGGCAGGAGAATGGCGTGAACCCGGGAGGCGGAGCTTGCAGTGAGCCGAGATTGTGCCACTGCACTCCAGCCTGGGTGACAGAGCGAGACTCCGTCTCACAAAAAAAAAAAAAAAAAAAGGAATGAGGTACTGAAACATGCCATAGCATGAATTAACTTTGAACACATTATGCCAGGTTAAATAAACCAGACTCAAAAGGACAAATATTGTACAATACTACTTATATGAAGCACTTAGCATAGTCAAATTCTGGCTAGGCACAGTGGCTCATGCCTGTAATCCCAGCACTCTGGGAGGCCGAAGTGGGCAGATCACTTGAGGTCACAAGTTTGAGACCAGCCTGGACAACATGGCGAAACAACGCGTCTAGTAAAAATACAAAAATTTGCTGGGTGTGGTGGCACATGCCAGCAGTCCTACTACTCTGGAGTAGCTATTCTGGAGGCTGAAATAGGAGAATTGCTTGAACCTGGGAGGCGGAGGTTGCAGTGAGCCAAGATTGCATCACTGCACTGTAGCCTGGGTGACAGAGTGAGACTCTGTCTCAAAAAAAATGTTAAAGGCCGGGCGCGGTGGCTCACGCCTGTAATCCTAGCACTTTGGGAGGCCAAGGCGGGTGGATCGCCTGAGGTCAGGAGTTCGAGACCAGCCTGGCCAACATAGTGAAACCCCGTCTCTACTAAAAATACAAAAAATTGGCCGGGCGTGGTGGTGGGCGCCTGTAATCCCAGCTACTTGGGAGGCTGAGGCAGGAGAATCGCTTGAACACCAGGAGGTGGAGGTTGCAGTGAGCCGAGATCACGCCACCGCACTCCAGCCTGGGCAATGAGAGTGAAACACCACCTCAAAAAAAAAAAAAAAAAAAAAAAAAAATGTTAAAATGGTAAACCTTATGTAATGTCTATTTTATCACAATAAAAAATTAAAAGTTAATTTAAAATGAAATAATTTAAAAGGAAAGATATTGAAGAGTAAGATTTTGAGTGTGCCTGTGATATCCCTGACACTGAGCTGGGAGGTGGTCACTGGTTCAGGGAGCTTACATGCTAATGAGCCAACAGTGCGTATGCCAAGTGTCCACATCATGCCTGGTAGAGCAGAAGTGCTCATAAATGTAGTTATTATTTGATAACCCTCAGCTTACTTTTGAAAGTAAGCAGGATTCCAAATTAATCCACCTTGGAGAAGTCTTATGACACGATGGTGACATTCTGTATCCCAGTAAAGAATCTGTTTTTGGCTGGGCTCGGTGGCTTACACCTATAATCCCAGGACTTTGGGAGGCCGAGGTAGGTGGATCACCTGAGGTCAGGAGTTCGAGACCAGCTTGGACAACATGGTGAAACCCCGTCTCTACTAAAAATACAAAAATTAGCCAGGTGTGGTGGCGATGGCCTGTAGTCCCAGCTATTCAAGAGGCTGAGGCAGGAGAATCTGTTGAACCCAGGAGATGGAGGTTGCAGTGAGCCAAAATGGTGCTGCTGCACTCCAGCCTGGGTGACAGAGTGAGAATCTATCTCAGAAAAAACAAAAAGAATCTGTTTTTTCAGGCCAGGTATGGTGGCTCATGCCTGTAATCCCAGCACTTT
>NW_026652284.1:26797190-26804501 GCF_009828535.3 Hylobates moloch
TGGGAGGCAGAAGTTGCAGTGAGCCGAGATTGCGCCACTGCACTCCAGCCTCGATGACAGAGTAAGACTCTGTTTTGAAAAAAAAAAAAAAAGAAGAAAAGTCAAGAGAGGATCCCAGTGCCAGGTCTTATAGACCACGATGGGGAGTTCACAAGCAAATTTTTTTAAAGGGGATGGATAGGAGGCCACTAAAAGAAATAAGAATGAAGACTCAAAGGCAGCAAGACAGGAAGTAGGGAGACCAATTAGGAGGCTCTGGCTGTGACAGAGGCAGATGACGATGATCTGGACCAGTGGGGGTTAGAGAAGAGGTGATATTCTAGGGGTCTTTGGGAGGTGACTGAGAGATGAGGACAACATTCCCTGAGGTGGGGGACACTGGGACAGAAGCAGGTTTGTTGAAGACATCTAAGGGGGGTGGGGAAAGAAACGAATTCAGTTGTGGGCATGTGGAGTATGGAGAGTCTGTGGACAGCCAGAGACACTGTTCCAGGCTGGAGGAGAGACCAGATGATGCTTGAAGTTTTTCTCTTAAAAAATCAGTTTCCAGAAGTGGTGGCTCACGCCTGTAATACCAGCACTTTGGGAGGCTGAGGCGGGCGGATCGCCTGAGGTTAGGAGTTTGAGACCAACCTGGCCAACACGGTGAAACGACGTCTCTGCTAAAAATACAAAAATTAGCCAGGTGTGGTGGCGGGGACCTGTAATCCCAGCTGCTTGGGGGGCTGAGGCAGGAGAATCACTTGAACTCGGGAGGCAGAGGTTACAGTGAGCCGAGATGGCACCACTGCACTCAAGCCTGAGTGACAAGAGTGAGACTCTGTCTCAAAAAAAAAAAAAAAAAAAAATCAGTTATAGGCCAGGAACAGCGGCCTGTAATCCCAGCACTTTGGGAGACCGAGGCGGGTGGGTCACCTAAGGTCATGAGTTTGGGGCCAGCCTGGCCAACATAGTCTCTACTAAAAATACAAAAATTAGGCGTGGCAGTGCATGCCTATAATCCCTGCTACTCAGGAGGCTGAGGCAGGAGAATCCCTTGAACTCAGAAGGTAGAGGTTGCAGTGAGCTGAGATTGTGGGGCCACTGCACTCCAGCCTGGCGACAGAGCGAGACTCCATCTCAAAAAGAAAAAAAAAAAATCAGTTATCATCCAGGCATGGTGGCCCATGACTATAATCCCAGCACTTTGGGAGGCCAAGGTGGGTGGATCACTTGAGTTCAGGAATTTGAGACCAGCCTCGGTAACACAGTGAAACCCCAGCTCTACGAAAAATACAAAAAGTAGCTGGGCATGGTTATGCAAGCCTATGGTCTCAGCTACTCGGAAAGTCAAGGTTGGAGGATCACTTGTGCCCAAGAGGAGACTCTATCTCCCAAAATAACTAAATAAAAATAAATGGCCAGGCATGGTGGCTCACGCCTGTAATGCCAGCACTTTGGGAGACTGAGGCAGGAGGATCACGAGGTCAAGAGATTGAGACCATCCTGGCCAACATCGTGAAACCCTGTCTCTACTAGAAATACAAAAATTGGGCCAGGTGTGATGGCTTATGCCTGTAATCCCAGCACTTTGGGAGGCCAAGGCAGGCAGATCATGAGGTCAAGGGATGGAGACCATCCTGGCCAAAACAGTGAAACCCCGTCTCTACTAAAAATACAAAAAATTAACCAGGCGTGGTGGCACGCACTTGTAGTCCCAGCTACTCGGGAGGCTGAGGCAGGAGAATTGCTTGAACCTGGGAGGCAGAGGTTGCAGTGAGCCGAGATCGCACCACTGCACTCCAGCCTTGCGACAGACCCAGACTCCGTCTCCAAATAAATAAATAAATAAATAAACAAACAATTATGGTGGCTCACACCTGTAATCCCAGCACTTTGGGAGGCCGAGGCAGGAGGACTCCTTGAGCCCAGGAGTTAGAGACCAGAGTGGGCAACATGGTAAAACCCCATTTCTACTAAAAATGTAAAAATTAGCCAGGCATGGTGGCTCCTGCTTGTGGTCCCAGCTACTCCGGGGGCTGAGGCAGGAGGACTGCTTGAGCACAGGAGGCTGGGGCTGCAGTGAGCCGAGATCCCGCCACGGCACTCAGCCTGGGAGATCAACCGAGACCTGTCCTCCCCCACCACAAAAAAAAAAAAGAAAAAAAGAAAGAAAGATAAGAGGGGCCGGGCGCCGTTGCACACGCCTGTAATCCCAGCACTTTGGGAGGCTGAGGCGGGCGGATCACAAGGTCAGGAGATCGACACCATCCTGGCTAACACGGTGAAACCCCGTCTCTACTAAAAAATACAAAAAAATTAGCCGGGCGTAGTGGCGGACGCCTGTAGTCCCACCTACTGAGGAGACTGAGGAAGGAGAATGGCGTGAACCCGGGAGGCGGAGCTTGCACTGAGCCGAGATTGCGCCACTGCACTCCAGCCTGGGCGACAGAGCCAGACTCCGTCTCAAAAAAAAAAAAAAAAAAAGAAAAGAAAAAGAAAAAGAAAAGAAAAGAGAAAAAAACTTACTTAATAGGGTTGCTGTGAGGATTATACAAGACAGAAGCATCTTCACCAAGCCATAGGCCATAGAAAGATCTTTTTGTTTGTTTTTTGAGACAGAGTCTCACTCTGTTGCCCAGGCTGGAGTGCAATGGCTTGATCTCGGCTCACCGCAACCTCCACCTCCCAGGTTCAAGTGATTCTCCTGGCTCAGCCTCCTGAGTAGCTGGGACTAGAGGCGCGTGCCACGACGCCCAGCTAATTTCTGTATTTTTAGTAGAGACGGGGTTTCACCATGGTGCCCAGGCTGGTTTCGAACTCCTGATCTCAAGTGATCTGCCCACCTCGGCTTCCCAAAGTGCTGAGATTACAGGCGAGTCACCACACCTGGCCATGGAAAGGTCTTAATATGGCCGGGCGTGGTGGCTCACGCCTGTAATCCCAGCACTTTGGGAGGCCCAGGTGGGTGGATCACGAGGTCAGATATTGAGACCATCCTGGCCAACATGGTGAAATCCTATCTTTACAAAAATGCAAAACAAACAAAAAAAATTAGCCGGGCGTGGTGTAGCGCGCCTCTAGTGCCAGCTATTTCGGAGGCTGAGGCCGGAGAGTCACTTGAACCCAGGAGGCGGAAGTTGCAGTGAGCTGAGATCGCGCCACTGCACTCCACCCTGGCCAAAGAGCGAGACTCTGTCTCAAAAAAAAACAAATAAATAAAAAATAAAGGTCTTAATACTTGTTAATTACTATTACTGACCCCAGGAACTCTCTGAAGCACTTTTTCATGCAGGTATCACCTTTTTTAGCACTCACATTATGTCTTATCGGAAACAGGTTTAGAGCTGTCAAGAAATTCCTCCAGAGTCGTTTACACTTCCAGCAGGGGAGTCAAGACTTCAACCCAGAAAAACTTGGCAAACAGGCATGGGTCAGACGATGCTTAGGGCTTGCTCAAGGACTCGTGACCAGTTACTGATCTATGCAGATCTTCTGATTGCAAACTGATAGCTGGATTGTAACTTGAAGGGTCTGATAAGATGCAAACTTTCTAAAACAGGATTTGGGGAGGTAAATGGCGTAGAGTCCTCCAGAGGAGTCGAGAAAGCTAGCTTGGCCCTCAATTGTGGTTGAGGTGATTCTTTCATTTAGGGCTTATTTTCCTCATCTATGAGTGCGGGAAGGAGAGTTACTGGGGTCTCTAGCGACCTTTCCAACACTGATTTTCAAGGGCGAAAGAATTCCGCTTAGGTAAGGCCCAAATCCCTTGGCTAAGGTTAATCCTCGGTGGGGCCGGCAATAGGGACGCGTCCCCTTTAAGGCGCCAGCTCGCCAGCGGCGGCGGCCGGAAGTGTTGAAGCCCGGCCTGGCGGCGGCGGTGGCGGTAGCTGCCGTGGCGGCCTCTGCGCATGCTCCGTCGCCCGCCCGCCCTGGCCGCTCGCCGCCCGCCCGCCCGACGGAGACGGTGAGGAGGGGGAGGGGTGGGCGCGCGGGCGCGGACGCGGGGTGGGGTGGGGGCGGGGGGGCGGGCGCGGGGGCTGCGCGGCGGCCGGCGAGGGCGGGCGGGCGCGCAAGGGGCGGGGGGCTGCTGCCTCCGCGGGCGCCTCCCCACGCCCTGTGCGTGCCGCCGCCGCCGCCGGGGAGCGAGCGGACGTCGCGGCGCCGCGGGGGGGTGGGGGGACGCTGCCGCTGGGTCCGCCCGAGCAGCCGGGCCGCCCCCAGCGCAGCCGGCCGCGCCGCCGGGGCTCGGGCCCCAGGCCCGGGCGGCGGGAACCGGCGAGTCCACCACTGGGGGGGCCCCGGCGCCCCCGGACCGAAGGGCCCGGAAGTACTCGGCTCAGGGGCCAGGAGGGGCCGGAGTGGCTCCGGACTGAGAGGCCCAGGCGCCCAGGACCCCGTCGAGGGGTCCGGGGAGCCTGGAGTATCCCCAAAGGCGGGGTCCGGGGAGCACCGGGCCCTCGGATGAGGAGCTGGTTGGAGGCCTGGGTCCTGCCCAGTGGGAGGGGGACGATAGGTGCTGGAAGCCCGGATGCCCGCCTGGGAGGAGACCCTCTCGGAGCCTTGGCGGGAGAGCAAGAGTACAGAGTGGGTTCTTCTGAGGAGAGCAGAGTCCGGCTTATCCCGAGGGGCGCGGTAGAGGCCTCGGCCACTCAGAACAAGGGAAAAAAGGGCAGGTTCTTTCCCAAAGGCAGGGAAGGAAGAGGAGCTCCCAGGAGAAGTGAGCAGGCCCAGGTCTCCCCACAGATGAGCGCGTGCTAGGAGGACTTCTAGAGCCTCCTGAAGTACGAAGGAGCAGCGTCCAAACCTGAGGGGAAGAAGGTGTCTAGGTGCCTCTTCATGTCTAGGTGGAGAACAAAGTAGCCCGCTCGGTCAGGGCATGGAGAAACCTATCTTTTTGAGAGAAGTAGAGATCGTTGAGGAAAGACGCTTCGGGTGTTCCCGCTTTCTGAAATGACAGAGGAATTGGCCTGGTGTTATCTAAGTGAGGGGCAGGAGAGATGAAGGCAAAATCTCAACCCGAGGGTCTTTGGAGGATGATCCACCAGACAAGGGGGTGAAGCCTTGACCTAGACAGCAGAACAGGTGCAGCCCTGGATTCTCTCAAGATGAGAGAAATCTCAAAACCACTTCCTAGTAGACACAGATGGGGCCTTGATTGATGTCTGCTTAGGCGAATCAAGATGGGTTTTAGGAAAAGAGACTGTCAGACATAATTCTAGTCTTGAGGGATTATCTTCTTCCTCCTTGCCTCTGCTGATAGTTACCAAAGTGCATTTGGGGACCCTTTTTATTTATTTGTGTTTTGAGACGGAGTCTCACTCTGTCACCCAGGCTGGAGTGCAGTGGTGCGATCTTGGCTCACTGCAAGCTCCGCCTCCCCGGTTCAAACGATTCTCCTGCCTCAGCCTCCCGAGTAGCTGGGGCTACAGGCTCGTGCCACCACACCAGCCAATTTTTGTTTGTTTGTTTGTTTGAGACGGAGTTTCACTCTTGTTGCCCAGACTGGAGTGCAATGGCGCGATCTCAGCTCACCGCAACCTCCGCCTCTCGAGTTCAAGCGATTCTCCTGCCTCACCCTCCCGAGTAGCTGGGGCTATAGGCACCCGCCACCATACCCAGCTAATTTTTGTATTTTTAGTAGAGACGGGGGTTTCACCATGTTGGCCAGGCTGGTCTCGAACTCCCAACCTCAGGTGATCTGACATCCTCAGCCTCCCAGAGTACTGGGATTACAGGCGTGAGTCACTGCGCCTGGCCCACCAGGCTAATTTTTTTGTGTTTTTAGTAGAGACGGGGTTTCACTGTGTTAGCCAGGATGGTCCTCTCCTGGCCTCGTGATTCCTCCGCGTTGGCCTTCCAAAGTGCTGGTATTACAGGCGTGAGCCACTGCGCCCGGCCGGGGAAACTTCTCATTCAATGGTTGCACCGTCTCCTAATTTGAGAGCCTTATATCAAGGATGTATATTTAATATCTTACTTAAATGATTTTTTTTTGTTGTTCCTGTTTACTTCAGCAAATACATTGAATAGGTAGCTTCTACTCAGCTTCATTGGGTTTATTGTGGGGGCAGTATTTTGGTCTTGCCCTCAGCCAAAGTCCACCGGACTGTAGCGGGATGACTCCAAATAACTCTTATCCCATCGCTCCTTCAAACATCTACATAGTAGTCTCCAGTCTGTGACTTAGAATTTCACCTCCTCTAGATACTTCTCTCAGTGTTTCTGCGTAATTTACTTGTTGACCTCATTACATTTTGTAGCACTGTGGATCACCCACTGAATGCATGAGAAGAAATAAAGGGGATATCAAGGAGTTTTGGCCTCAAGTAATAATAAAGTTTTAACTTGGATTTTTTCCCCTCGTTTTAAACAAAACCGTAGTTTAGAGTGGAAATTTCTTTTTTATTTTATTTTTTGGGGGGGACAGAGTTTCCCTATGTCGCCCAGGTGAGAGTGCATTGCGGGATCTCAGCTCACTGCAAACTCGATCCTCTCAGCTCAGCCTCCTGAGTAGCTGGGACTACAGGCACGTGGCACTGCGCCCGCCTAATTTTGTTAGTTTTCTGGCGGGCGCTATGATTTATGCCTGTAATGCCAGCACTTTGGGAGGCCGAGACCAGCGGCCTCCCAAAGTGAGCGGCCTCCTCGGCCTCTCTTTAGCTCGAGTTCCAGACCAGCTTGGGCAACATGGTGAAACCCTGTCTCTACAAAAAAATGACAAAAATTAGCCGGGCGTGGTGGAGCTAGCTGCCTGTGGTCCCAGCTACTCCGGAGGCCGAAGTGTGAGGATCGCTTGAGCCCCGGAAGTCGAGGTTGCAGTGAGCTGAGAGCGCGCCACTGCTCTCTGGCCTGGATGACAGAGTGAGACTATGTTTCACCAAAAAAAAAAAAAATAAATAAATAATAAAAAACCACTACACGTCTCCAAAAATTATAATAGAGCGTGGAATAAATAAATATTTTGGGCTGGGCGCGGTGGCTCACGCCTGTAATCCCAGCACTTTGGGAGGCGGAGGCGGGCGGATCACCTGAGGTCAGGAGTTTGAGACCCACCTGGCCAACATGGTGAAACCCTGCCTCTACTAAAAAATACAAAAATTAGCTGGGCGTGGTGGCAGATGCCTGTAATCCCAGCCCCTTGGGAGGCAGGAGAATCACTTGAACCTGGGAGGCGGAAGTTGCAGTGAGCTGAGACCGTGCCATTGCACTCCAGCCTGGGCAACAAGAGAGAAACTCCGTCTCAAAAAAAATTAAATAAATATTTTTGGGTTAGAAAATTTCAGAAAATCTCGTACTCATTTTTACTTTTCTTTTTTTACTTTTTTTTTT
>NW_026652284.1:26804514-26811969 GCF_009828535.3 Hylobates moloch
CTCCATGTTGAGGCTGGTCTCGAACTCCTGACCTCAGGTGATCCTCCCACCTCGGCCTCCCAAAGTGCTGGGATTACAGGCGTGAGCCACCGCGCCCGGCCTAATATTATTATTATTTTTTGTTATTATACTTTAAGTTCTAGGGTACATGTGCACAACGTGCAGGTTTGTTACATATGTATACATGTGCCATGTTGGTGTGCTGCACCCATTAACTCGTCATTTATATTAGGTATATCTCCTAATGCTATCCCTCCCCACTCTGGCCTGGGTGACAGATATTGTTCCTTTTTTTTTTTTTTTTTGACGGAGTCTCGCTCTGTCGCCAGGCTGGAGTGCAGTGGCACAATCTTAGCCACTGCAACCTCCTCATCCTGGGTTCAAGTGATTCTCCTGCCTCAGCCTCCCGAGTACTGGGACTACAGGTGCATGCCACCATGCCCAGCTAATTTTTTTTTTTTTTTTTTTTTTTTTGAGTTTTGTTGCCCAGGCTGGAGTGCAGCGGTGCGATCTCGGCTCAACGCAACCTCCACCTCCCAGGTTCAAGTGATTCTCCTGCCTCAGCTTCCCGAGTAGATGGGATTACAGGCACGTGCCACTACGCCCGGCTAATTTTGTATTTTTTGTAGAGACGCAGTTTCTCCATGTTGGCCAGCTGGTCTTGAACTCCCGACCTCAGGGGATCCACCCGCCTCGGCCTCCCGAAGTGCTGGGATTACAGGTGTGAGCCACTGCGCCCAGCCAGTATCACTCCTTTTTCATTACTAGTTCCAATGTCCTTCCCTGCAATCATGTGACACTTGTCCATTTTTTGTTTGTTTTTTTGAGATGGAGTTTCCAGGCTGGAGTGCAGTGGCTGTGGCGCGATCTTGTCTCACTGTAACCTCCACCTCCTGGATTCAAGCAATTCTCCTGCCTCAGCATCCTAAGTAGCTGGGATTACAGGCGCCCACAACCACGCCTGGCTAATTTTTGTATTTTTAGTAGAGACGGGGTTTCACCATGTTGGCCAGGCTGGTCTCAAACCCCTGACCTTGTGATCCGCCCTCCTTGGCCTCCCAAAGTGCTGGGATTACAGGCGTGCGCCACTGTGCGCAGCCTGACACTTGTCCTTATTCAAACATAGCATATTGCCACATTTTAGACATTGGATTTTCAGGACACACAAAAATGAATTTAGAGTGGGTCGGAAATCATTTGTTTAATTTTCTGGTAACTGTGAGCAGTGATGTGCTTAGTTTCAAAGTGTCGTTTTTGTCTTTGAAAATAACTACAGGCTGGGCACAGTGGCTCAGGTCTTTAATCTCAGCACTTTGGGAGGCCGAGGTGAGAGGATTGCTTGAGCCCAGGAGTTTGACACCAGGCTAGGCAACATAGCAAGACCTCATGTCTACAAAGAAGTAAAGAAATTAGGCCGAGCGTGGTGTCTCTCGCCTGTCCCAGCACTTCGGGAGGCTGAGGTGGGTGGATCACGAGGTCAGGAGTTCAAGACCAGCCTGGCCAACATGATGAAACCCCATCTCTACTAAAAATACAAAAAATTAGCCAGGCGTGGTGGCGGGCACCCGTAATCCCAGCTACTCGGGAGGCTGAGGCTGAGACAGAGAATTGCTTGAACCAGGGAGGTGGAGGTTGCAGTGAGCCAAGACCCTACTATTGCACTCCAGCCTGGGCGACAGAGCGAGACTCCATCTGAAAAAAACAAAAAAAATTTAATGAGAAAAAAGGAAAACAGAAATTAACAGGGTTGGTGATTGGTACCTATAGTGCCAGCTACTCCAGAGGCTGAGGTGGGAGGATTACTTGAGGCCCCAAGGTCGGGGCTGCAGTGAGCCAAAAACACTCTACTCCACACTGGCCTGGGTGACAGAGGGTGACCCTGTCTCAAAA
Organism: Hylobates moloch; assembly: GCF_009828535.3. Lineage (NCBI taxonomy): Eukaryota > Metazoa > Chordata > Mammalia > Primates > Hylobatidae > Hylobates > Hylobates moloch. Next base: position 26,806,405 of record NW_026652284.1, read on the forward strand.
AACAAAACGAAAGAAAACAAAAACCCAAAAAACTACAGAACAGTTAATTTTATTTATTTATTTATTTGTTTATTTATTTTTTTGAGACGGAGTCTCCCTCTGTTCTCCAGGCTGGAGTACAAAGGCACAATCTCGGCTCACCTGCAACCTCCTCCTCCCGGGCCCAAGTGATTCTCCTACCTCAGCCTCCTGAGTAGTTGAGATTACAGACATGGGCCACCACCCCCGGCTAATTCTGTATTTTTAGTAGAGACGGGGTTTCTCCATGTTTGTCAGGCTGGTCTCTAACTCTCGACCTCAGGTGATCTGACTGCCCGGTTCTCCCAAAGTGCGGGGATTACAGGCGCAGGCCACCGTGCCTGGCCAGAATAGTTAATTCTTTTTTTTTTTTTTTTTTGAGACGGAGTCTTGCTCTGTCATCCAGGCTGGAGTGCAGTGGTGCAATCTCGGCTCACTGCAAGCTCCACCTCCCGGGTTCACGCCATTCTCCTGCCTCAGCCTCCCGAGTAGCTGGAACTATAGGCGCCCCCGCCACCATGCCCAGCTAATTTTTTGTATCTTTAGTAGAGATGGGGTTTCACCATGTTAGCCAGGATGGTCTCGATCTCCTGACTTCGTGATCCACCCATCTTGGCCTCCCAAAGTGCTAGGATTACAGGCGTGAGCCACCACGCCTGGCCTCAGAATAGTTAATTCTTAAGCATTTCATGTAAATTTGACATATTTCCTTTACATGTGTTCACGCAGAATTCCAGAGAGAGGCCGGCAGGGGTGGCACACTCCTGTAATCCCAGCACTGTGGGAGACAGGCAGGGGCAGATCATTTGAGACCAGGAGTTCTGACACCAGCCTGGCCAACGTGGTGAAACCCCGTCTCTACTAAAAATAAAAAAAAGCAGAGCATGGTAGTTTGCACATGTCATCCCAGCTGCTACTCGGAAGGCTGAGTGAGGCACAACAATCCTTGAACCCAGGAGGCAGAAGTTGCAGTGAGCGGAGATCACGCCACTGCACTCCAGCCTGGGCAACAGAGTGAGACTCTGTCTCAAAAAAAATAAAATAAAAGCAAGTTTAAATTAAAAAAAGAAAAAAGAATTCCAGAGAGAGCTGTATGATTTCACAATGAATACTCCAAAGCCCCGAAGGAGCAACTCACTCATCTTGCCTCAGGAGTTTTTGTTGCTGTAAACAAGAGCTACTTTTCCATTTACACTCAGCTTAGAGATGACCTTGCATTTAGAGCTGGTTTCAGGTTACCTGCAAGGAATATGGTATTTAGGGTAAAGAGTGATACTCAACCCAAACTTGCTTCTCTAAAGAAGGTCAGAATTGCCATGTTGAATCAGACCCATGGACTTAGAGTGACATTGAGAGATGTATTGTGGATGATTATAATTATTCTCTCTGATAAACTCTCAGAAGGCTAGAGAAGAAGCCAGAACATTCCTCTTGGGTACTAATGTATGGTGTGGGTAAAGAGTAAAATGTGAGTTCCTGTTGAGGAAGATACTAAGAAGTTAGTCAACCACCTATTCAGAATGTTGTAGAGGGGACTTACCTTAGGGTAGACAGTTGAAATTAGAAGCATCCTTCTAAATCTGCTTCTTTAACAATTAACTAACCCATTTTTTTTGCCTAAGGTATTATAGGTTGAGTATCCCTAATCTGAAAATCTGAAACCCCAAATCTCCAAAATCTGAAACTTTTTGAGCCAACATGATGCCATAAGTGAAAAAATCCCACAGATTAATAGTTAACACAGGCTCTGTTTCATTCATAAAATTATTTAAAATATTGTATAAAATTGGCCAGGTGCGGTGGCTCACGCCTGTAATCCCAGCACTTTGGGAGGCCGAGGTGGGTGGATCACAAGGCCAGGAGATCGAGACCGTCCTGACTAACACGGTGAAACCCCGTCTCTACTGAAAATACAAAAAATTAGGCGGGCGTGGTGGCGGGTGCCTGTAGTCTTAGCTACTTAGGAGGCTGAGGCAGGAGAATGGCGTGAACCCGGAGGTGGAGCTTTCAGTGAGCTGAGATCAGGGCACTGCACTCCAGCCTGGGTGACAGACCGAGACTCCGTCTCAAAAATAAAAATAAAAATAAATAAATAAATACAAATAAAGATATTGTATAAAATTGCCATCAAGCAGCCGGGCGCCGTGGCTCACGCCTTTACATAATCTCAGCACTTTGGGAGGCTGAGGTGGGTGGAGTTCAAGACCAGCCTGGCCAAGATGGTGAAACCCTGACTGTACTAAAAATACAAAAAAATTAGCTGGACATGGTGGTGGGCACCTGTAATCTCAGCTACTCTGGAGGCTAAGGCAGGAGAATCACTGGAACCCGAGAGGCAGAGGTTGCAGTGAGCCGAAATTGCACCACTGCACTCCAGCCTGAGCGAAAAATCGAGACTTTGTCTCAAAAATAAAAAAGAATTGCCATCAGGCTGTGTGTGTAAGATGTATATGAAACATAATCGAATTTTGAATTTTGTGTTTAGACTTGTGTCCCATCCCCCAGATATCACATTATGTATATGTAAATATGCCAAAATTAAAAAAAAATCTGAAATTTGAGGCACTTCTGATCTCAAGCATTTCAAATAAGGGATGCATAATCTGTAAATTTTTTTTGTTTGTTTGTTTTTTTTTGGAGATGGAGTCTCACTCTGTCACCCAGGTTGGAGTGCAGTGACACGATCTCGGCTGGGACTACGGGCGCCCATCACCACATCCGGCTAATTTTTTGTATTTGTAGTAGAGACAGGGTTTCCCCTTGTTAGCCAGGATGGTCTCGATCTCCTGACTTTGTGATCCGCCTGCCTTGGCCTCCCAAAGTGCTGGGATTACAGGCGTGAGCCACCGTGCCTGGCCCATAATCTGTAATTTTTGAAAATTTAAAGCACATTTTTGGAATAATGAATTCCATAAGTTTGCTACTTGCCAAAGTATTACATCTTTTAAATTAAATATGTTATAGCACGGTGCTTGACGATGAGTGCTAGCTCAATAAAGGTTAGCTGATTCTTTTAATTCTGCCTACATTTTTATGGTTCAAATTTTGAAGATATTTATGTGTTAAATTATTCTAGGATTAGATGGCATTTGTATGCTTCATCACATTCCTTTTTGGCCTTTTCTAGACTCAAGGGTCTTAATTGTTTTGGTTCTACTGTTGGTAGCCAGCTGAACCAGTTCATTGATTTTTATTTTATCTTATTTTATTTTATTTTGGTTTTAAGGAGCGGAGAGTTTAATAGGCAAGAAAGAAGGGAGAAGAGGCTGGGCACGGTGGCTCACGCTTGTAATCCCAGCACTTTGGGAGGCCAAGGCGGGTGGATCACCTGAGGTCAGGAGTTCGAGACCAGCCTGGCCAACATGGTGAACTCCCGTCTCTACTAAAAATACAAAAATTAGCCAGGCGTGGTGGCGGGTCCCTGTAATCCCAGCTACTCGGGAGGCTGAGGCAGGAGAATTGCTTGAACCCGGGAGGCGGAGGTTGCAGTGAGCCTAGATCACACCACTGAACTCCAGCCTGGGGTATAAGAGCGAGACTTCGTCTCAAAAAATAAAAATAAAAATAAAGAAGGGATAAGAAAGGAAGAAGCTCCCCTGTACAGAGACAGAGGGAAGGGGGCTCCAAAGCCAAGAGAGGAGACCCTGGCCCTTTTCTAGTTTGTTTTGTTTTGTTTTTTGAGACGGAGTCTCGCTCTGTCTCCAGGCTGGAGTGCAGTGCCCCGATCTTGGCTCACTGCAACCTCTGCCTCCCGGGTTCAAGCAATTCTCCTGCCTCAGCCTCCGGCTAATTACGCCGGCTAATTTTTGTATTTTTAGTGGAGACGGTTTCACCATGTTGGCCAGGATGGTCTCGATCTCTTGATCTCGTGTTTGCCCGTCTCGACCTCCCAAAGTGCTGGGATCACAGGCATGAGCCACCACGCCTGACCCTTTTTTTTTTTTTTTTTTTTTTTTGAGATGGAGTCTTGCTCTGTCGCCCAGGCTGGAGTGCAGTGGCGCAATCTCGGCTCACTGCAAGCTCCGCCTCCCAGGTTCACACCATTCTCCTGCCTCAGCCTCTCTGACTAGCTGGGACTACAGGCGCCCGCCACCACGCCCGGCTAATTTTTTTTGTATTTTTAGTAGAGACGGGGTTTCACCGTGGTCTCGATCTCCTGACCTCGTGATCCGCCCGCCTCGGCCTCCCAAAGTGCTGGGATTACAAGTGTGAGCCACCGCGCCCGGCCTTTTTTTTTTTTTTTTTTTTGAGATGGAGTTTTGCTTTCTTGCCCAGGCTGGAGTGCAGTCGCACCATCTTGGCCCGCTGCAACCTCCACCTCCTGGTTTCAATGAATTCTCCTCCCTCATCCTCCTGAATAGATGGGATTACAGGCACCCACCACCACACTTTGCTAATACTGATATTTTTAGTAGAGATGGGGTTTCACCCCACTGGCCAAGGTGGTCTCGAACTCCTGACCTCAAGTGATCCACCAGTCTTGGCCTCCCAAAGTACTGGGATTACAAGTGTGAGCCACCGTGCCTGGCCCCTTTCTAGTTTTAAGGCTTTAAGTTGCAGAAGTTCATATTCTGTACTGTAATACCTTGCAGTTAACTTTTTCCCCGCATATCCAATAGTGTCATGTATCTCTTTTCCTTCTGTAGTTTCTTAAGAGCAGATGTTGTTGCTCCTCATGTCTAAGGAATCTAACTCTAGCTGATGTGAGGTAGAGACGCAATATAATATTTGTTGAACTGTCCGTAATGATGAGCCATAAGCTGTATAGCTTATCCTAGCTGCCTAAGCAAATTTATATCCCCCCCAGATAGGAAGGCAGAAAGTTCTAGAAGTGGCCAGGCATGATGGCTCACACTTTTTTTTTTTTTTTTTTTTTGGGGGGGGGTAGCAGTTTCATTCTTGTTGTCCGGGCTGGAGTCTGATGGCATGATCTCGATTCACCCACCACAACCTCTGCCTCCCGGGTTCAAGCAATTCTCCTGCCTGAGCCTCCCAAGTAGGTGGGATTATAGGCATGCGCCACCACGCCTGGCTAATTTTTTTGTATTTTAGTAGAGATGGGGTTTCTCCATGTTGGTCAGGCTGGTCTCCAACTCCCGACCTCAGGTGATCCGCCTGCCTTGGCCTCCCAAAGTGCAGGGATTACAGGCGTGAGCCACCCCACCTGGCCAAATGGCTTACACTTGTAATCACAACACTTTGGGAGGCCAAGGCTGGATGATCACTTGAAGCCAGGAGTTCAAGACCAGCCTGGGGCCGGGCGCGGTGGCTCACGCTTGTAATCCCAGCACTTTGGGAGGCGGAGGCGGGCGGATCACGAGGTCAGGAGATCGAGACCACAGTGAAACCCTGTCTCTACTAAAAATACAAAAAAATTAGCCGGGCGTGGTGGCGGGCGCCTGTAGTCCCAGCTACTTGGAGAGGCTGAGGCAGGAGAATAGCGTGAACCCGGGAGGCGGAGCTTGCAGTGAGCCGAGATTGCGCCACTGCACTCCAGCCTGGGCGACAGAGTGAGACTTCGTCTCAAAAAAAAAAAAAAAAAAAAAA
>NW_026652284.1:26812069-26832950 GCF_009828535.3 Hylobates moloch
GTCTTGGCCTCCCAAAGTACTGGGATTACAAGTGTGAGCCACCGTGCCTGGCCCCTTTCTAGTTTTAAGGCTTTAAGTTGCAGAAGTTCATATTCTGTACTGTAATACCTTGCAGTTAACTTTTTCCCCGCATATCCAATAGTGTCATGTATCTCTTTTCCTTCTGTAGTTTCTTAAGAGCAGATGTTGTTGCTCCTCATGTCTAAGGAATCTAACTCTAGCTGATGTGAGGTAGAGACGCAATATAATATTTGTTGAACTGTCCGTAATGATGAGCCATAAGCTGTATAGCTTATCCTAGCTGCCTAAGCAAATTTATATCCCCCCCAGATAGGAAGGCAGAAAGTTCTAGAAGTGGCCAGGCATGATGGCTCACACTTTTTTTTTTTTTTTTTTTTGGGGGGGGGGTAGCAGTTTCATTCTTGTTGTCCGGGCTGGAGTCTGATGGCATGATCTCGATTCACCCACCACAACCTCTGCCTCCCGGGTTCAAGCAATTCTCCTGCCTGAGCCTCCCAAGTAGGTGGGATTATAGGCATGCGCCACCACGCCTGGCTAATTTTTTTGTATTTTAGTAGAGATGGGGTTTCTCCATGTTGGTCAGGCTGGTCTCCAACTCCCGACCTCAGGTGATCCGCCTGCCTTGGCCTCCCAAAGTGCAGGGATTACAGGCGTGAGCCACCCCACCTGGCCAAATGGCTTACACTTGTAATCACAACACTTTGGGAGGCCAAGGCTGGATGATCACTTGAAGCCAGGAGTTCAAGACCAGCCTGGGGCCGGGCGCGGTGGCTCACGCTTGTAATCCCAGCACTTTGGGAGGCGGCTGAGGCAGGAGAATAGCGTGAACCCGGGAGGCGGAGCTTGCAGTGAGCCGAGATTGCGCCACTGCACTCCAGCCTGGGCGACAGAGTGAGACTTCGTCTCAAAAAAAAAAAAAAAAAAAAAAGACCAGCCTGGGCAACATAGTGAGATCCTGTGTCTATCTTTAAATAAATAAATATAAAAATAAAAAAGAAAATTCTAGAAGTCTTTTAGGGTAAGGTGAGTCACTAATTGGACAAAAATGTATTGCATATCTGCTGTGTGCTCAGATTTGTTTACAAAGGTTCAGATAAGCAGTTTTGTAGATAAAATATAAGTCTGATATTTGAAAACCATTTATTACACTCCTGTCCTGGGCACCATGGTAGCCTTGGGGGAATTGCTGAATAAGAAAAGCAATCCTGGCCAGGTGCAGTGGCTCATACCTGTAATCCTAGCACTTTGGGAGGCTGAGGTGGGCGGATCACGAGGTCAAGAGATCAAGACCATCCTGGCCAATATGGTGAAACCCCGTCTGTACTAAAAATACAAAAATTAGCTGGGTGTGGTGGTGCACGCCTATAGTCCCAGCTACTCTGGAGGCTGAGGCAGGAGAATCGCTTGAACCCAGGAGAGGGAGGTGGCAGTGAGCTGAGATCATGCCACTGCACTCCAGTCTGGGGAACACAGCAAGACCCCATCTTAAAAAAAAAAAAAAAAAAAAAAAAGGCGGCCAGGCGCGGTGGCTTACGCCTGTAATCCCAGCACTTTGAGAGGCCGAGGTGGGTGGATCACAAGGTCAGGAGATCGAGACCATCCTGGCTAACACGGTGAAACCCCATCTACTAAAAATACAAAAGATTACTCGGGCCTGGTGGCGGGAGCCTGTAGTCCCAGCTACTCGGGAGACTGAGGCAGGAGAATGGAGTGAACCTGGGAGGCGGAGCTGGCAGTGAGCTGAGATGGTGCCACTGCACTCCAGCCTGGGTGACAGAGCAAGACTCCATCTCAAAAAAAAAACAAAAACAAAAAAACAATCCTTGGAATCCTTGACCAGGCATGGTGGCTCATCCCAGCAATTTGGGAGGCCGAGGCGGGCAGATCACCTGAGGTTGGGAGTTCAAGGCCAATCTGACCAACATGGAGAAACTCCATCTCTACTAAAAATATAAAAATTAGCCGGACATGGCGGCACATGCTTGTAATCCCAGCTACTCTGGAGGCTGAGGCAGGAGAATCACTTGAACCCGAAAGGCGGAGGTTATAGTGAGCCGAGATTGTGCCATCATACTCCAGCCTGGGCAACAAGAATGAAACTCTGTCTAAAAAAACAAAACAAAACGAAACACAATCCTTGCTTTCCCAGGATGTACAGACTGAGGAGGAAAAGCCAACAAAGTGAGATGATGGTTGTGATGGGGGTACTGCAGGTGCTGAGAGATCAAGAACACAAACTCAAACCTAGTGAAGGAATTCACAGAAGGCCTCCCCAAGGAAGTGATGTTTCAAGAAAATCACAAAATGGCTAGCAGGGACTAGCCAAAAAGGAAGGGAAAGAGAATTGCTTGAACCTGGGAGGCAGAGGTTGCAGTGAGCCAAGATCATGCCACAGAACTCCAGTCTGGGCGACGGAGCGAGACCATGTCTCAAAAAAAAGAAAATATTTTAGCAGTGGCTTTATGGAGAAGTGAGCTTTGAACTGGACTTTGAAGGGAGAAGATGAGGGAGAAAGGCATTAAAGGCATTTCAGGCTTAAGGAATAAAAGGCAAAGAAATGTAAAGGTACATTATGATATGCTCAGAGTACATTAGGTAGCTGGTATGGTATTAGGACTTAAGATTCTTGGGGTATGATAGTTGCAGATAAGACCAGATGAGTATTTTGGGGCCATTGAGAGAAATTCAGAGTGCCATGCTTAAGTATGTGTGTTACAGGCAAACAAGTGCTGCAGGAGAGGTGAGATGTGGATTAGATCTTCTGACTACACTTTTTTTTTTTTTTTTTTTTTTTGAGACGGAGTTTCGCTCTTGTTGCCCAGGCTGGAGTGCAATGGCATGATCTTGGCTCACTGCAATCTCCGCCTCCTGGGTTCAAGCAATTCTTCTGCCTCAGTCTCTCAAGTAGCTAGGATTACAGGCATGTACCACCACGCCAGGCTAATTTTTTGTAGTTTTAGTAGAGACAGGGTTTCTCCATGTTGGTCAGGCTGGTCTCGAACTCCCAACCTCAGGTGATCCACCTGCCTAGGCCTCCAGAAGTGCTGGGATTACAGGTGTGAGCCACCACGCCCGGCCCTGACTACACGTTTTGTACTCAAACTTGCATCCATTGTGTGCCTACTCTGTTCAGGCACAGTCGCAGTCATCTTTACATACTCACATATTAAAATAAATACAGTGCTCTTACCTATACTCTCTTAAGTGACTCTCTTTTCAACCGTGAAGACTAATAACTGCAGAATATCTTGGGGTCCTCTGAGTTTTCATTAAGATGGGGACAATGCTTGGAGTAACTTTAGAGTCAAGGAGCACATGGTGCTGGACATTGGTGTCCTCACTAAATCTGCAGGGGAGATATTGGGCAAGATTATCTCTCCATTCAGTCTGAGGCAAAGAGGTATTAAGAAGTCCCAGGCGTGGTGGCTCACACCTGGAATCCAGCACTTTGGGAGGCCGAGATGGGTGGATTATTTGAGGTCAGGAATTCAAGACCAGCCTGGCCAACATAGTGAAACCCCGTTTGTACTAAAAATACAAAAATTAGCTGAGTGGTAGTGGTGCACACCTGTAATCCAAGCTACTTGGGGAGGGTGAGGCAGGAGAATCGCTTGAGCTTGGGAGGCAGACATTGCAGTGAGCCGAGATCACGCCACTGCACTCCAGTCTGGGTGACAGAGACCCTGTCTCAAAAAAAAAAAAGTCTTAGACGTCATACAAGTGAATTCAGCATTTATTAAGCAACTACATGATAAAAGTCATCTTCTTCCCATGCAGCTCAGTTCAGTCTCCCTCCACAGATACTAAGTATTTTAAAGGACGGAGAACTTGAGGCAAAATGGCTGTTTGCACAGAAAGTAGATGTGATTCCTAATTTCCAAGAGCTTCCTGTTTGGTGTGGAACTGGTAATGTGCTACAAACCAGCTCTCTAGAAAAACAAAATACTCTGATTTGTAGTGCTTGTCAATTTCAGGTCTGTTTACGCCCAGCATCGCAGATTTCAAGCTGTCAACTTAGTGTCACTAAACTCAAAGTTGGAAGAGATATGTATGCACAATGGGTTCTCAGGAGCTGTTAGAGCTTGCTGCAGAACACCATGGGGTGAGTCACACGTACTAAGAAAACCTATACTACCAAGTGACTGTTGAGGCGTTTCTGGAAGGATCAGAGCCTGTGATAGCCCGTCTCACAGTTCCCATCCTTTTTAGAGGCCCATGATCTCTAGGGTGCTCTAGGCATTATCTTGGCATTCCTTTCATATGGTTGATTTCTTTTCTTTTCTTTTTCTTTTTCTTTTTTTTTTTTTTTTGAGACGGAATTTCACTCTTGTTGCCCAGGCTGGAGTGCAATGGCATGATCTCGGCTCACCACAACCTCCACCTCCTGGCTTCAAGCGATTCTCCTTCCTCAGCCTCCTGAGTAGATGGGATTACAGATACGCGCCACCATGTACCCGGTTAATTTTGTATTTTAGTAGAGACAGGTTTTTCCATGTTGGTCAGGCTGGTCTCGAACTCCCATCCTCAGTCGATCCACCTGCCTTGGCCTCCCAAAGTGCTGAGATTACAGGTGTGAGCCACCATGCCCGGCCTATTGACATCTTTTCAAACCGGATTAAGTTATTGGTGCTTCTTGTTCCCTACAGCAGTCCCAGCTATCTGACTTCATGTGAAAGATGGCTAATGCAGAAGTGAGTGTCCCAGTGGGGGATGTGGTTGTGGTACCCACTGAAGGAAATGAAGGGGAGAATCCTGAAGATACTAAAACCCAAGTGATTTTGCAGTTACAGCCTGTGCAACAAGGGTAAGTGGCTAGAGATTTGGGTATTCTGAAGTATTTTGGGAAGTTTCAAGGGTGGGGAAATTATAACTTTGTGGTTGCTTAGCACAATGGAACATTTAACATCAATCAGAGCTGGCTCAGTTTTCATCTGTATAATATACTGTATTGCGTGCTGTATTTGTCATTTTAATACTTATTACCAACGGTTACTTGTTTCCTTGTATCTGCTTCTCTTCTCCACTTTGAGCTCCTTGAGGGTAAGTTGCATGGCTCCCTCATCTTATTTTATTATTATTTTTCTTGAGACAGAGTCTTACTCTGTCACCCAGGCTGGAATGCAGTGGTGCAATCATAGCTTACTGCAACCTCAAATTCCTGGGCTCAAAAGATCCTCCCACTTTAGCCTCCTGAATAGCTGGGAATATAGGCACATGCCACTGCACCTGGCTGACTTTTCTTTTGTTCTTTTTTCTTTTTTTATTTTCATAACATATTTTATTTAACTCAATATACCCCGCACATTATCATTTCATCACATACTCAATTTAAAAATTCCAGGCCTGGCCGGGCACAATGGCTCACGCCTGTAATCCCAGCACTTTGGGAGGCCAAGGCGGGTGGATCACGAGGTCAGGAGATCAAGACCATCCTGGCTAACATGGTGAAACCCCGTCTCTACTAAAAATACAAAAAATTAGCTGGGCGTGGTGGCAGGCGCCTGTAGTCCCAGCTACTCGGGAGGCTGAGGCAGAAGAATGGCGTGAACCCGGGAGGCGGAGCTTGCAGTGAGCCGAGATCGCGCCACTGCACTCCAGCCTGGGTGACAGAGCGAGACTCCGTCTCAAAAAAAAAAAAAAAAAAATTCCAGGCCTACATGGATGGAGCTGGAAGCCATCATCCTCACCAAACCAACACAGGAACAGAAAACCAAACACTGCATGTTCTCACTCATAAATGGGAGTTAAACAATGAGAACACGTGGACACAGGGAGGGGAACAACACACGCTGGGGCCTGCCGGGGGGTGAGGGGGCGAGGAGAGGGAACCTAGAGGACGAGTCAATAGGTGCAGCAAACCACATGGCACAGGTATACCCATGTAACAAATCTGCACGTTCTGCACATGTATCCTGGAACTTTAAATAAATAAATACATAAAAATTCCAGTTCTAATCCCACTCTTACACAGTTATGATTCTTTTTTTTTTTTTTTTTTTGAGACGGAGTCTCGGAGTCTCGCTCTGTCTCCCAGGCTGGAGTGCAGTGGCGCAATCTCGGCTCACTGCAAGCTCCGCCTCCCGGGTTCACGCCATTCTCCTGCCTCAGCCTCTCCGAGTAGCTGGGACTACAGGCGCTCGCCACCACGCCAGGCTAATTTTTTGCATTTTTAGTAGAGACGGGGTTTCACCGTGGTCTCGGTCTCCTGACCTCGTGATCCGCCCGCCTCGGCCTCCCAAAGTGCTGGGATTACAAGCGTGAGCCACCGCGCCCGGCCCCACAGTTATGATTCTTCAGCATAACCATGAAAGCATGATTTACTTCAGAGTTCAAATGTTGACTTTTTTATTTTTTGTAGAGATAGGGGTCTTGCTTTGTTGCTCAATTTATCTGCACTATTTACAGAGGTTCCTTATATGTTTACCAAAAGATGGTGTAGCTACAGTCAGATGGTATCAGGCAAGGCAATGACGTAAATTCTCTGAACCCCATAGAGGGGAAATTATCAAGCTGAGTCTAGCACCTACTACAATACAATGTATTATGAAGGTGTTGGAAAAAGATAAGATTTAAAAAGGAGTTCTTTTTGTTGTTGTTGTTGTTGTTGAGGTGGAGTCTCACTGTATTGCCCAGACTAGAGTGTAGCGGTGAGATCTCAGCTCACCGCAACCTCCGCCTCCCAGGTTTAAGTGATTCTCCTGCCTCAGACTCCCAAGTAGCTGGGACTACAGGCTCCTGCCACCGTGCCTGGCCAATTTTTGTATTTTTAGAAGAGATGGGGTTTAGCTGAGATCATGCCACTGCACTCCAGCAGTAGGTGACAGAGCAAGACTCTGTCTCAAAAAAGAAACAATACAATAATGTAGACTTACCTTTAAGCTCTAGTAAACATAATGATGATTTGTAGGGAATGTCAGTATCTTATGATGTCTTAACGTTTTGAACATATTTCATGACTTTTGACTATGGCCATAGTAGATACAGAGAATTAAGCTCAATCCATCACTATCCTGAGTTACTTTAGATAATTTTTCTCTGATAAAAATCTTGTTCACGGCCAGTCATAGTGGCTCACACCTGTATTCCCAGTACTTTGGGAGGCCGAGGTGGGCGGATCACAAGGTCAGGAGTTCGCAACCAGCATGACGAACATGGTGAAACCCCGTCTCTACTAAAAAATACAAAAATTAGCTGGACGTGGTGGTGCATGTCTGTAATCCCAGCTACTCAGGAGGCTGAGGCAGGAAAATCACTTGAACCTGGGAGGCGGAAGTTGCAGTGAGCCAAGATTGTGCCATTGCACTCCAGCTTGGGCAAAAGAGAGAGACTCCGTCTCAAAACAAACAAACAAAAAAAAGAAATCTTGTTTACTTGTAAAAATATAGACTACTTCCTACTTGCCACCGTTAAGTGCAATTTATTGGTTGTTGAAATTACTTGGCTGAGTGCAGTGGCTCATGCCTGTAATCCTAGCACTTTAGGAGGCCAAGATGGGAGGATCTCTTGAGCCCAGGAGTTCAAAACCAGCCAGGGCAACATGGCGAGACCCTGTCTCTACAAAAAATTTAAAAATTAGCTAGGCGTGGTGGCTCACACCTGTAGTTCCAGCTACTCAGGAGGCTGGAATGATCACTTGAGCCTAGGAGATGATCACTCGAGCCTAGGAGATTGAGGCTGCAGTGAGCTGTGATCATGCCACTGCACTCTAACCTGGGCAACAGAGTAAGACCATGTGTCAAAAAAACAAAAAAGAAAAAAAAAAGGCCGGGTATGGTAGCTCACACCTGTAATCCCTACACTTTGGGAGGCCAAGACGGGCAGATCAGGAGTTCGAGACCAGCCTGGCCAACATGGTGAAACCCTGTCTCTACTAAAAATACAAAAATTAGCCGGGTGTGGTGGCACGTGCCTGTAATCCCAGCTGCTTGGGAGGCTAAGGGGGGAGAATTTCTTGAATCTGGGAGATGGGGGTTGCAGTGAGCCGAGATTGCACTACTGCACTCCAGCCTGGGCGACAGAGCGAGATTCTGACTCAAAAAAAAAAAAGGGGCATTATTCATACATGAGAATGTATTCTTTTTTTTTTTTTTTTTTTTTGAGACGGAGTCTCGCTCTGTCGCCCAGGATGGAGTGCAGTGGCGCAATCTCGGCTCACTGCAAGCTCCGCCTCCCGGGTTCACGCCATTCTCCTGACTCAGCCTCTCCGAGTAGCTGGGACTACAGGCGCCCGCCACTACGCCCGGCTAATTTTTTTTTGTATTTTTAGTAGAGACGGGGTTTCACCGTGGTCTCGATCTCCTGACCTCGTGATCCGCCCGCCTCGGCCTCCCAAAGTGCTGGGATTACAAGCGTGAGCCACCGCGCCCGGCCTGAGAATGTATTCTTTTAAGAGATTTTTCACATAGTGGTCAACTTAGGATGAGTTTACCAATCTTATTTGAAGCAATGGTTTCTCATGTTTATCACAATCCTCATTCCCTGTATAGCCATTTATTGGGTGCTTTGCCATGTTCCAATCAGTCAACTACATGCTGGGCATACAAAATTGAATAAATGAATAAGCCATAATCTGTGCACTTGGGGACCTCTTAGCCTGTGCTCAAGGAGAGACAGACAGATAAACAAGCATATATTGTGATAGGTGTTATGACAAAACCCAACGTACAGCTGGGTCACAAAGGAGGAAGTAAGTGATTATACTGAAGGGATTGGGAAGGAAAGAAAAGCATCCTAGAGGCTACTTATTAAAAGACAGATAGGAGATTGGTGCAGTGGATCATGCTTGTCATCCCAGCATTTTGGGAGGCAGAGGCAGGAGGATCACTTGAGTCCAGGAGTTCAAGGCCAGCCTAAGCCACATAGGAAGACCCTGTCTTTATAAAAAAATACAAAAATTAGCCAGATATGGTGGCATATGCTCGTAGTCTCAGCTACTCAAGAGGCTTAGGTGAAGGATTGCTTGAGCCAAGGAGATTAAGGCTGCAGTGAACTATGATCGCACCACTGCATTCTAGCCTGGGCAACAGAATGAGACCCTATCACAAAAAAAAAAAAAAAAAAAAAAAAAAAAAAAAAAAAAAGACAGTGGAGAATAATGTTCTGGGAAGTGGCAGAAGTAAAAGAAAGAAGGTATAAGAAGGTGGCACTTTTGGGAACCACAAATAGTTTGGCAGTGCCGGGGCCTGGATTTTAAGGTAAGGTTTGGGAAGAGTTGAAACCAGGGGCCAGATCTTAAAGAAGCTTAAATATCATACAAAGGATTTGGAGCTTTATTTTAACAATGAGGAGAGAGGGTGTTTGAGGGATTTTAAGGAGGGAATCACATGATCAATCTGGTGGGAATGTAGAAGATTAGTTAGATGCAAGGATACTAGTCTAGAGATGATAAGGCCTGAATTAAGGCAGTAGCAGTGGAGATAGAGACAGGGAGGGAGGATGGATAGTGTTAAAGTGATGCATCTAGCAGGATTTGGTGACTGACTATGTGGAGTTGAGAAGAAGGAAATGAAACAAATCTAGTTTGATTCCTAGATTTCTGTCTACAGTGTGCTGAGTGGTGCTATTAACAAGGATGGAGAGTATAGGAAGAAGAATAGTTTGAGGGTGGGTGGGAAAAGGGAACTTGCTGGTTATTTTAGACACAGTGAATTCAACAAAGTCCTGTGGGACTTCCAAATGTATTTATTTGGCTGGGCACAGTGGCTCATGCCTGTAATCCCAGCACTTTGGGAGGCGGAGGCAGGCAGATCACCTGAGGTCGGGAGTTCGAGACCAGCCTGACCAACATGGAAAAACCCCATCTCTACTAAAAATACAAAATTAGCCGGGTGTGGTGGCGCATGCCTGTAATCCCAGCTACTTGGGAGGCTGAGGCAGGAGAATCACTTGAACCCAGGAGACAGAGGTTGCGGTGAGCCAAGATCGCGCCATTGCACTCCAGCCCGGGCAATAAGAACGAAACTCTGTCTCAAGAAACAAACACACACACAAATGTATTTATTCATTTAGCAGTTGGGTATGTTTGAGTGTGAAATTCAGAAGGGAGGTCTGTGCTAGAGGTGTCACTGTGGAGGTAGTCATTGATACAAAGGAGAATATTCGGGCGGTGCTTTCAAGTAACAAGATGCAATAATTAGCACATCAGGTTTATTACAGAAATTAGATAAAGGATGTTGATTGTTGATATATCAGGTTACGTTATCTGAGCCCATAAATGTAGAGATATCTTGGAGACATCTGCATTATATAACCTTCTCTAAGTGGTGCCTCTAGTCACTCCTAGTTACTTTGGATGTAGTTTCTCTCTTACTTTTCTTCCACTAAGCTTTGCTCATGTCAGTAGTTTGGTTATGGTACCTTAAAAGATGCTAAAATACTAAAAACAAACAAACACCCCACTACCACCCCTGGCAAAATACACCGTTTCCAGCAAGGGACATCAGCTTTTTAGTCAGCGTGGTTCTTCCTGTCTCAAACTATCTGCTGGTACTACTTTTTAGTCTTTTCAGGGTAATTCCATAATATGAATTAGTTGTGTACTTGTAGCAGTACTATGCCCTGGGCATTTAAAGTTTTTTTTTTCTTTTTTTTTTTTTGAGACGGAGTCTTGCTCCATCGCCCAGGCTGGAGTACAGTGGTGTGATTTCAGCTCACTGCAACCTCCGCCTCCTGGGTTCAAGTGATTCTCCTGCCTCAGCCTCCTGAGTAGCTGGGACTACAGGCGCGCCACCATGCCTGATTAATTTTTCTATTTTTAGTAGAGATGGGGTTTCACCGTGTTGGTTAGGCTGGTATCAAACTCCTGACCTCGTGATCCACCCACTTTGTCCTTCCAAAGTGCTGGGATTACAGGTGTGAGCCACCGCACACAGCCTAATATTTTGTATTTTTAGTAGAGGTGGGGTTTCACCATGTTGGCCAGGCTAGTCTCGAAGTCCTGACCTCAGGTGATCTGTCCACCTTGACCTCCCAGGGTACTGGAATTACAGGTGTGAGCCACCACGCCCGGCCCATTTAAAGTTATGAAAGGAGCTGGGTGCGGTGGCTCATGCCTGTAATACCAGCACTTTGGGAGGCCAAGGCAGGTGGATCACGAGGTCAGGAGATTGAGACCATCCTAGCTAACACAGTGAAACCCCGTCTCTACTAAAAATACAAAAAAAATTTAACCGAGCGTGGTGGCGGGCGCCTGTAGTCCCAGCTACTTGGGAGGCTGAGGCAGGAGAATGGTGTGAACCCGGGAGGCGGAGCTTGCAGTGAGCCGAGATCGCACCACTGCACTTCAGCCTGGGTGACAGAGCAAGACTCCGTCTCAAAAAAATAAATAAATAAAAAGTTATGAAAGGAGCAGACATTTATTTTTATTCAGTGTTTTCTCAAGGTGAAGGTAACTGTAAATGTCCTAGAGAAATATTGTAGCTTTATGTTCACCCTTTGCAACTAAAAAGCGTGGATCGTTCCACTACTGAGATTTAAAAAATAAAGTTATGAAGGGAAAAATCTGGTGTAATACAGTAGCAAGTGGTGGTATAAATAAATAAGTAGCAAAAATTACTTTCCTTTGAGGTGAGGAGAGTTGTGGATTCATTTCCATGGTAGAAGCTGCTAAGCAATCCTGGGAGGTTTGGAGTTTAAATACAATGGGAAACTAGTCAGAGTTATAAAGTATATTTATTTTATTTCTTTTGAGATAGTTTGAAACAAATTTCTTAACCCCATGCTGTGAATATTAATTTTTTCATGATTTATGTAGTTTGTTTATCGATGGACACTTTTACAACAGGATTTATGAAGCTGGGTCGGAGAACAACACGGCAGTTGTAGCAGTAGAAACCCACACGATTCACAAAATTGAAGAAGGGATTGGTAAGGTTTTTTTTTTTTTTTTTCTGTCATTCTAATACCTTTGACCTTAGCTTCCTTGGTTGAGTTTTCTTGCCATCTGTGCCCTATGTTTTTCTCCCATCCCTGTGTGCCCTACCAGTACTACAGCCCTCGATTTTGATGGTGGTACATCTTGAGACACCACTTACTAAGATGCTAGGGTCGTCAGTTGGTTAATGTCAATTTGGAAGGGTAACTGAAAAAACTTTTTGTCGATAAAAATCCCACATAGAAATTGGAGCCTCAAAAAAACTTTTTGTCGATAAAAATCCCACATAGAAATTGGAGCCTCAAAGTTGATCCCTGTCATTAAATAAGTTGTTGATGACTGATGAGGTATCGTCTAGAAGGCAGTCGGTGGAAAGAAACTGAAATTTAACAAACCTCAGTTTAAATCCCAATTTCTCATCTCTAAGTGTGTCTTTGGGAAAGTCAGGTAGCCTTTCTGAGGCCCATATACTTATATTTAACACCTAGGAAACAATTAATTAATTAATTAATTAATTAATTTAAAAAATACCTGGCCGGGCGCAGTGGCTCATGCCTGTAATCCCAACACTTTGGGAGGCTGAGGCAGGCGGATCACCTGAGGTCAGGAGTTCGAGACCAGCCTGGCCAACATGGCAAAACCCTGGCTCTACTAACAGTATAAAAATTAGCTGGGCGTAGTGTGGGGCACGCCTGTAATCCCAGTTACTCAGGAGACTGAGGCAGGGGATCCCTTGAACCCGGGAGGCGGAGGTTGCAGTGAGCTGAGGTTGCACCACTGCACTCCAGTCTGGGCAACAAGAGCGAGACATCATCCTAAAAAAATAAATAAATAAAACCACCTACACGAGGCGAGGTGACTCACGCCTGTAATACCAGCACTTTGGGAGGCCAAGACAGGTGGATCACTTGAGGTCAGGGGTTCAAGACCAGCCTGGCCAAGATGGTGAAACCCCATCTCTACTAAAAATGCAAAAATTAGCCGGGCGTGGTGGTGTGTGATATATGGTTATAATCCCAGCTACTCAGGAGGCTGAGGCAGGAGAATTGCTTGAACCCAGGAGGCAGAGGTTGCAGTGAGCTGAGATCACGCCACTGCACTCCAGCCTGGGTGACAGAGTGAGACTCCATCTGAAAAAAGAAAAAAAGAAAAAAACACCTAGGAAACAATCATTGCTTCACAAGTCTGTTGTAAGAACTAAACCAGATTATGTGCGTAAAATACATAGTATGGTGTCTGGCACACTGTGGGAGCTTGGGAAGAGATAGCTCTTAGGCCATACTTCTTCCAGAGGATTCCTAAATGATACCAACAAGAGTGAAGTGTTAGTCCCTCAGAGGGACCAGGAGACTAGAGATTTTGAATTTCAGCTTTGGGGAAGAGTTGTTTGATAAATAACTCGTATTTTTTCTGTTTTCAGATACAGGCACTATAGAAGCAAATGAGGATATGGAAATTGCTTACCCCATAACGTGTGGGGAGAGCAAAGCCATCCTGCTCTGGAAGAAGTTTGTGTGTCCGGGAATAAACGTGAAGTGTGTCAAGGTAATTGTCTCTTCCATGCTGAAGCCAGTTGTGGGACTCCTTGTTCTCAAAGGGTGTGAGTTCCGTGCATCCGTTTTATCTTCCACTATGTCAGTTATTTTTATTTATTTTTATTTTTTTATTTTGTCGCTATTGTCCTAATGTGTTGCAATAGAAAAAATAAGAACTTTGGGTCGGGTGTGGTGGCTCATGCCTGTAATCCTAACAGTTTGGGAGACCAAGGTGGGAAGATCACTTGAGCCCAGGAGTTCAAGACCAGCCTGGACAACAATGGTGAGACCTTGGCTGTCTTTTTTTTTTTTTTTTCAGGCAGTGACTTTCTGTTGCCCAGGCTAGAGTGCAGTGACACGATCTTGGCTCACTGCAGCCTCCACTTCCTGGGTTCAGGTGATTCTCCCACCTCAGCCTCCTCTGTAGCTGGGACCACAGGTGTGCACCACTGTGCCTGGCTAATTTTCTGGGGGAGATGGGGGGTTTTGCTATGTTGCCTGGGCTGGAAAACCTCGCATCTTCAAAAAAAAATATTGGCTGGGTGAGGTGGCTCATGCCTGTAATCCCAGCACTTTGGGAGGCTGAGGTGAGTGGATCACCTGAGGTCAGGAGGTAGAGACCAGCCTGGACAACATGGTGAAACCCCATCTCTACTAAAAATACAAAAATTAGCTGGACGTGGTGTTGGGCACCTATAATCCCAGCTACTCCGGAGACTAAGGCAGGAGAATCACTTGAACCTGGGGGCAGAGGTTGCAGTGAGTTGAGATTGTGCTGTTGCACTCCAGTCTAGGTGACAGAGTGAGACTCTGTCTCAAAAAAAGAGAAAAAATTATTAGATTGACTAGCCAAAAAAATATATTATTGATAAAAATAGAATTGCTTATTCTGTCTTCATTAGGGCTGGATAGATTATTTCAGTTTATCTGAACAGCCTTTGTTTGCCACACTAGACCTGATTCCAGGCATAAATGGATTTTAGATATTTATTAATATATTTATCTCTGATCTCTGCATGTATTCTGTGGCTTTGTACCAGGAATTGAGAGTGTCCTCAGAGAAGGATCGTCTTCTCTAACACAATAGTACAGGAGGTTGGATAATACAAGGCTTAGGATGTCATCTGGGTATTTTTTTTACAAATGATGTAGAGTTATCATTTCATTATTTCCGCTCTTGGCCTGCCTAAGTTGACATTAGACTCTTTGGACTTTTCTTTTTACTTTCAGTTCAATGATCAGTTGATCAGCCCCAAGCACTTTGTTCATCTGGCTGGCAAGTCCACCCTGAAGGACTGGAAGAGAGCTATTCGTCTAGGTGGAATCATGCTCAGGTAAGCTCTAATGTCAAGCACGTACCTTTCAACAAACTTCGGGGCACGTAGTCATGCTAGAATCTGGGCTTTTCTCTTTAGGTTGACATTTTTATTCTTTATGAAGGATTGGCTTGAGCAATCCATGCATTATTTGACTTTAATCAACTTAAAAATCCTGGGAGACAAGATTGATTTTTTTTTTTTTTTTTTTTCTGAGATGGAGTCTCACTCGTCGCCCAGGCTGGAGTGCAGTGGCATGATCTTGGCTCACTGCAACCTCCGCCTCCCGGGTTCAAGCAATTCTCTGCCTCAGCCTCCCGAGTAGCTGGGATTACAGGTGCCCACCACCACGCCCAGCTAATTTTTTGTATTTTCAGTAGAGACGGGGTTTCACCATGTTGGTCAGGCTGATCTTGAACTCTTGACCTCATGATCCACCTGTCTCGGCCTCCCAAAGTGCTGGGTTTATAGGCATGAGCCACCGTGCCCAGCCTCTTCTTTGTTTGTTTTTGAGACAGAGTCTTACCCTGTCACCCAGGCTGGAGTGCAGTGGCGCGACCTCGGCTCACTGCAACCTCTGCCTCCCGGGTTCAAGCAATTGTAGTTTTTAGTAGAGACGGGATTTCACCATCTTGGCCAGGCTGGTCTTGAACTCCTGACCTCGCGATCCACCCACCTCAGCCTCCCAAAGTGCTAGGATTACAGACGTGAGCCACTGTGCCCGGCCATTTAATTCTTTTTAACGGGGAAAATAAAAAAAGAATAACATTTTTAAAAAGAAATAAAAAATAAAAAATAAAATAATTATTTTTAAGGAATGTCTTTCAAGAAAAATCCATAATGCTTGTAGAGATTCAAGCAT
The DNA here is from genome assembly GCF_009828535.3 of Hylobates moloch. Lineage (NCBI taxonomy): Eukaryota > Metazoa > Chordata > Mammalia > Primates > Hylobatidae > Hylobates > Hylobates moloch. Next base: position 26,827,676 of record NW_026652284.1, read on the forward strand.
AAAGATGTTTATTACATTATTTATTAATGTAAAAATTATAGTCTGCTTTAATATATAGTCAAAAGACTTCTAAAGTCAATTATGGCTTGTCTAAATTTATATGAGTAGATACTATGGAATATTTTGCAGTTATTAAAATATTTCTGAAGAGATTTTACATGGAAAAACGCTTAATGACAATTTGAAGGAAGAAAAATGTAAAATTCATTAAACTGATTTTGGCTGTGTTAAGACATACATATGTAAGTAAAATTTAGTAGAAGAAAATATGCTAAAATGTTGACATTGTCTGTGTGTTGTAGGATTTTTTTTTTTTTTTGAGACGGAGTCTCGCTCTGTTGCCGCCTGGAGTGCAGTGGCGCAGTCTCGGCTGACTGCAACCTCCGCCTCCCGGGTTCAAGTGATTCTCCTGCATCAGCCTCCCGAGTAGCTGGGACTACAGGCGCCTGCCACCATACCCAGCTAATTTTTGTATTTTTTTTTTAGTAGAGACTGGGTTTCATCATGTTAGCCAGGCTGGTCTCGATCTCCTGACCTCCTGATCCACCCGCCTTGGCCTCCCAAACTGATGAGATTACAGGCATGAGCCACCACGCCTGGCCTAAGATTTTTTAAAAAGAGCAATTGAAAAAAAAAAAAAGCCCATGTTCTGTCACTAAGGCTGGAGTGCTTTGGCATGATCAGCCTCAATCTCCTCAGCTCAAGCAGTCCTCCAAAGTAGCTTGGACTACAGGTGTGAGCCAGTGTGGCCAGCTGAAAATGCTAAATATTTTCTTAACATAGGTTTTTTTTTTTTTTTTGAGTTGAGATCTCGCTGTGTCGCCCAGGCTGCAGTGGCACGATCTCAGTTCACTGCAACTTCCGCCTCCCAGGTTCAAGTGATTCTCCTGCCTCAGCTTCCTGTGTAGCTGGGATTACAGGAGCGTGCCACCACGCCCGGCTAATTTTTGTATTTTTAGTAGAGTTGGGGTTTCACCATATTGGTCAGGCTGGTCTCGAACTCCTGACCTCGTGATCCGCCCGCCTCAGCCTCCCAAAGTGCAGGGATTACAGGCGTGAGCTACCGTGCCCAGCCTTTTTTTTTTTTTTTTTGGGGGGGATTTTTTTTTTTTTTTGACAGAGTTTTGCTCTGTTGCCCAGGCTGGAGTGCAGTGGCATGATCTCGGCTCACTGCAATCTCCACCTCCTGGGTTCAAGTGATTCTCATGCCTCAGCCTCCCGAGTAGCTGGGATTACAGGTGTGCACCACCACACCCAGTTAATTTTTTTGTATTTTTATTAGAGACGGGGTTTCACCATGTTGGCCAGGCTGGTATTGAACTCCTGACCTCAAATGCTCTGCCCACCTCACCTCCCAAAGTGCTGGGATTACAGGCGTGAGCCACCACACCCCACTTTTGTTGCCAAGGCTAGAGTGTAATGGCGTGATCTTGGCTCACCGCAAACTGTACCTCCTGGGTTCAAGCAATTCTCCTGCCTCAGCCTCCCAAATAGCTGGGATTATAGGCATGCGTCACCATGCCCGGCTTATTTTGTACTTTTAGTAAAGATGGGGTTTCTCCATGTTGGTCAGGCTGGTCTCAAACTCCCAAGCTCAGGTGATCCACCCGCCTTGGCCTCCCAAAGTGCTGGGATTGATTACAGGTGTGAGCCACCACGCCCAGCCCACATCATTTTTGTAGTCAGAGACACAGAAACATTATTTGTGTTCTTTTTGTTTTTATTTAAAAAATTTTAAAATTATTTTACTCCTGTGCTTCCAACAAAACATTATTTTTTAAAAAATTTTTCAGATGATTTGTCTGCAGAAATTAGTAATTCAATGAAATTGGGAAGGAATACCTTTATTTTTATTTTTATTGTTTATTTATTTATTTATTTGTTTGTTTATTTATTTATTTTTGAGACAGGGTCTAACTCTGTCACCCAGGCTGGAGTGCAGTGGTGTGATCTCGGCTCACTGCAACCTCAGCTTCCCAACTCAGGTGATTCTTCATCCTCATCCTCCCAATTAGTTGGGACTACAGGCATGAGCCACCAGGCCTGGCTGATTTTTGTATTTTTTATAGAAATGTGGTTTCACCACATTGCCCACGCTAGTCTCAAACTCCTGAGTTCAAGTGATCCCCCTGCCTTGGCCTCCCAAAGTGCTGGGATTACAGGCGTGAGTCACTGCACCTGGCTGAGGAATACCTTTAACTTTGAGTTTTGTTGTTCTTGGCGGGTTTTATTTACCCAGAAAGACAAGCATATGCCAATTTTCCCCAAATGTAAAAAAGAGTCAGAATACTAAAAAATCTTCAGTGAAAGCCACATGATATTATAACATAGAATTACTATAATTAAACTACCCCATGGTTTCGCTCATGGCCTATAATAACGTTTTGTGGATCCAATTATAAGGACATTTTCCAGAGTGGGTTTAGTATAGTGAACTTTTTTCTGTATTCCTAGGAGAGGTTTTTAAAAGACTGAAACTTTATGTCTGTGAAAGTGGCACCAGATCTTGCTGGAATACTCATAATGAATAAACTACGGAGGGAGGAAGAATACTGGTAAATGTGGGTAGGACCAGTGAAAATTTAAAGCCTCAATTAGAATTTTTGCAACCTAATGACGTCTAACACTGTTAGGTTTCACTGATCTACACCATAGACTCAGCAGTGTTGTCCCTATTTTTCCCTGAGGCCTAGTTCCCACTAGATGAAGTATAGGCTGAACTGGTACTTCTTGTCTCCCTTTGCACAGGAAAATGATGGACTCCGGACAGATTGATTTTTACCAACATGACAAAGTTTGCTCCAATACCTGCAGAAGCACCAAATTTGATCTTCTGATCAGCAGTGCAAGAGCTCCAGTGCCAGGACAGCAGACAAGTGTGGTTCAGACACCCACTTCGGCTGATGGTAGGGGGTAGGAAACCACCTGAAAACCCACTGTGTTTTTCAGCAGAACTTTCCTCCTTATTTCTCCCTTGTGTGTGTGTATATATATATATATATATATTTTTTTTTTTTTTAATTTTAATTTTAATTTTAATTTTTTTTGAGACAGTTTTGCTCTTGTTGCCCAGGTTGGAGTGCAATGGCGTGATCTCAGCTCACTGCAACCTCTGCCTCCTGGGTTCAAGTGATTTTCCTGCCTCAGCCTCCCGAGTAGCTGGGATTACAGGCATGCGCCACCATGCCTGGCTAATTTTGGATTTTTAGTACAAACGGGGTTTCTCCATGTTGATCATGCTGGTCTTGAACTCCCAACCTCAGGTGATCCGCCCACCTCGGCCTCCCAAAGTGCTGGGATTACAGGCATGAGCCACCATGCCTGGCCCCTTGCATATTCTTAATTTCAATTCTCATGAACACTGATGTGCCTTGTCGTAGAGTATGGTAATCTTGGATGGGATTCCATGCTTTGGAAACATGCTTTGTTTTCTTCCAAATGATTCCTATTGGCCAGACCTCCTCCTTTGTTTTTTTTTCCTTACAATGCATTGTAAGCATTAGAAAGGTAGTTCAGTAGTTACAATACTTACATAACAGTTTCACTTTGGTGCCTCTTGGCATATTAAGGTTGAATTAGGCTGTTTTGAAAAATGCTCTGCAGGCTGGGCGTGGTAGCTGACACCTGTAATCCCAGCACTTTGGGAGGCTGAGGGAGGCAGATCATGAAGTCAAGAGATCGGCCAGACGCAGTGGCTCACGCCTGTAATTCCAGCACTTTGGGAGGCTGAGGCGGGCGGATCACGAGGTCAGGAGATTGAGACCATCCTAGCTAACACAGTGAAACCCCGTCTCCACTAAAAATACAAAAAAATTAGCCAGGCGTGGTGTTGTGCACCTGTAGTCCCAGCTGCTGGGGAGGCTGAGACAGGAGAATGGCGTGAACCCAGGAGGCGGAGCTTGCAGTGAGCCGAAATGGCGCCACTGCACTCCAGCCTGGGCTACAGAGCGAGACTTCGTCTCAAAAAAAAAAAAAATGAGGTCAAGAGATCGAGACCATCCTGGCCAACATGGTGAAACCCCGTCTCTACTAAAAATACAAAAATTAGCCGGACATGGTGGCGTGCGCTTGTAGTCCCAGCTACTTGGGAGGCTGAGGCAGGATAATTGCTTGAACCTGGGAGGCATGGGAGGCAGAGGCTGCAGTGAGCCAAGATCATTCCACTGCACTCTAGCCTGGCAATAGAGCAAGACTCCATTTTCAAAAAAAAAAAAAAAAGAAAAATGCTTTGCAGTTGGGCTTCATGGCTCACGCCTGTAATCCCAACACTTTGGGAGGCTGAGGCGGGAGGATCACCTGAGGTCAGGAGTTCAAGACCAGGCTGGCCAACATGGTGAAACCCTGTCTCTACTAAAAATACAAAAATTAACCGGGTGTGGTGGCGCATGCCTGTAATCCCATCTACTTGGGAGGCTGAGGCAGGAGAATCGCTTGAACCCGGGAGGTGGAGTTTGCAGTGAGCCAAGATCGTCCTACTGTATTCCAGCTGGGGTAACAGAGCGAGACTCTGTCTCAAAAAAAAGGAAAAAAGAAAAATGCTTGCTTTACTAGTAGTCAACACAGGAGGTAGATTAGGATGATGAGTGGTTTTCACCCGTTAAACTGAGGTGTATCAAAGACAATATGATTGGCTGGACAGGACTCTGGATACCCCACTGTAATGATTGGAGTTGTCTGCTTGGAGGGGCTCCAGATTACCAGGTTGAGGCTTCCCACAGATGAAACAGATGAGCACACTTAACTTCAGTATTGTCGAGTTTGGTACTAGGGCTCCTTACCATCCAAGAAAGATGTAACTGTAAGATTATTATTAAGGATTCAGTTAGTCCAGCTGGAGACTTACTATAGTTGGATAAAATGTATCTCAACTACTGTTATAAGACTTACAAATATGCCTGAGAAAAGTCACAAGATCTAAAATGTTAGGGACATACACTGTGCTTGTAAATTGACCTCTTTTTTTTTTTTTTAAGACAGACTCTTGCTTTGTCACCCGGGCTGGGGTGCAATGGTGCAGTCTTGGCTCACTGCAACCTCCACCTCCTGGGTTCAAGCAATTCTGCCTCAGCCTCCCGTGTAGGGAGATTACAGGTGTCCACCACCAAGCCTAGCTAATTTTTTGTATTTTTAGTAGAGATGGAGTTTCACCATGTTGGCTAGGCCGGTCTCGAACTCCTGACCTGAGGTGATCCACCTGCCTCAGCCTCCCAAAGTGCTAGGGTTACAAACGTGAGCCACCATGCCTGGCCTTTTTTTTTTTTTTTTTTTTTTTTTT
>NW_026652284.1:26837950-26899544 GCF_009828535.3 Hylobates moloch
AAAAAAAAAAAAAAAAAAAAAAAAATTAGCCGGGCATTGTGGTGCATGCCTGTAATCCCAGCTACGCAGAAGGCTGAGGTAGGAGAATCACTTGAACCTGGGAGGCGGAGGTTGCCGTGAGCCGAGATCATGCCACTGCACTCCAGCCTGGGTGACAAAGTGAGACTCCGTCTCAAAAAAAAAAAAAAGATCTTTTGGTCAGTTCTAATATTCTGTGTGTATCCAGTGGGTGAGTAGAAGCCAGATTCCTTGAAACCTAAATCCCTTTCAGGAAAGTATAAAATATCTGGCAGTTTGAATATTTGGACACTTGACTCTTTCACTTGAAAAGTGAAAAATACTGTGAAATGCTATGTACAGTTGGCCCTTGAACAATATGGGTTTGATCGGTGGGGGTCCACTTTTATGCAGCTTTTTTTTTTTCAGCCAAACATGGATTGAAAATACAGTATTTGCAGGATGCAAAACCCGGGTCTATGAAGTGTTGAGTTTTACTTTTTATATATGTGGGTTCCACGGGGCTGACTTTAGGACTTGGGCATGTACAGATTTGGTTATATATGCAGGTGGTCCAGGAATCAATCCCTCATGTATACTGAGGGACAAATGTATTTCCTTTTTATTTGGCTAAAAGTCCTTTACTTGATTATCTTTTGCCTGATTATTGATATCCTCCAGTTGTAGAGTCCATACTTTCCTATATTGCTGTTTAGATCGTTTGGTTTTTCTCGATTCTCTTTGTTTAAAAGCTGTCTTTTTTTTTTTTTTTTGATATGATCTCGCTCTGTCGCCCAGGCTGGAGTCCAGTGGCACGATCTCGGCTCACTGAAAGCTCCGCCTCCCGGGTTCACGCCATTCTCCTGCCTTAGCCTCCTGAGTAGCTGGGACTACAGGTGCCCACCACCACACCCAGCTAATTTTTTGTATTTTTAGTAGAGACGGGGTTTCACCGCGTTAACCAGGATGGTCTCGATCTCCTGATCTCATGATCCACCAGCCTCAGCCTCCCAAAAGCCATGGCCTGGCCAAAAGTTTTTTTTTTTTTTTTTTTGAGAGGGTCTCGTCTCGCCAGGTGAGTCACTGCAAGCTCCGCCTCCCGGGTTCACGCCATTCTCCTGCCTCAGCCTCTCCGAGTAGCTGGGACTACAGGCACCCGCCACCACGCCCGGCTAATTTTTTTGTATTTTTAGTAGAGACGAGGTTTCACCGTGGTCTCAATCTCCTGACCTCGTGATCCGCCCGCCTCGGCCTCCCAAAGTGCTGGGATTACAAGCGTGAGCCACCGCGCCCGGCCAGCTTTCTTTTTTTTTGAGATGGTGTCTTAGTCTGTCACGCAGGCTGGAGTACAGTGGCACAATCATGGTTTACTGCAGCTTTAAGCCCCTGGGCTCAGGTGATCCTCCCACCTCAGCCTCCTGAGTAACTGTAACTGCAGATATGCACCACCACACCCAGCTAGTTTTTATAGAAACTGGGTTTCGCTGTGTTGCCCACGCTGGCCTCAAACTCCTGGGCTCAAGCAATCTGCCCACCTTAGCCTCCCAAAGTGCTAGGATTACAGGCATGAACTACCACACCCAGTCAAAATCTTACTATACAAGTAATAGCAAAGAGTATTTTTTTCCCCTCTGTGAATCTGCTATACATGAATCTCTTATCTGATTTTTATGGTCTCTATTTCTTTTACTTTCTCTTTATAGGCTAATAAATAAGTTAGATGCTTAGTATCAAACTTGCTTGTAGTAGAGCTCTTGGCAAAGCACTATACCTTTCTCTTAAATTATTTCAAGCTTTCTTCACCCTCAGTAAGTCTGGGGCAGGCAGGCTAGTAGTAATGCCTATCTTCAATCTCTTTCAAAAATGTATCTACCTAGGAAACACATTGTTCTTTTGTGATTTTGTAAGTTATCTTTCACTTTCTATTCAGAGTAAGAAAGTATTTTCCTTTGCAAGGCAGGTTTTCTTTAGAAAATCCAATATTCATCCTAGCTTACCTAAGAGTCTAGTTTTTAAAATAGGGACCTGCAGCCAAGAGGCTAGAATGTTAAAATAACAAGGTCTTTGTAGCTGTTGAGTATGAGATACAGGATGGCTATAACTTTTTCATTAAATTCACTGTTCTCACTTCTGCCGGACTGTTTTTAGGTAGCATCACGCAGATTGCCATCTCAGAAGAGAGCATGGAAGAGGCAGGGCTGGAATGGAACTCAGCTCTCACCGCTGCTGTCACCATGGCCACGGAGGAGGGTGTAAAGAAAGACTCAGAGGAAATTTCAGGTATTCTTCTATAGGGCTCAGATGTCTCGCAGGGTCTTGTGACCCTTATCACCATTATCATTACGGACAGGGAAGACCTCTTAATTACTTTCGCTGGATTTTCTCATGCATGTAAATACTAACTATAGCTACAAACATCTTACTTTAATCCATGCAATAGCCCTGCATAGTCACATTTTACACACAAAGAAATCAGAATTGGCCGGGCGCAGTGGCTGACGCCTGTAATCCCTTTGGGAGGCCCAGGCGGGTGGATCACAAGGTCAGGAGATCGAGACCATCCTGGCTAACACAGTGAAACCCCGTCTCTACTAAAAATACAAAAAAAAATTAGCCGGGTGTGGTAGTGGGCGCCTATAGTCCCAGCTACTCGGGTGGCTGAGGCAGGAGAATGGCGTGAACCCAGGAGGTGGAGCTTGCAGTGAGCCGAGATCGCGCCGCTGCACTCCAGCCTGGGTGACTAAGCGAGACTCCATCTCAAAAAAAAAAAAAACAAGAAATCAGAATTTAGAAAGGTTCAGCAACTTGCCTAAGACCAGTCACAAACAAGTGTCAGAGCTGAATTTAGCTGTTTGACTATGTAGTCTATGCTTTTCATCTGATCAGACTGCCTCCAACTTTGGCACATTTCTTAGATAAACTAAGTTTTGAGATATTAGAAGGAAAAAATAGGTGGCAAGTGTTGTAGAGCATGGTGATTAATGGTGATTCACTTAGAGGGGACCAGGAGAGGCTTCACATCACCCTCTAATTATTTATTCATTTAATAAGTATTTGTTATTGCCTATTTTTAGTTGGCACTGTTGTTAGATGCTGGGTGCATACATGAAAAGACAGACCAGGTGCGGTGGCTTACGCCTGTAATCCTAGCACTTTGGGAGGCCAAAGCGGGTGGATCACCTGAGGTCGGGAGTTCGAGGCCAGCCTGACCAACGTGGAGAAACCCCATCTCTACTAAAAATACAAAATTAGCCCGGTGTGGTCGTGCATGCCTGTAATCCCAGCTACTCGGAGGCTGAGACAGGAGAAGCACTTGAACCTGGAAGGCGGAGGTTGCAGTGAGCTGATATCGCGCCATTGCACTCCAGCCTGGGCAACAAGAAAAAAACTCCATCTCAGAAAAAAAGAAAAAAAGAAAAGACATAGCCACCACTCTCAGACCCTCAGAGAGCTTATAGCCCCATCTATCCAACTGTTTTGTTTCGTTTTCTTAAGTATAGAACTAGGGAGAGTATATCTTAGTTAATATTCAATTTAATATCTTTACTATTTAACTTTCATGATATTAAATATCTCATTTTAAAATTAAATTAAAATTAAATAATATGTAATGTTAAATATATTTATTTAATGTTTAATTTAATTTAACATTTTTATTGGAGGAAAATGACTATTCTTTGTAGTGAGAACTATGACAAATTGAGAGAATGACAAATTGAGGCAATTATCCCAAGCACCTATGTTGCTGAAGGGGCCACATAATTGGGTGCCCACTCAGGGAAGCATCTAGTATTCCAAAGCTTATTCCCTTTTTTCAGGAATGGCCCAATAAGAAATCATTTTGAGTTAAAATAATTTTGAATTTAACATTGTAGAGATTTGCCTAAGTATCTAGGTAGTGTCTCTTTTTTACTCTCTGTCTTATCCTTCTTGTGCCAGAGGACACTTTGATGTTCTGGAAAGGAATAGCTGATGTAGGGCTGATGGAAGAGGTTGTCTGCAATATACAGAAGGAAATAGAGGAGCTACTCAGGGGAGTTCAGCAGCGGCTCATCCAGGCTCCCTTCCAAGTCACAGGTAAGTGCACTAATCCTAACAGTAGCAGTCATTTATTGAATACTCACCTTTGTAGGCAGGTCCTGTAAGCCTTGCAAAAACCCTGATGTATAGGTATTATTATCTTAATTTTACAGATAAGGAAACTAAGGCTCATATATAAGTTAAATCACTTGTCTAAGGTTCATAACTAGGTTTTTTTTTTTGAGACAGAGTCTCGCTCTGTCGCCCAGGCTGGAGTGCAGTGGCGCAATCTCGGCTCACTGCAAGCTCCACCTCCCGGGTTCACGCCATTCTCCTGCCTCAGCCTCTCCGAGTAGCTGGGACTACAGGTGCCCGCCACCACGCCCGGCTAATTTTTTTTTGTATTTTTAGTAGAGACGGGGTTTCACCGTGGTCTCGATCTCCTGACCTCGTGATCCACCCGCCTCGGCCTCCCAAAGTGCTGGGATTACAAGCGTGAGCCACCGCACCCGGCCCATAACTAGGTTTTGAACTCAGATCTGGTCATGCTTTTCCACAGGTAATTTTTGTCTTTATAAATGATGCCAGTAGTCTGGGCAACATAGTGAGATGCTTTGTCTCCACAAAAAACTTTTTTTTTTTTTTTAAATTTTGAGACGGAGTCTTGCTCTGTCGCCCCGGCTGGAGTGCAGTGGCGCAATCTCAGTTCATTGCAACCTCCGCCTCCTGGGTTTTAAGCAATTCTCTCTGCCTCAGCCTCCTGAGAGCTGGGATTACAGGCGCCCACCAACACATCTGGCTAATTTTTGTATTTTTAGTGGAGACAGGGTTTTGCCATGTTGGCCAGGCTCGTCTTGAACTCCTGACCTCAGGTGATCCCCCTGCCTCGGCCTCCCAAAGTGCTGGGATTACAGGCATGAGCCACCGCTCCCAGCCTACAAAAAACCTTTTAAAAATTACTCAGGTATGGTTGGTAGTGGGTGCCTGTAGTCCCAGCTACTTGGGAGGCTGAGGCTTAAGAGAATCACTTGAGCCCAGCAGTTTGATGCTGCAGTGAGCTGTGATCATATGACTGCACTCCAGCCTGGGTGACAGAGCAAGACCCTATCTCAAAAAAAAAAACAAAACAAAACAAAACAAAACAAAAAAAACAGGCCAGGTGCAGTAGCTCACGCCTGTAATCCCAGTACATTAGGAGGCTGAGACCGGCGGATTACTTGAGGTCAGGAGTTCGAGACCAGCCTGGCCAACATGGTGAAAACCTGTCTCTACTAAAAATACAAAAAAAAAAAAAATTAGGTGGGTATGGTGCACGTCTGTAATCCCAGCTACTTGAGAGGTTGTGGCACGAGAATTGCTGAACCCAAGAGGCGGAGGTTTGCAGTGAGCCAAGGTTACACCACTGCCCACCAGTCTGGGTGATAGAGAACAAGACTCCATCTCAAAAAAAAAAAAAAACTGACAGAAAGCATCCTCTCTCTCGTGATATATTTATTTTCTTGTTTTTTTTGTTTGTTTTTTTTTTTTTTTTTTTTTTTTTTTTTTTTGATGCAATCTCGGCTCACTGCAAGCTCCGCCTCCCGGGTTCACGCCATTCTCCTGCCTCAGCCTCTCCGAGTAGCTGGGACTACAGGCGCCCGCCACCACGCCCGGCTAATTTTTTGTATTTTTAGGAGAGACGGGGTTTCACTGTGGTCTCGATCTCCTGACCTCGTGATCCGCCCGCCTCAGCCTCCCAAAGTGCTGGGATTACAAGCGTGAGCCACCGCGCCCGGCTTGTTTTTTGTTTTTTTTTTTTCTGAGACGGAATTCCACTCAGTCACCCAGGCTGGAGTGCAGTGGTGTGATCTCAGATAACTGCAACCTCCACCTCCTGGGTTCAAGCGATTCTCCTGCCTTAGATTCCTGAGTAGCTGGGATTACAGGCGCACGCCACCACACCGGGCTAATTTTTTGTATTTTTAGTAGAGATGTTGGCCAGGCTGGTCTCAAACTCCTGACCTTGGGTGATCCGCCCGCCTCGGCCTCCCAAAGTGCTAGGATTGTAGGCATGAGCCACTGCGCCCAGCCGATATATGTATTTTCAGACTCTCTGTATACACTCATTATGTGTGTATGTCCACTATGTGTGTGTATAGAGAAAGAGTCTGAAAATGGGAGAAATCTGCTTGCTTTTAGATTATTCTCATATCCGGCTGGGCGTGGTGGCTCACGCCTGTAATCCCAGCACTTTGGGAGGCCGAGGCAGGCGGATCATGAGGTCAGGAGATCGAGACCATCCTGGCTAACACGGTGAAACCCCGTCTCTACTAAAAATACAGAAAATTAGCCAGGCACGGTGGCGGACGCCTGTAGTCCTAGCTACTCGAGAGGCTGAGGCAGGAGAATGGCGTGAACCCGGGAGGCGGAGCTTGCGTTGAGCCGAGATAGCGCCACTGCAGTCCCACCCAAGCGAAAGAGCAAGAGGCTCCGTCTCAAAAAATAAATAAATAAATAAACAAATAAATAAATAAATAAAGATTATTCTCATATCCTATTAATTTAAGGCTTTCGGAACTTAATTGTGTTCACTTATAGCTGTTTCTGAATACTTTCAGGGTGCTGCTGTGCAGAATGTAAAAGGATGTTCTAATCTAATAGAAATGGGGTGGCCGGGCGCGGTGGCTCACACTTGTAATCCCAGCACTTTGGGAGGCCGAGGCGGGCGGATCACGAGGTCAGGAGATCGAGACCACGGTGAAACCCCGTCTCTACTAAAAATACAAAAAAAAAACTAGCCGGGCGTGGTGGCGGGCGCCTATAGTCCCAGCTACTCGGAGAGGCTGAGGCAGGAGAATGGCGTGAACCCGGGAGGCGGAGCTTGCGGTGAGTCGAGATTGCGCCACTGCACTCCAGCCTGGGTGACAGAGCGAGACTCCGTCTCAAAAAAAAAAAAAAAAAAAAAAAAGAAATGGGGTTATGGGCCAGGCGTTGTGGCTCACGCCTGTAATCCCAGCACTTTGGGAGGCTGAGGCAGGTGGATCACCTGAGATCAGGAAGTCAAAACCAGCCTGGCCAGCATGATGAAACCCTGTCTGTACAAAAATACAAAAATTAGCGAGGCATGATGGCGGGTGCCTGTAATCCCAGCTACTCAGGAGACTGAGGTGGGAGAATCGCTTGAACCCGGCAGGGGGAGGTGGCAGTGAGTGGAGATCACACCATTGCGCTCCAGCGTGGGTGGCAGAACGAGAGTCTGTCTTAAAAAAAAAAAAAAAAAGAAATGGGATTATGATGAAATGAGACCTTGTGTATTCAGTGAATTCTTATTTATTTATTTATTCAGAGATGGAGTCTCACTCTGTTGCCCAGGCTGAAGTGCAGTGGCGTGATCTTGGCTCACTGCAACCTCCACCTCCCAAGTTCAAGCGATTCTCCTGTCTCAGCTTCCTGACTAGCTGGGATTACAGGCACATACCACCATGCCCGGCTAGGTTTTTTGTATTTTTAGTAGAGATGGGGTTTCACTATGTTGGCCAGGCTGGTCCTCAACTCCTGACCTCAGGTAATCTACCTGTCTTGGCCTCCAAAAGTGCTGGGATTACAGGCGTGAGCCACCGTGCCTGGCCTCCAGATTTGTGTTTTTTTTTTTTTTTTTGAGACGGAGTCTTGCTGTCTCCCAGGCTGGAGTGCAGTGGTGTGATCTCGGCTCACTGCAAGCTCTGCCCACCAGGTTCACGGCATTCTCCTGTCTCAGCCTCCCGAGTAGCTGGGACTACAGGTGCCCGCCGTCACGCCCGGCTAATTTTTTATATTTTTGGTAGATACGGGGTTTCACCGTGTTAGCCAGCATGGTCTAGATCTCCTGACCTCGTGATCTGCCCGCCTCAGCCTCCCAAAGTGCTGGGATTACAGGCGCGAGCCACTGCGCCCGGCTAGATTTGTATTTTTAAGAGATTGTTCTGGTTGCTGTGTGGAGAGTAGGGGAAAAAGTAGAAACAAGACCAGTTGGGAAGCTCTTAAAGGAATTAGTCCAAGCAAGAGATAATGTATCGTGGATCAGAGTGGGTAGCGGTAAACCTAGGAAGAAGTGATTAGATTGAGAATATATTTTGAATGTCGAACTGCCAAGTCTTGCTGATGGATTGGAGGCAGGATGAAAGAGAAAGAAAGATACTGGGATGATTCACACATTTTTGGCCTGAGCTGTGAGTGGTGATGCCGTTTACTGAGATGAAGGCCACTGGGAGAGGAACAGGTTTAGAGAGGAAATCAAAATTAGTTCTACCTCTTAAATTGAGATGACTATTAGACCATCAAATAGAGATGTCACTCATCTAGACAGAAGTATGAATGTGGAATACAGGAAAGAGGTCAGGGCTGGAGATGTACCTGTGGGAGTGCTCAGCATGTGTGTGTTATTTCAAACCATGGGACCAAGTGAGGTGACTGTGGAAGGGAACGTAGGTGAGGTTGTCCAAGTTGAGGAAGCAATTAACACAAATTCTGACCATATTTTTTTCTGGAGACAGGGTCTTGCTCTGTCGTCCAGCCTAGAGTGCAGTGATGCAGTCACAGCTCACTGCAGCCTCGACCACCTGGGCTCAATTGATCCTCCTGCCTCAATCTCCCAAGTAGCTGGGACTACAGGCACATACCACCACACCTGACTAATATTTGTAGTTTTTGTAGAGACAGGGTTTTGCCATATTGCCCAGGCTGGTCTCAAACTCCTGTGCTCAAGCAATCCACCTGGCTCAGCCTCCCAAAGTGTTGGGATTATAGGCGTGAGCCACAACACCTCGCTCTATCACCCAGGCTGGAGTGCAGTGGTGCGATCTCAGCTTACTGCAAGCTCCACCTCCCGGGTTCACACCATTCTCCTGCCTCAGCCTCCTGAGTAGCTAGGACTACAGGTGCCTGCCACCACGCCCGGCTAATTTTTCATATTTTTAGTAGAGATGGGGTTTCACTGTGTTAGCCAGGATGGTCTCAATCTCCTGACCTCGTGATCCACCCATCTCGGCCTCCCAAAGTGCTGGGACTACAGGCGTGAGCCACCGTGCCTGGCCCAATTTTGTTTTTTTGAGACAGAGTTTCAGAGTTTCACTGTTGTTTCCCAGGCTGGAGTGCAGTAGTGCAGTCTTGGCTCACTGCAACCTCTGCTTCGCAGGTTCAAGCAATCCTCCTGCCTCAGCCTCCCAAGTTGCTGGGACTATAGGCACGCACCACCACACCCGGCCAATTTTTTGTATTTTTTTGTATTTAGTAGCGACGGGGTTTCACCATATTGGTCAGGCTGGTGATCCACCCGCCTCGGCCTCCCAAAGGGCTGGGATTACAGACGGGAGCCACTGCGCCCAGCACTTTGGGAGGCTGAAGCAGGTGAATCACTTGAGGTCAGGAATTCGAGATCAGCCTGGGCAACTTGGTGAAATCTCATCTCTAATAAAAATACAAAAATTAGGCCGGTCGAGGTGGCTCACGCCTGTAATCCCAGCACTTTGGGAGGCCGAGGCAGGCAGATCACGAGGTCAGGAGATCAAGACCATCCTGGCTAACACGGTGAAACCCCGTCTCTTCTAAAAAATGCAAAAAAAATTAGCCTGGCATGGTGGCGGGCGCCTGTAATCCCAGCTACTGAGGAGGCTGAGGCAGGAGAATGGTGTGAACCCGGGAGGTGGAGCTTGCAGTGAGCTGAGATTGCACCACTGCACTCCAACCTGAGCAACAGAGCAAGACTCCATCTCAAAAAAAAGAAAATACAAAAATTAGCCAGGCATGGTGGCGTGCGCCTGTAATCCCAGCTACTCAGGAGGCTGAGGCAGTCAAATCGCTTGAACCTGGGAGGCAGAGCTTGCAGGGAGCCAAGATTGTGCCACTGCACTCCAGCCTGGGTGACAGAGTGAGACTCTATCTCAAAAAAAATAATAATAATAAAAATAATAATCTTGCATGCCAATCCCCATGTTTGACACTTAAAATATATTTCTAATCTTCATGTCTATTTTGCAGAGTAAGTGTTATTAATCCCATTCATTTTAGATGAGAAAAGTGAAGAGTGAAATGACTTACCAAAGCCTTGCACATATGGGAAATAGCAAAACTGAATTGAAAGTTAACTCTATTTAGTACAGGGACCATGTTTTCAAAACCTAAAGTCAGAACTATAAACAGATGCAAGATATTAAAAAAAAATTTTTTTTTGAGATGGAATCTGGCCCTGTCTCCCAGGCTGGGAGTGCAGTGGCACGATCTTGGTTCACTGCAACGTCTGCCTCCTGGGTTCAATTAATTCTCCTGCCTCAGCTGCCTCCCATGTACCTGGGATTACAGGTACATGCCACCACACCCAGTTATTTTTTTTTATTATTTATTTATTTATTTATGATTTTTTTTTTTTTTTACCCAGCTAATTTTTGTATTTTTGTTAGAGACTGGGATTACAAATGTGAGCCACCGCTCCTGACCTTAAAATTTTTTCAAATTGGCCAGGTGCAGTGGCTTGTGCCTGTAATCCCAGCACTTTGGGAGGCTGAGGCGGGTGGATCAAAAGGTCAGGAATTCGAGACCAGCCTGGCCAATGTGGTGAAACCCTGTCTCTACTAAAACTACAAAAATTAGGCAGGCGTGGTGGCAGGCGCCTGTAGTCCCAGCTACTCGGGAGGCCGAGGCAAGATAATCGCTTGAACCCAGGAGGTGGAGGTTGCAATGAGCCGAGATCACGCCACTGCACTCCAGCCTGGGGGACACAGCAAGACTCTGTCTCCAAAAAAAAGAAAAAAAAATTGTTTCAAATTTATGTAAGTAGAGACAGGGGTCTCACTATGTTGCCCAGGCTGGTCTTGAACTCCTGGCCTCAAATGATCCTCCCGCCTTGGCCTCCCAAAGTGTTGGGATTATAGGCATGAGCCACCATGCCCAGCCTGATCTTTGTATTTATTTATATGGAAAGATTTACAAAAATATAACAATTAAACCAGAATTCATTATACATGTAATAAATCTTTGTTAAAAATGTGTTAAAATGCAGTTAGGAGAGTCTCATAATTTCTGGTTGTTTCATATTTATAAACAGCACAATGGAGAGTGGTGGAACATACCTGTTTTAACTGGACAGGTATGTCTTTTGTTTTAAATAGATGCTGCTGTTCTCAACAACGTAGCACACACATTTGGCCTAATGGACACAGTCAAGAAGGTTTTAGACAACAGAAGGAACCAAGTAGAGCAGGGAGAAGAACAGTTTCTCTATACTCTGACAGGTATGTATAACTTGTCTCTCTTCTTAGGTGATATCATGCTAATACTCTTGTCTTCCCATTTGCCTGTTGACTTTTGTTGGGGTAACTTTTTTTTTTTAAATAGTATCAGATTTTGCTTTTAAAAATTAAAAAAAAGCCACAGGTGAGGTGGATTGATGAGAAACAAAAGAGGCACAAAGGAAAAAAAGAAGGAAGCTGACATCATAGTCCCCCTTCTGTGTCTTGTGGAGGATTAAGATGTCTCTTAGATTGCTCCATTAATTCAATAACGTTGGTGGCAGAAGACACAAATTGGTCTTTGTCTTTTTTACATTATTAATACTGCTTCTTTTGGTAGATATAAATTTAGCACTTTCTCCATTATTTGTGGTAATCAGAAATTTTGTGTAATCCCAGCACTTTGGGAGACGGAGGCAGACACGAGGTCAAGAGATCGAGACAATCCTGGCCAACATGGTGAAGCCCTGTCTCTACTAAAAATACAAAAATTACCTGGATGTGGTGGCGCGCGTCTGTAGTCCCAGCGGCTCGGGAGGCTGAGGCAGGAGAAGGGCATGAACCCGGGAGGCGGAGGTTTCAGTGAGCCAACATAGTGCCATTATACTCCATCCTGAGCAACAAGAACGAGACTCTGTCTCAAAAAAAAAAAAAAAGAAAAAGAAAAAACCTTTAAACCATCAGAAAACTGGTTTTTGTTAGAAATACAGGCTTTTGGTCCCTTATGTGAATTATTTTTTCAGATATTTTTAATCATTGTACACATAAAGTTTTGTATTCTGCTTTTTTTTTACCATGACATATTTTTCTTTTTGTTTGTTTGTTTTTGAGACAGGGTCTCACTCTGTCACTGAGGCTGGAGTGCAGTGGCACAATCACAGCTCACTGCAACTTTGACCTTCCCCGAGCTCAGGTGGCCCTCCCACCTCAGCCTGCTGAATAGCTGGGACTACAGGCATATACCACCATGCCCAGCTGTTTTGTATTTTTGGTAGAGATGGGGTTTTACCACATTGCCCAGGCTGGTCCCAAACTCCTGGACTCAAGTTATCCACCCACCTCAGCCTCCCAAAGTGCTGGGATTACTAGTGTGAGCCATTGTGCTCAGCCCTATTAATATTTTTCAAGTTGCTACTCAGTATTATACCTGGACATTCTTCTAGGGATGACATTTATTTTATTTATTTATTTATTTATTTATTTATTTATTTATTTATTTGAGATGGAGTCTGGCCCTGTCGCCCAGGCTGGAGTGCAGTCGCGATCTCAGCTCACTGCAGGCTCCGCCTCCCGGGTTCACGCCATTCTTCTGCCTCAGCCTCACAAGTAGCTGGGACTACAGGCGCCCGCGACCACGCCCGGCTGATTTTTTGTATTTTTAGTAGAGACGGGGTTTCACTGTGTTAGCCAGGATGGTCTCGATCTCCTGACCTCGTGATCCACCCATCTCGGCCTCCCAAAGTGCTGGGATTACAGGCGTGAGCCACTGCGTTCAGCCTATTTTTGTTTCTTGAGACGGAATTTCACTCTTGTTGCCCAAGCTGGAGTGCGGTGATGTAATCTCGGCTCACTGCAACCTCTGCCTCCTGGGTTCAAGCGATTCTTCTGCCTCAGTCACCTGAGTAGCTGGGATTACAGGCATGCACCACCATGCCCGGCTAATTTTGTATTTTTAATGGAGACGGGGTTTCACCATGTTGGTCAGGCTGGTCTCAAACTTCCGACCTCAGGTGATCTGCCTGCCTCGGCCTCTCAAAGTGCTAGGATTACAGGCATGAGCCACCATGCCCAGCCTTATTTATTTATTTATTTATTTAGAGACAGAGTTTCGCTTTTGTTGCCCGGGCTGGAGTGCAGTGGTACGATCTCGGCTAACCGCAACCTCCACCTCCAAAGTTCAAGCGATTCTCCTGCCTTAGACTCCCAACTAGCTGGGATTACAGGCACACGCTACCACGCCTGGCTAATTTTGTATTTTTAGTAGAGACGGAGTTTCTCCGTGTTGGTCAGGCTGGTCCGAACTCCTGACCTCAGGTGATCCACCTGCCTTGGCCTCCCAAAGTGCTGGGATTACAGGCGTGAGCCAGTGTGCCTGGCTGCTCTTGGTGTTTTTATAGTATAAGTCATTGGAAAAACCAAAGTGTTTTTCCTACGCTCATACACTCAGTATAGCACAGAACACTTCTGTAATCAGATGTGTAGGGATTTTTCTGCATATACCAAGCAATCACCTCTCCAGCGGACACTGACTGGGTATTACATAATTCAGTTCAATTCTGATACTATCCCCCTGGAGATAGCATCAGATCATACAGGTAAGGCTCAGTCCCAAAAGACTGCCTCCCATTCAGCCCCAGGTTGTGACCTGTGCTTTTTTTTTTCTTTTTTTCGATTAATTGTTGAAGGCAAACTGCAAATGACCTGTGCTTCTGACCAACTGGCTATAAATTGGGGTTCCCACAGTCACCTTCTTGCATTTGATTAATTTGTTAAGGTGGCTCATAGCACTCAGAGAAGCAGTTACTCAATGATTATTGGGTTTATTATAAAGGTTATTACAGAGGATACAGATGAATAACTAGATGGAAGAGATGCATGGGACAAGGTGGGAAGGATAGTGGGACTTCCATGCACTCTGTAGTCACGCCACTCTCAGGAACCTTCAACAATCTGAAACTCTCTGAACCCTGTACTTTTGAGGTTTTATGGAGGCTTCATTACATAGTTATGATTGATTACCTCATTGGCCATTGGTAATCAACCTACAGCCTCTCTCCACTCCTTGGAGGTTGTGGGGGAGGGCTGAAAGTCCTAGTCTTTAATCATGCCTGGATCTTTCTGGTGACCAGCCCCCATCTTGAATCTATCTAAGGATTCCCAGATATCAGTCATCTCATTAAGATATAAAGACATTTAGGCCGGGTGCAGTGGTTCACGCCTGTAATCCCAGCACTTTGGGAGGCCAAGGTGGGCGGATCACGAGGTCAAGAGATCGAAATCATCCTGGCCAACATGGTGAAACCCCATCTCTACTAAAAATACAAATGTTAGCTGGGTGTGGTGGTGCATGCCTGTAGTCCCAGCTACTCGGGAGGCGGAGGCAGGAGAATCGCTTGAACTCGGAGAATCGCTTGAACCCAGGAGGCGGAGGTTGCAGTGAGCCAAGATTGCGCCATCGCACTCCAGCCTGGTGATAGAGCGAGACTCTGTCTTAAAAAAAAAAAAAAGAGAGATATAAAGACATTTACCACTCTGGGCTGGGCGTGGTGGCTCACACCTGTAATCCCAGCAATTTGGGAGGCCTAGTCAGGTGGATCACGAGGTCAGGACATCCTGGCTAACATGGTGAAACCCCGTCTCTACTAAAATACAAAAAAACAATTAGCCAGGCGCAGTGGCGGGTGCCTGTAGTCCCAGCTACTTGGGAGGCTGAGGCAGGAGAATGGCATGAACCCAGGAGGCGGAGCTTGCAGTGAGCCTAGATTGCACCACTGCACTCCAGCCTGGGCGACAGAGCGAGACTCCATCTCAAAAAAAAAAAAAAAAAAAAGACATTTATCGCTCTGGAGATCCATGTGTTTTAGGAGCTATGTGCCAGGATCCAGGGGCAGAGACTAAATATGTATTTCTTATTATATCACAATATCACACATAGGGAGCAAAGTGTTCTACAAGTGTAACTGATCCTTTCTTGGGTGCTTATCAGGTACTAAGTAATAGAGAGGTTCCATTGTAGAAGCTAACTTACCACTGGTCACCTAAAGTTGGACTGGTCACTTGGGAGAGGGATAGTGATAGGCGTACTATAATGCAAAAGCAACCAAGTTGACCATTGTCCTGGCCCAATCTTCATAACCTTAAATTAGTCACTTTCCCTCTCTGGATCCCTGTCAAAATGAATTTGTTTGAGCTCTTAAGACCTCTTTTAGTTCTGTAATTTTTAGGGACTTCTATAACTTTCTGTAGACCTTCCTAGGCAACAATTGTAAACTATGGCTATTTGAGTCACCAGCAAAGGAGTTTTCCAGCCAGTGCAGCAAGGCGTTCTTGCCTTGAAGGATAGTTCAAAAATCACTGTTTTTTGGAGTGGCCATTGTAGCTCCTTTGTAGGTCCATGAGAGTTCCAAGGGACTGTGCCAGCTGGGCGCACTGGCTTATGCCTGAAATCCCAACACTTTGGGAAGGTGAGGTGGGTGGATCGCTTGAGGCCAGAAGTTCGAGGCTATAGTGCGCAATGATAGCACCTGTGAATAGCCACTACCCTCCAGCGTAGGTAACATAACAAGACTCTGCCCCCCAAATAAACACAAGAAAGAAACCAATATCACAACTTGCCTGAAGCTACTTAGTAACAAAACCAGACAGAGACACCAGGTCTCCTGACTCTCAGTTTAATGCTCCCAAGATTTTACTTCCCTCTACACAAAGTCTTTTCTTTTTTTCCATAGACTTGGAACGCCAGTTGGAGGAGCAGAAGAAGCAAGCCCAGGATCACAGGCTGAAATCTCAGACAGTTCAAAATGTGGTTCTGATGCCTGTGAGCACTCCTAAGCCTCCGAAAAGACCCCGGCTCCAGCGGCCAGCCTCCACCACTGTCTTGAGCCCTTCTCCTCCTGTCCAGCAGCCTCAGTTCACGGTCATCTCACCCATCACTATCACCCCAGTGGGTCAGTCATTTTCCATGGGCAATATTCCAGTGGCCACCCTCAGCCAGGGCTCCAGTCCTGTGACTGTCCACACACTGCCTTCTGGCCCTCAGCTCTTCCGCTATGCCACAGTGGTCTCCTCTGCCAAGAGCAGCTCACCAGACACAGTGACCATCCACCCTTCATCTAGCTTGGCGCTGCTGAGCTCTACTGCCATGCAGGATGGGAGTACACTGGGCAACATGACCACCATGGTTAGCCCTGTGGAATTGGTGGCCATGGAGTCCGGCCTAACCTCGGCAATTCAGGCTGTTGAAAGCACCTCAGAGGATGGGCAGACCATCATTGAGATTGATCCAGCCCCGGACCCAGAAGCTGAAGATACTGAGGGCAAAGCAGTCATCTTGGAGACAGAGCTGAGGACTGAGGAGAAAGTTGTGGCTGAGATGGAAGAACACCAGCATCAAGTTCACAATGTGGAGATTGTGGTCTTAGAGGATTAACTGGGGATCTCAGGGCCAGGAGTTATGTTTTGATTTGGAATTTTAATTATTTGTTTATTTTTATCATTGTCCCATTCATTTCCACATAGGACCCTTTTTTAAAAAAAAAAAACAAAATCTTATTGTTGTAACTGAAAATGTTGGGTTCTTCCCACTCCCTCATTGAAAAATGGACAAAACAAGCTGCCCTTCCAGAAGTTGAGAGTAGGTCATTCAATGTCCTAATCATCTTACACCAAGAAAGTAATTTCTTTCAGGGGAAGTGTGAAGATAACGAGTAACCCTGTCCAGAAAGCCATTTCCAGGCTCGTCTGTGTAGGCATGTGGTTTTGTTCTTATAAAGATGCATTGACCAAACTCTGGAACACAGATCTGACACTGGAAGGCAACCCATTCGCATGTGGATGCTGAAGGGCACTTTATTTTGTATCCTGAAAAGGGCCTGCAGAGGCCAGTACAAAACTCTCAAACAAAAGGAAGTTGACTCTGCTTTGAGGGGAAGGTGGCATGCCAGCACTATCTTAAAAAGGGAAATGCTAGCCGGGCGCGGTGGCTCACGCCTGTAATCCCAGCACTTTGGGAGGCTGAGGCGGGCGGATCACGAGGTCAGGAGTTTGAGACCAGCCTGGCCAACATGGTGAAACCCCGTATCTACTAAAAATACAAAAAAAAAAATTAACCGGGTGTGGTGGCGGGAGCCTGTAATCCCAGCTATTCGGGAGGCCAAGGCAGGAGAATTGCTTGAACCTGGGAAGGCAGAGGTTGCAGTGAGCCAAGATCGCACCACTGCACTCCAGCCTGGGCAACGAGAGCGAGACTCCATCTCAAAACAAACAAAAAAAAGAAGTGCTTTGGCAAGTATGGGGCAGGGAAATCATCTTACTTCCAGAGGTGCAACTGACGCCTCTGGAGATCTCGAAAAGTTAGTACCGTGAGTGCCATTTTGAGAAGAGGGTGGTAATAAGTGGAAGGTACATCTCCACAGAGCAAGTGGCAGCAGCAGTGGCCTGTGGTTTTGCAGAAATGGAAAGCCCCAAGGCCGGGTGCCGTGGCTCATGCCTGTAATCCCAGCACTTTGGGAGGCCGAGGCGGGCGAATCACCTGAGGTCAGGAGTTTGAGGCCAGCCTGGCCAACATGGTGAAACCCCGTCTCTACTAAAAATACACACACAAAAAATTAGCTGGGCATGGTGGCAGGCGCCTGTAATCCCAGCTACTTGGGAGGCTGAGGCAGGAGAATTGCTTGAACCTGGGAGGCGGAGGTTGCAATGAGCTGAGATCATGCCATTGCACTCTAGCCTGGACGAGAAGAGCAAAACTCTGTCTCAAAAAGAAATGGAAAGCCAAGGATGCTGCAGCTGTGCTTTGGGGTTCAAGGTAATAGCTTACCTTGTTCCACACTTTGTCAAAGCACTCACCCTCCTAAACTAGGACCAGTCCATTCATTTGAAACTGTGCAATGTGATGTAAATTGCTCTGGTTCTTGGACTGTGGCTGTCACAGGGATGGGGCTCCAAGGCCATCATTTTCATTGCATGGCTCCAATAGCAGGGAGTTCCTCAATCACACCAGCTGCCATTTTTGGTGGGGCCATTTTTTTGACTTTGGAACCAAAAGCAGCCACTCATTTGGTGCTTCCTCTTGTTCTGCCCTCCATCCCTCAACTCTTAATGGCATCTGTCTCCTAGAACCCACGCTCTTCAGCTTTTTGGCTGATTTGGAGAACAGTGACAGGTGCCTGCCTGCCTTCATCCCCTTTTAGATTCATTTATACCACAGATGTTTCTGTGAGATACTGAGATCATAAAAAGCTTTAGGCTTGGCAGAGAGGACTCAACACCCCCAGGTTTTCCTGAGGCACAAACTAGATGTCTCTTGAGTGAACTGGACTCCCTGGGAAAGAAGCATTGTCTGCAACATTATATTATAGGAAATGTACCAGGAATGTCAATAATAATGTCTTGGGGGGATTTTGTTTTTAATGTTTGTATATTTAGAGCTGGGCCATTTTCCGTGCTGTGATTCCTTCTCTTTGACCCTCTTCAGTGTTTGGGGCAAGAGTGGACCCTGGTTTTTATTTCTTTGATTGCATTGTTTACTGCACTAGGAAAAATATAGGGATACAGGGAAACTACAGACAAATTAAAGGAAAAATAGGTCAAAAAAGAAAGCACACACCTTAAGGGTGGGAGGAATATTTTTATTAAAAACAAAACTTTGACCTGTAGTTTCTTTTTTTCTTTTTTCTTTTTAAGAAGGCACCTATCAGAAGCCATGTTTCTTCAACAGATGTTGGAAACCCCTTTGAGCAAGTAAAAGTTGCATTCTCCATCCCTCAGATGGCTGTATGTAGTCAAAGAAACCCTGTAACATGGGAAGGTTACTCTTTTTTTTTTTTTTTCTTTTTGAGATGGAGTCTCTCTCTGTTGCCCAGGCTGGAGTGCAATGGTGTGATCTCAGCTCACTGCAACCTCCGCCTCCTTGGTTCAAGTGATTCTCCTGCCTCAGCCTCCTGAGTAGCTGGGATTACAGGCTCCCACCACCACGCCTGGGTAATTTTTGTATTTTTAGTAGAGACGGGATTTCGCCATGTTGGCCAGGCTGGTCTCGAACTCCTGGCCTCGAGCGATCCGCCCGCCTCGGCCTCCCAAAGTGTTGGGATTACAGGCGTGAGCCACCGCACCCAGCCTGAAGGTGACTCTTTAAGAATGAGATTTATGAACTCCATACAATTGTAGATTTCAGTTTTTAAATAGTCTGGGGTTTTATTTTTCTTTTCAAAATATCTAATAGACTTAGCAATCAATTTAGAACAAATATTTGGCCCTTAACATATCTCTACTGAGGGAAGTAGCTTTTATTTCCTGCTTGTTTAGGTCTTCTGTTGGTACATAAACAAAACATTGCTGTCTAAGGCTGAATCTACTTGAATCTAGGAAGGCACATCTCATCCCTATTGTGGTTTTTAGGGACACTTTTCTCTTTCCCAGAGATGAGAGGACCAATTCAGAACAGAAGAGCCCTCGTGAATACCAACATGCTAGCTGAGGTTCCCTTGTTTCCTTCATCAGAGCTATCGGCAGGGTTTTAAGGTAGTGTGTGCATCATGCTTCCAAAGCCAGGAGACTTCTTCAGACAGCCTGTTTACTAGATGCATTTTCCAGCTGGTGAAATACATGAGCTTTGTTGTTTTCCTAGTCTTCCAATAGCCTGTCATTATTGTTAGATATTATGGCACCTGTTGTTTAATGTGGGTTCCCTTACAGCCCTGGTCTAGATGATCCTAGATGGGGTGAGATACATGCAAGCCATTGGTATGTGCATAAGCAGTTGCAATGACCTTAGGCTGACTTGGTAGTAGGCATTTATCTTTCTGTTCATGCATTGAATAAACATTTTTAAGAACCATCTATGTGCCAGGCTTTGTGCTAGGCACTGACAGTAGAGAGATGAAGACGTAGTCCTCGCACTTACGGAATTCATACTCCAGATGTCTGGAGTTAAGAAATACATATTTCAGCCAGGCACGGTGGCTCACACCTAGAATCCCAGCACTTTCAGAAGCTGAGGCAGAATTGCTTGAGGCCAAGATTTAGCCTGGTCAACATAGCCAGACCCCGTCTCTACAAAAAAAAGTAAAAATTAGTCAAGTCTTGTGGCTCGCACTTGTAGACACAATTACTCAGGATGCTGAGGCAAGAGGATTTTGCTTGGGCTTAGGAGTTGAAGGCTGTAGTGAGCTATGACTGTGCCACTGTACTCTAGCCTAGGCAACAGAGCAACACCCCCAGCTCAGAAAACCAAAACTACACATTTCATTATAATTGTTTTCCTTTGTAATCCTATGTGTTTTATGCATTGAAAAACATTATTTAAGAATTTGTTCATAGGTTTCAGCAGACTGACAAAGGCACAAACAAGCAGCTGTCCTCTACTGAGGTACTGAAACAGATCCTACTGGGTAAGTGCTGTGTGTGATAGGGCTACTGGCTAGGAGCTGAGAGAACAAAGCATGAAGTGCCTAACCCAGCTTAGGGGTGTAGAGGTGGGGTCAGCAAATAAAGGAGATCTTCCTGGAGAAGGCATATACCTAAGCTGATTTAGGAGACACCACTTTTGGCCAGGTTTATTGTACTACTTGGTTTTCAAGTAATTGGGCTTATTTATTCTAGAGAAAAAGTCTTCAGTCTCTTGCTGTTTCTGCCTGCAAAGCAAGGCAGAGTCAGCAACACGGGCAGTCTCTCCACTGGAGAACGCTGAGTCATGCATGGGCTTCTCCAAGTTTCCATCAGATGGGATCCAGTGTTGGATCCAGTGTTGAATCCAGTGCAGGACGAGTCTAGCTGGCAAAGGGTAAATGCCCCCAAGCCTTCCTGCCATATGGTTTCCACGAAGGCCTGAGAGTCAGCTGTACAACTGTCTTGTCTTGGCCATGTCCCTGTTTGGTCCCTGCCTTGTTCTCTTCCCTTTCTCAATTTCCAAGCTCCACCCACTCCTAAAAACACCAGTCATTCTGAAGTAAAAAATGGACAATAAACATGAATATTCAAGATTCAAAGCCACTTCATATGAAGGTTCTTTCGCACCTCTGTCCTTATTAGGGAAGGAGGACCAATGTTAATGCAAACATCTGGAAAATTAATATTCAGTTCAGGTGGTTCTGACACCCACTAGTGGTAGCAGTTTATCCCATTTCATGAAAGGCATTAAAGGTAAGACTATGGTGGAGAGTGTTGATTATAAAGATAGTAAAAGTGAAGCATGAAATGTGGAATTAGTAGTTGAGTTATAGCATCCAGGTTTTAGTACTATCAAAGAGGTGGAAAGGACAAAGGAAAGGTTGAATTTTGAAAATAGGCATGAGGTTGTGATTCACCTTGGGCAGTTTGAGGAACTCGTCCTCTCTGAGACGTAATGTCATACACTAGCCTAGCTTCTGCATTTTGAGAATTTTCCTAGTACAATTGATCACTTCCCTGGAGGTGCAGCACATCCCTTACTCCAGGATAGTTCTTCCCTGGGAAATCTTTGTGTAGTCTGAAATGTGCTGCCATAACAACCAAGGTTGTCAAGGACCTCAAGGGTGTGGTGTAGTTAGCTTTGGACTCTTGGCCGGGCACGGTGGCTCACGCCTGTAATCCCAGCACTTTGGGAAGCTGAGGTGGGTGGATCACCTGAGGTCGGGAGTTCGAGACCAGCCTGACCAACATGGAGAAACCCTGTCTCTACTAAAAATACAAAATTAGCCGGGCGTGGTGGCACATGCCTGTAATCCCAGCTACTTGGGAGGCTGAGGCAGGAGAATCGCTTGAACCCAGGAGGCGGAGGTTGTGATGAGCTGAGATCGTGCCATTGCAGTCCAGCCTGGGCAATAAGAGTGAAACTCTGTCTCAAAAGAAAAGAAAGAAAAGATCTGGACTCTTTGTCCCTGGAATTTCCATTCTTAGGCAGCCCTATTTGAGCCCGTTCCAGGTTTCCTTCCCAAGTCCTGGAACACCTTTCTTAGCCCTGAGTTAGGCAATTTGACTTCCACTAGAGGGTTCCACTTGCCTCAGACTCCCCTATCCACACAACTACATCATCGTTCCTCTCTAGCTCTTTTGAGAACGATGATTTAGTTCCCAAATTCTGCCATGTTAGTATCTGCCTTCCTGCCATGGCAGTAAATCTTTAAACTCTTGAGATGATCATCTCTTCCCAACTAAAGGAATGCCACCCCCAGGGCCCAAACCTGAGCATACATTCCTAGACCGCAGTCTTCACTAACTACAACAGCGTTGCTGACACCGTTAGTCACCTGAATTGAAGCCCTTTTGCAATGTGCTTGCATAGTGACATTAGGCAAGTTCCCCCAAGACACACGGACTCTAAAAAACTATCTTCTACACCTGATTGATTACCCCTGGTCCATGGCCCTGGGCTTAGACATACCTTGTTTTCCTGGGTAACTTACTTCAGCCCAGTATGAGTAACAATACGTATACAAAAAATTAGCCGGGCATGGTGGCGGGTGCCTGTAGTCCCAGCTACTCGGGAGGCTGAGGCAGGAGAATGGTGTGAACCTGGGAGGCGGAGCTTGCAGTGAGCCGAGATCACACCACTGCACTCCAGCCTGGGTGACAGAGCGAGACTCTGTCTCAAAAAAAAAAAAAAAAAAAATACATAAACACATGGATTTATTTTTCTAGTTTGAGAACAAGAATGAACAATAGGTTTGGATTGCATATAATGGTAAACATGAGGCTGAGTTAGGACCCAGAGAGAAACAGCTTCCTCACCGGGCTTTGTAAGAGGTACTCTAAGAAAAGCACACATAGAAGGAATTTGCCTGATTTCAAAATTTACTTTTTTATTTTTTGTGAGACGGAGTCTCACTCTGTCGCCCAGGCTGGAATGCAGTGGCGTGATCTCGGCTCACTGCAAGCTCCACCTCCCGGATTCACTCACGCCATTCTCCTGCCTCAGCCTCCCAAGTAGGCAGAACTACAGGCGCCCGCCACCATGCCCGGCTAATTTTGTTTTTGTATTTTTAGTAGAGATGGGGTTTCACTGTGTTAGCCAGGATGGTCTCGATTTCCTGACCCCGTGATCCGTCCACCTCGGCCTCCCAAAGTGCTGGGATTACAGGTGTGAGCCACCACGCCCATCCTCAAAGTTTACTGTAAAAAAAAAAAAAAGGGCCGGGCGCGGTGGCTCACGCCTGTAACCCCAGCACTTTGGGAGGCCAAGGCGGGTGGATCACGAGGTCAGGAGATCGAGACCATCCTGGCTAACACAGTGAAACCCCGTCTCTACTAAAAATACAAAAAATTAGCTTTTTTTTTTTTTTGGCGCCTGTGGTCCCAGCTACTCGGGAGACTGAGGCAGGAGAATGGCGTGAACCTGGGAGGCGGAGCTTGCAGTGAGCAAAGATCAGAGATTGCACCACTGCACTCCAGCCTGGGCGAGAGCGAGACTCCGTCTCAAAAAAATAAATAAATAAATAAATAAAATAAAATAATATTTTAAAAAAGCCTCTGATGTTTTCTTTTTCTTTTTTTTTCCTTTGTGAGACGGAGTCTTGCTCTGTTGCCGAGGCTGGAATTCAATGGCGTGATCTCTGCTCACTGCAACCTTCACCTCCTGAGTTCAAGTGATTCTTCTGCCTCAGCCTCCCGAGTAGCTGGGACTACAGACTTGCGCCACCACGCCCGGCTAATTTTTTGTATTTTTAGCAGAGACGGGGTTTCTCCATGTTGGCCAGGCTGGCCTTGAATTCCTGGCCTCAAGTGATCAGCACGCCTCGGCCTCCTAAAGTGCTGGGATTACAGGCATGAGTCACCACGCCCGGCCCTCTGATGTTTTCTTAAATATGTCTATACATTATAAAGCAAACTGGATGCCCACAGCCATGATTCAGCCTGAAGACTGACTGACTTTTTTTTTTTTTTTTTTTTTTTTTGAGACAGAGTTTTGCTCTTGTTGCCCAGGCTGTAGTGCAATGGTGCACTGGCGGCTCACCGCAACCTCCGCCTCCTGGGTTCAAGCCATTCTCCTGCCTCAGCCTACCAAGTAGCTGGGATTACAGGCATGCGCCATTATGCTCAGCTAATTTTGTATTTTTTACTAGAGACGGCGTTTCTCCATGTTGGTCAGGCTGGTCTTGAACTCCCGATCTCAGGTGATCCTCCCGCCTTGGCCTCTCAAAGTGCTGAGATTACAGGCATTGAGCCACCGCTCCCAGCCTGACCTACATTTTTGTTGTGTTTTTATTTTTCATTGAACATGTATACATGAATGAATACAAATCATAATTGTACAACTTGATAAGGCTAGTCAACACCTATGAAGGCCGGGCGCGGTGGCTCAAGCCTGTAATCCCAGCACTTTGGGAGGCCGAGGCGGGCGGATCATGAGGTCAGGAGATCGAGACCATCCTGGCTAACACGGTGAAACCCCGTCTCTACTAAAAATACAAAAAATTAGCCGGGCGTGTTGGCGGGCGCCTGTAGTCCCAGCTACTCAGGAGGCTGAGGCAGGAGAATGGCGTGAACCCGGGAGGCAGAGCTTGCAGTGAGCCGAGATTGCGCCACTGCACTCCAGCCTGGGGGACAGAGCAAGACTCCGTCTCAAAAAAAAAAAAAAAAAAAAAACACCTATGAAACCAGCTTCTAGATCAGAAAAAATAAATTACCAGCACCGCACCTACCACGATAACCACTACCTACCTCTTTGAAACTATAGCTTGCTTCTGCCTCTTTCTGAGCTCTCTGTGACTGGCTTTCTTTACCCAACATTATTGTTGAGATTAATCCATAATGTTGTTTGAAGTTGTAGTTGCTTCCTTCTCATTGCTACATAGAACATGTGACTTTGCCACAAATGATCCTTCCTACTAATGGTGGGTAGTTTCCAGTTCAGACTACTACAATAATGCCTCTATGAACGTTCCTGGGGCCAGGTGTGGTGGCTTATGCCTGTAACCCCAGCACTTTGAGAGGCCCAGTTGGTACCATTGCTTGAGGCCAGAAGTTCAAGACCAGCCTGGGCAACACGGTGAACCCCATCTCTACAAAAAAATACAAAAATTAGCTGGATGCAGTGATGGCATGCCTGTATTCCCAGCTACTCAGAAGGCTGAGGTGGGAGGATCACTTGAGCCTGGGAGGTCTAGGCTGTAGTAGGCCATGATTGCGCCACCACACTCCAGTCTGGGTGACAGAGTGAGACCCTATCTCAAAACAAAACGGCTGGGCACGGTGGCTCACACCTGTACTTCTAGCACTTTGGGAGGCCGAGGTGGGCAGATCATGAGGTCAGGAGTTCAAGACCAGCGTGACCAACATGGTGAAACCCTCTCTACTAAAAATACCAAAATTAGCCAGGTGTGGTGGTGCGTACCTGTAATCCCAGCTACTCAGGAGGCTGAGGCAAGAGAATCACTTGAAACTGGGAGGTGGAGGTTGTAGTAAGCCGAGATCGTGCCAAATCTCATTGCCATTTTCTTTTTCTTTTTCTTTTTTTTTGAGACAGGGTCTCACTCTGATTTGCCCAGGCTGGAGTACAGTGGCACGATTTTGGCTCACTGCAGCCTCGACCTCCTGGGCTCAGGTGATTCTCCAACCTCAGCCTCACAAGTAGCTGGGACCACAGGCGTGTGCCACCATACCTGGCTAATTTTTTTTGTATTTATTGTAGAGATGGGGTTTCGCCCTATTGCCCAGGCTGATCTCGAATTCCTGGGCTCAAGGAATCCACTCGCCTCAGCCTCCCAAAGTGTTGGGATTACAGGCGTGAGCCACTGTGCCCAGCCCATCATGTGATTTTCTTTTTCTTCTTTTTTATTTTATATCTCATTTCATCTTGCAACATTGCCATCATTTGAAAAGAAAGGATATGTCGACATCAAGGAGGTAAGAAATAAATAATCTCAGGATAAAGAAAAGTTCTCTCAATTGAATAAAATTTAGCTTTATGAAAAACTCATTACATGCCGGGGCTTGTGGCTCTGGCCTGTAATGTCAGCCCTTTGAGAGGCCGAGGCGGGTGGATCACTTGAGGTAAGGAGTTCGAGAGCAGCCCGGCCATCATAGTGAAACCCTGTGTCTACTAAAAATACAAAAATTAGCTGAGCATGATGGCAAGTACCTGTAATCCCAGCTACTTGGGAGACTGAGGCAGAGGATCGCTTGAAGCTGGGAGCGGAGGTTGCAGTGAGCCAAGATTGTGCCACAGCACTCTAGCCTGGGTGACAGAGTGAGACTCTGTCTCAAAAAAAAAAAAAAAAAAAGAAAAACTCATTACATTGTCATTACCTTTCTCACTTCTTGGAGGACAAGTGAACATGTCTGCTCTCACTTCTAGAGTTCCAGTAGAATTTTTTTTTTTTTTGCAGTCGAATCTTTAAGGATCTTTTAATGGTGATTCTTTCTTGGTTCACGTTCTTTTCTGCCCTATATGTCTCTAACAGTGTCCCTTGAATATGCACAGCCGTGAATTCCTAGCGGCTTAAGGCCACCTGGCCCAGCTGCAGGCTCTTTCTTCCTTTAGTCTGGTTTTCACATTGCTCTTTTCATACCTCCATTCAGAGATTTATAAAACAGCTGCACATTAAAAGCCAATCATCAATTTACCTAGTGATTTGGGTTTCCACGGTACTTTTCTTTTAACATCCCACTAAGCTAGTTAAACTGCACATTTAACTGCTTATCACAATTGTTGGTCCCACCAGGTTTTCATCTATAAAATGGAGGTTGATGCCAGGCATGGTGGCTCACGCCTGTAATCCCTGCACTTTCGGAGGCCAAGGCGGGCGGATCACAAGGTCAGGAGTTCGAGACCAGCCCGGCAAACATGCTGAAACCCCGTCTCTACTAAAAATACAAAAAAAAGACCGGGCACGGTGGCTCAAGGCTGTAATCCCAGCACTTTGGGAGGCCGAGGCGGGCGGATCAAGAGGTCAGGAGATCGAGACCATCCTGGGTAACACGGTGAAACTCCGTCTCTACTAAAAATACAAAAAATTAGCCGGGCATGTTGGCGGGTGCCTGTAGTCCCAGCTACTCGGGAGGCTGAGGCAGGAGAATGGCGTGAACCCGGGAGGCGGGGCTTGCAGTGAGCCAAGATTGCGCCACTGCACTCCAGCCTGGGGTACAGAGAAAGACTCCGTCTCAAAAAAAAAAAAAAAAAAAAAATTAGCTGGGTGTGGTGATGCATGCCTGTAATCTCAGCTACCCAGGAGGCTGAGGCAGGAGAATTGCTTGAACCTGGGAGGCGGAGGTTGCAGTGAACCGAGATTGTGTCACTGCACTCCAGCCTGGGCGACAGAGCAAGACTGTGTCTCAAAAAAAAAGAAAAAAAAAAATGGAGGTTGACATTACTAGAGAGAATTTTGAAAATGAATAACAGATTAATTCAAACATTTACTTAGCATTGGGTTATAAAGATTTATAATAAAAAATGTTCTTTGTCCTTTTTTTTTTTTTTTTTTTTTTAGGATGGAGTCTCGCTCTGCTGCCCAGGCTGGAGTACAGTGGTGTGATCTCGGCTCACCGCAACCTCTGCCTCCTGGGTTCAAGCAATTCTCCTGCCTCAGCCTCCCAAGTAGCTGGGATTACAGGTGCCCACCACGACGCCCAGCTAATTTTTGTATTTTTAGTAGAGACGGGGTTTCACCATGTTGGCCAGGCTGGTCTCAAACTCCTGACCTCAGGTGATCTGTCTACCTCAGCCTCCCAGAGTGCTGAGATTACAGGCGTGAGCCACCGCACCTGGCCTCTTTGTCCTTTAAGCAGTTGTAGATTTATTAGAGGGGCAATACGTAAACTAGGTTGCTTGTTTGTTTGAGACGGAGTCTTGTTCTGTTGCCCAGGCTGGAGTGCAGTGGCATGGACTCAGCTCACTGCAACCTCTGCCTCCCGAGTTCAAGCGATTCTCCTGCCTCAGTCTCCTGAGTAGCTGGGACTACAGGCGCCCGCCACCACGCCCAGCTAATTTTTTCGTATTTTTAGTAGAGATGGGGTTTCACTGTGGTCTCGATCTCCTGACCTCGTGATCCGCCCGCCTCAGCCTCCCAAAGTGCTGGGATTACAAGCGTGAGCCACCGCGCCCGGCCTGATTCATTACTTTCATTAGGTTCTCAGAGTCCAAGATGTCCCTCCACCAATAAAAGGGAAATATTGAAGTAAACAGATGGTTCTAATACACTAAAATAAGTTACCATAAGGAAATATGACCAATATTATGGATGAACAAAGAATAGTACCTTCTTTCTGCCTGGAGGCAGAAATAATGCTTCACTGATCAGGATCTTGAAGGACAGATAGCAATTGGATAGGGAAGATGGCAAGGCCATTTCAGACAGAAACAACTGCATGTGCAAAATTACGGGCTCTGGGGAAAAAAAATTTTTAAAGTTCAGAGTATGGTGGCTCATGCTTGTAATCCCAACACTTTGGCAGGCCAAGGCAGGAGGATTGCTTAAGGCTAGGAGTTTGACACCAGCCTGGGCAACATAGAGACCCTGTCTCTACAAAAAATAAAAAATTGGCCAGGCATAGTGGTTTGTGCCTGTGGTCCCAGCTGCTCAGGAGGCCGAGGCCCCAGGAGGACGAGGTTGAGGCTACAGTGAGCTGAGATTGTGTCGCTGCACTCCAGCTTGAGCGACAGAGCAAGATCCTGTCTCAAAAAACACACAAAATAAAATAACTAAATAATTATATATATCTATTTTTTAGGACGGAGTCTCACTCTGTAGCCCAGGCTGGAATGCAGTGGTGCAATCTCAGCTCACTGCAACCTCTGCCTCCCGGGTCCCAGTTCAAGCAATTCTCCTACCTCAGCCTCCCGAGTAGCTGGGCTTACAGGCACGTGGTACCATGCCCAGCTAATTTTTGTATTTTTAGTAGAGACGGGGTTTCACCATGTTGGCCAGGCTGGTCTTGAACTCCTGACCTCATGATCCACCCGCCTCGGCCTCCCAAAATGCTGGGATTACAAGTGTGAGCCACTGCACCCGGTCAATAATAAATTTTTAAAAAAGTTCAGTGTGACTTCAGTGTGACTGGAGTGACTGGAATTGCCTGGCAATCAATGCTTGAGAAATACACAGGGCTAGAGAGGGACAAGTGTCCTACACTGTGTACACCATAGAAAACCAGCAGAAATTTTTAAGTGTTTTTACGCTGTCAGTTGTGTGAGATATATGAACATTTCTCATCAGTGGTCTCTTCTATTCCTGATACATTAATGGAATGACTTGGGCAATGAAGTCTGTTGTTCCTGAGAAGAGCTTTGGAAGGCTGGAAAGTTTGTGATTGGAACTCTAGGACCCAGTCCAGCCCATGGCAGAATTCTGAAACGTATGTAAAATTTTCCCTTTCCCCTTCCTATGTATTTTCTCTCTCATTCCACCCCCTGCCACAGCCCTCCTATATCCAGAAGGATCTCTTTGGTTTCCACCAGAGGCCGAAAATGGTAGAAATAGAAGGGGTTATTTTTGGAACTCATCTTCCTTATTTTACAGTCTTGGAAATAGACTCTGAGTGAGGAAATGATTTACTCTCCTGGTTTCCCTTCGATCTCTCTGGTTTCATGCTGGGCCTTACTCTTCTCCCTTTCTTCTGAGCAAATCTCAAGGACTCCTTTGACTTTAACATCTGTATACCAAAGCCTCTGAGATTTGGATTCCCAGCCTTGTTTTTCTCTCTGAGCCCTAAACTGTTTAACTGTCTACTGTACATTTCTTTGTTGTTTTTTGAAACAGGGTCTCTCTCTGTCGCCCAGACTGGAATGTAGTAGGATGACCATAGCTCACTGCAGCCTTCACCCCTCCGGGCTCAAGCGATCCTCCCACCTCGGCCTCCTGAGTAGCTGAGACCACAGGTGTGTGCCACCACACCTGGCTAATTTTTTATCTTATTTAATTTTTTTCTTTTTTTTTTTTCTGTAGAGACAGGGTCTTGCTATGTTACCCAGCCTGGTGTTGAACTTCCAGGCTCAAGCCACCCTCCCATCTTGGCCTCCCAAAGCGCTGGGTTTACAAGCATGAGCCACCATGCCCGGCCTCTACAGAACATTTTGATCTGATTTTTTCTTTTTTGAGAGGAGTCTCTCTCTGTCACCCAGGCTGGACTGCAGTGGCACTATCTTGGCTTACTGCAAGCTCTGCCTCCCGGCTTCACATCATTCTCCTGCCTCAGCCTCCTGAGTAGCTGGGACTACAGGTGCCTGCCACCACGCCCGGCTAATTTTTTGTATTTTTAGTAGAGACGGAGTTTCACTGTGTTAGCCAGGATGGTCTCAATCTCCTGAGCTCTTGATCTGCCTGCCTTGGCCTCCCAAAGTGCTGGGATTACAGGGGTGAGTCACCGCGCCCGGCCGTGATCTGATGTTTTATGTTTTCCTGAAACCCAGCATGTCCAAAGATAAATTTATGACCTCCCTGGTCCCCAGCAAATCTCCTCCAGGATCCCCCACACCAGAAAACCCATACCTCCCCTGCCCAAATGCTCAAACCAAACCAGTTATCATCTTTGATACCAACTTCTCCTTTAGGGCCCTCCCTCCCAATCCAATCAACCACCAAGGCTCCCCATTTTACCTTCTAAAACTTCTCAATTTTGTCTACTTCTTTTATTTATTTATATACTTTGTTTGTTTTGAGGTGGAGTCTTGCTCTGTCGTCAGGCTGGAGTGCAGTGGTGCGATCTCAGCTCACTGGAACCTCCGCCTCCTGGATTCAAGTGATTCTCCTGCCTCAGCCTCCTGAGTAGCTGGGACTACAGGTGCCCGCCACCATGCCCGGCTAATTTTTTGTATTTTTAGTAGAGACGGGGTTTCACCATGTTAGCCAGGATGGTCTCAATCTCCTGACCTCGTGATCCACCTGCCTTGGCTTCCCAAAGTGCTGGGATTATCGGCGTGAGCCACCTCGCCTGGCCTATTTTTATTTTTCTCTGAGACAGAGTCTCGCTGTGTTCCCCAGGCTAGAGTGTGGTGGTGCGATCTCGGCTCACTGCAACCTCAGCCTCCCAAATTCAAGCAATCCTCCTGCCTCAGCCTCCTGAGTAGCTGAGACTACATGCGCATGCCACCACACCTGACTTATTTTTCTCCTTTCTGCCCAGTTCCCCAGTATTATCTAGTGCCACCCTCTCTCATGGTGCACCGTCATGTTGGCCTCCTTCAGTTCCTCACCAGGGCCAAGTTCCTTCCTTGTTCAGGGCCCTTGCACATGTTGTTCTTTATTTTATTTTATTTTTTTTGAGAGAGGAAGCCTTGCTCTTGTCCCCCAGGCTGGAGTGCAATGGCGTGATCTCTGCTCACTGCAACCTCTGCCTTCCGGGTTCAAGTGATTCTCCTGCCTCAGCCTCCCGAGTAGCTGGGATTACAGGTGCCTGCCACCATGCCCAGCTAATTTTTTTGTATTTTTAGTAGAGACGGGGTTTCACCATGTTGTCCAGGCTGGTCTCGAATTCCTGACCTCAGGTGATCCGCCTGCTTCGGCCTCC
Organism: Hylobates moloch; assembly: GCF_009828535.3. Taxonomy (NCBI): domain Eukaryota; kingdom Metazoa; phylum Chordata; class Mammalia; order Primates; family Hylobatidae; genus Hylobates; species Hylobates moloch. Next base: position 26,869,348 of record NW_026652284.1, read on the forward strand.
CGAAGTGCTGGGATTGCAGGCGTGAGCCACCGTGTCTGGCCAGCACGTGTTGTTCTTTTGTTTCCCTTCTTTCCTTGCCTGGCCTGTTTCTCCTCATCCTTCATGTGTTAGCTGAAGCTCACGTCCTCAGGGAAACCTTCCCTAGCTCCTCTGAGGAGGTTATACCCGTCTGTACTTCCTCGTTGCACTTTCCACAGCTGTAATTGAACAACTGTTTGAATAGCTATGTGCGTAGTCTCAGTCTTCCTGGCTAGTCTGCTTCAAGGAGAAATGAACTTCCTCCCTAGCACACTGCCTGGCCCTCAATAAATATCTGTTGAAAGAGACTGAATGCTTCATTTACCCAGTGGCAGAGCTGAACCTAGAACCTAAACATTTCCAGTATAGTATTCTTTTCTTCAAACCACGAAATGACACCACATATTCCGACTTCCCCTCTCTCTTTTCAGTGATTAAATATATCAGTCTTCTGGGTTCTGTTTCTTCAGGGGCCTGTTAAAAGCCATCATATGGTAAACTAATCCAGGTTTAGAGATTACCCTTTTCCTAAGGATAATTTGCATTTTAACTGGGAACTTCTGGCAAACAGAAAGTCATCCCAAAGGAACTAATCAAAACTCCTGGCACCATTCTTTCTTGGAGGGAAAGAATTTTTACTTAAATCACTTAATGGGATTATAGGAAATGAACTTACACTGTGCCACACATGCTTTAATGTCAGCTTTTAAAAAAAATTTTAATTTTACTTATTTTATTTTTTTGAGACAGAGTCTCGCTTTATCACCCAGGCTGGAGTACAATTGCACCATCTCGGCTCACTGCAAGCTCCACCTCCTGTGTTCAAGTGATTCTCCTGCCTCAGCCTCCCGAGTAGCTGGGATTACAGGTGCCCACCACCATGATCAAGCTAATTTTTGTATTTTTAGTACAGACAGGGTTTCACCGTGTTGGTCAGGCTAGTCTTGAATTCCTGACCTCAGGTGATCTGCCCTCCTCGGCCTCCCAAAATATTGGGATTACAGGCGTGAGCCACTGCACCCAGCTTTTTTTTTTTTTTTTTAAAGTTTATCTTCATGACAAACCTGTTGGGTAGGTATCATTATCCATCATCCCCTTTATCAAATGAGGGAATCTAAGAAAGGTTTAGTCGTTTACCCAGTATTGCACATCTGTGTGGGGAAACCAGTATTTAGACCCTTTGTCTCCCAGCATATGACTTCTTGTCTAATGCTGTTTTTACAATGCCATGTTGCCTCCAAGGGTAAGTATAGGCAACTGCTTACAGTTTATACATAAATCTGGGCCATGGAGCTAAGTGGCTGATTATTATTTTTATTTATTTATTTATTTATTTTGAGACGGAGTCTCGCTCTGTTGCCCAGGCCGGAGTGTAGTGGCGTGATCTTGGCTCACTGCAACTTCTGCCTCCCGGGTTCAAGTGATTCTCCTGCCTCGGCCTCCGATTAGCTGGGACTACAGGTGCATGGCACCAAGCCCAGCTAATTTTTGTATTTTTAGTAGAGTCGAGATTTCACCATGTTGGCCAGGATGGTCTCGATCTTCTGACCTCATGATCTGGCCCACCTTGGCCTCCCAAAGTGCTGGGATTATAAACATGAGCCACCGCGCCCGCTGTGGCCGAGAGTATCTTTCAAAAGAAGTATTACTAGGTTTATTCTATTCCCTTGATGGAATCTATGCTCCCAGACTTGACATTTTACTGTCTCCATTAAAAGTCCTTCACCTTTGGTGCCTGACCTTATTCATTCCTACCATAAATGTGATTATGTGCAGGGAAAAAAAGTGTTTTGAGCACTTTGACCAAATTATGATGTTAAGTCCAAGATGCCATATTATTTATTTTACCGAGTCCACCCAAACCTCCTATATCCAGCGTGTGGGTAGTATGAGGTTGAAAATTAGTGCATTAGTTACCTGTTTACCACGACGTACTTCCAATAACAAAAGCTATTAGATGGGCTTTCCTAGTATCAAATATTCCTGCATGAGTTGGCTTTGCTTCTGATTGAAAATACTTTTGCCCATCCTTTGCATCTCCCCTAGATTCTGGTTCCCTAATACAGAGTCTCTCGTAGGGGTACAGAGATACCATTATGTTAGTGTCAGATACACCTGGCTATTTAATAGTTTTGTAAACTTGGGCACATTACTTAAGCTTTCTGTTTTTCCAGTCGTAAAAAACCGAAAGACTGATAGCGATTTTGAAGTTGTTTGAAAATACCTAACAACAAAACCTGGCCTACAGCTGGTATTTCAATGTTAATTTCCTTGCTTCCCTCTTGAGGTCCTTAAGATTCACAGGTTCTCCGGACTCCTTGAAAGTTTTGTGTAGATGCATGAGGTGTATTTTTCTTGGAAATAAAGTCCACAGTTTAACAGATTATCTTGGGGCCAGCGATTTCCCCGAAAATAAATCGTAGATTCTCCTTCCTGCAATGCTAAGGGGTGAATCTCTTTTGCGGGAGGCTGGATTCTTTCGGTGTGTGTTTTGCTCCCTGTGTACTCTTTCTGCAGTCGGCTAACAGAGGATGACCAAGCCCCTCGCGGGGGCGGGGACGGGTCACTCCCGGACAGGGCCCCCATGAAGTTTCCCTGGGGGCTGTGTGATGACTCCCTAGGGGTCGGGTTACCTCCCAGATGGGGGCGGGGTATCACTTGCAGCTGGAAGGCAGGTTCATTTTAAGGTCTCGCGGGCTTCGGAGGCCCCTCCCTCACTGAGAAACCGGCTTGTGTCGTTCTTCTGAGGCCAAAGCTAGTCTTTCCAGGTGTTAATCGAAACCTCGTGGTGCGACCCTGGTCGTCCCCAACCCCCTAGGCCTTAATCCTGGGGCGGTGGGGGCGGGGAGGCCGTGAGCACAGCTTCCGCTCCTCCAATCCGCCAGAGGGCGCCGCGGCCGGCCTCTCCCTTCCCGGGGTTCTTCGCGCCGGGCCCCTTCCGCGTGGGTGAGTGAATGTGAGAGTCAGCGCTCGCGCCGCGCGCGCCGTCCGCCTCCGCTGTTCGGCGCTCTGCTTTCGGCGGTGAGGGGCGGGCGCGCGCGTAAAAGCATAGAGACGGGCGTTGAGCTCTTGGGCTAGAGCGTCGCCGAGTCGGAGCCGGAGCCTGAGCCGCGCGCTGTGTCTCCGCTGCGTCCGCCAAGGCCCCCGAGTGTCAGGGACAAAAGCCGCCGCCTGCTCCCGCAGCCGGGGCTCATCTGCCGCCGCCGCCGCGCTGAGGAGAGTTCGCCGCCGTCGCCGCCCGTGAGGATCCGAGAGCCATGTCGGCCAGCAGCCTCTTGGAGCAGGTACAGGCCCGGCCCGCATGCCTCGGCCATTGTGTGAGGCGAGAAGGAGCCCGACTAGGCCCGGGCCCGCCGCCCCCGGGCAGGCCGAGCCGAGCCGAGGCGGCGCCTTTTGCGGGCCGGGTTTCGGGCCTCTCAGGCCGGCCGCGCCCGGCGCCTCTCCCTCAGCCTGCTCTTCCCGCTTCTCCTCGGGCCTCGGAGCCCACGGGCCGGGCCGCGCCGTGTTCCCTCCTCTCGGCGGGCCTCGTTTTCCTTCCTTGTTTCCTTCCCGTTCCTTAAAGCCCTGGGTTCCTCGCGTTGCCGCTGGCGCGTTTGCCGCGTTTTCTCCGCTGCCCCACGGGCCTGGCGCTCTCCCCCGCTCCCATTTTCAGCCGCTTCCTCACTGCCATTCCTGACGCCTCCCCGCGGGCCCGCTCCTTTATTCTCCCTTCGGGCCCTGCCTTAATTTGTTCTTCCTTTTCCATTTCTCCTTTGGACAACTTGCTGCCCGGCGACGTTTCCTTCCCCTGCAGAGACCAAAAGGTCAAGGAAACAAAGGTAAGCGCCGCTCCGTCGGTGGCCCCGAGCCGGGAGGGGGACGCGGGGCGGTGGGGGCGGGGTCTCCGGGAAGCGCCCCGGGCGGAGGACCTTTCGGAAGCCGCTTAGTTCGCAGGTGCCGCACGCTTAAGTATTTGACCCTTTCGGTGTGTTCTGGCAGCTGGCGAGCAGCTTTTTCGCTAACAAGGGGTAATTCATTAAGGGTGGGGGTGGATTGGGTTTTGAAACGCTGCAGGTCCTTAGTTTCCTGTAGGTCTTAGAAGGCCTTTGTTTTTCATCCTCGTGGATCACTCCCTGGAAGTACTCTCATGTGATGGGGGAGGGGAAGCGGGAGGGAATGGAAATCCAGGGGAGCCAATAAAATGACCTTTTTAGATCAACTTGCTCTGAGTGGAGGGGGACATTTTCACTGGCCACTATCGCTTCAGCATTCACTCTCATCGCTTACCCTTTTGAAGTTCAATCTTACGTGCTTCGTTAACTAGTAAGGTTTTTCTCTGGTTAGCATATATGAATTAATTTGAAAGGAAGATTGTAGGACTGGGACACTCCTAATTGAATCGTTTTTTTCTTTAGTACAAAATGGATCTGTACATCAAAAGGATGGATTAAACGATGATGATTTTGAACCTTACTTGAGTCCACAGGCAAGGCCCGTGAGTAGTTAACTATTTACGTATCTAATCGAAGGGTGTGGTATATTCTTTCTCCGCCTTCTACCAATAAATCCTATTTTCTGAGGATTCACATTTTTTTTTTTTTTTTTCTGTTTTCTGTTTTTTTTTTTTTTTTGAGACTGAGTCTCGCTCTGACGCCCAGGCTGGGGTGTGGTGGCGCAATCTCGGCTCGCTGGAACCTCCGCCTCTCGGGTTCAAGCGATTCTCCTGTCTCAGCCTCCTGAGTAGGTGGGATTACAGTTGTGCACCACCGCACACAGCTAGTTTTTCTGTTTTTTTAGTAGACACGAGGTTTCATGTTGGCCAGGCTGGTGTTGAACTCCTCAGGTGATCCACCCGCCTTGGCCTCCCAAAGTGCTGGGATTACAGGTGTGAGCTACCACGCCTAGCCGAGGATTCACTTTCTTAATACCTGTATTTTTTCTCTGCTCTCTATCAGGAAATCCCATGTTCTGAGGGTTCACCTCCTTAATACCTATTAATGTATTATAAAACAGTTACTGCAAATGTCCTAGGCTGTTGAGATTCCCATCTCTGTAATAGCAGCAACCATACTGTATTGAGAACGTAATACTGATAACACTTTACTGGCAGTAACATGTGCATGAATAATTGTCTTCCTCCTTACCAAGAATGTAGCAGTGCAGAATTTAGGGATTCTTACCAGTGTTAAATATTCTGAATTTTCACCCCAGAAAACTTTGGATTAATATGATAGGGAAAGTTCTAATGTAAAATCATCTGGAGGCGGGAAGATCTCTTGAGCCCAGAATTTGAAGCTGCAGTGAGCTATGTACGATCATACCTGTGAAAAGCCAGTGTGCTCCAGCCTTGGTGACAGAACAACACCTGGTCTCTAAAAAACAGTCACCTGAACTTCATTCAGTGCTGCAGGACTGGCTGTCTTTCTTTTCTCTAGTTTATGGATTCTTAGATTATCAGAACTATTTTGGAGTTAGGAAATTTTTTTTTTTTTTTTTTTTTTTTTTTTTTTTTGAGATGTAGTGCCAACTCTTGTCACCCAGTCTGGAGTGCAGTGGTGCAATCTCGGCTCACTGCAACGTCTGCCTACCAGGTGATTCTGCCCGCCTCAGCCTCCCAAGTAGCTGGGACCACCATGCCTGGCTAATTTTTTTTATTTTTTGTAGAGACTGGGGGTTTCACTATGTTGCCCAATCTGGTCTTGAATTCCTGAGTTCAAGAGGTCCACCCTCCTCTCAGAAGTGTTAGGATTACAGGTGTGAGCCACCATGCCCGGCTGAGTCAGGAAATTTTTGAGTTGAGCTGCACCTACATCTGTGGAGACTAACTTTATTTCTCACTGAAGGGAGGTATAGGATTTATAAAATGGAGCGAAAGTTAAAATACTGTTTAGCACAAATGAAGATCAATAATGTTGGAGGTTTTTGTGGTGTAGTTGTTTAAAGTTGCATGTAGATTCAAATACTAATATGACCTGGGCATGTAGAAACTTGTTTGATTCAGCAGTTCTTTTGTATTATTATCTCTGATCCCAAAGACAGTTACATAGTTGTAACTAATATAACTCCCCAGATTAATAGGCCAAGAGGAAAATTGGCAATATATCTTCCAAAATGCCCTGAAAGGTCAAGAAATTTATAAGTTCTGTACATATGCTGTATGAAATATAGTTGGTAGTCCTGAATAACTGCATGCCCATATATGGATCTGATTATCACATAAAACTTGTAGAATCCCTGTGTAAAATTTTCAACATTGAAAATATAGAAACCACTTGAGCAAGTGATTGGAAAAAAGTTTTCACAAAACACAACCAGTTAATCAGGAAAAGTAGGGAAGGAAGTAGAGGAATGAACTATTAATAGGTTTCTGCTATCGAAGTAGTTTGCTTACATAATCATATAACAGGGAGAGTTGGAGCATTTAGAAGCATAATTCTAGGTAGTTCTTGTAAAACATTGTGTAATTCAGATTTTTGAGCTTGAGCATGTGGGAGCCTGCCAGTTCAGGTACAGACACTCACCTGTGTCTTGGCATAACCTGCGATATTAAGTGCATTTGATTTTTCTTTCTCAGGTAAGCCAAAGCTTAAATGTCTTTGTTTAAAAAAAATTTGGTTAATAATATAAATCTTAGATGAGTAGATGAGGAAGGGTAACCTGAGAATCTAGTTTATTGTCTAGAGTAAGTCATCTACTTTTTAGCCAACTTTTCATTACCCTGTTTTGGAATAATACTTCAAGTTTAATCCATTGATTATAGGCTGAATTTCTTATATATATGGATTTGGGTCTGCTAAAATTTTTAACCTTACCTTCGTGAGAAATTTTAAATGTGAAAAGGGTATGTGTGAAACGACTTCACTTTTGTCTTTATGTATGTATGTATGTATTTATTTTTGAGACAGTCTCAGTCGCCCAGGCTGTAGTGCAGTGGTGCGATCTCGGCCCACTGCAACCTTCATCTCCCGGGTTCACACCATTCTCCTGCCTCAGCCTTCCGAGTAGCTGGGACTACAGGCACCTGCCACCACACCTGGCTAATTTTTTGTATTTTTACTAGAGACTGGGTTTTAACTGTGTTAGCCAGGATGGTCTCGATCTCCTGACCTTGTGATCTGCCCGCCTCGGCCTCCCAAAGTGCTGGGATTACAGGCGTGAGCCACCGCGCCTGGCTATTTATTTTTTTTTTGAGACAGAGTCTTGCTCTGTTGCCCAGGCTGCGGTGCAGTGGCGCAGTCCAGCTCACTGCAGCCTCTGTCTCCTGAGTTCAAGCAATTCTCCCACCTTAGCCTCCCGAGTAGCTGGGATTACAGGCAGATGCCACCATGCCTGGCTAATTTTTGTATTTTTAGTAGAGACAGGCTTTCACCATGTTGGCCAGGCTGGTCTCCAACTCCTGGCCTCAAGTGATTTGCCCGCCTCAGCCTCCCAAAGTGCTGGAATTAGAGGCGTGAGCCACTGTGCCCGGCCTGTTTTTATTTTTATTTTTTGAGACAGTCTGGCTCTGTTGCCCAGGCTAGAGTGCAGTGGTGCCATCTGGGCTCACTGCAACCTCTGCCTCTTGGATTCAAGTGATTCTACGGCCTCAGCCTCCTGAGTAGCTGGGCCTACAAGTGTGTGCCACCATGCCTAGCTAATTTTTTGTATTTTTAGTAGAGACTGGGTTTTACCACGTTGGCCAGGCTGGTCTCGAACTGACCTCAAGTCATCCACCCCTCTCTGTCTCCCAAAGTTCTGGGATTATAGGCGGGAGCCACTGTGCCTGGCCATATTTCTCGTTTTACATCCTCCGGAAACCACTGTGCATTTCCTTTTCAGGTTATAACTAAGTAGTGGGATCTATTGATATTCCCAGATAGTTTGCCAAGAGGCTAGCACTATAAACTGGTAGTGAACCTTGCTTTTTGGTTTATCATTGAGGAATGGCTGTACAGACATTTGGGCTAGAACTTGAAATTTCCATTTCTTTTTGTTATTCTTGTTTTATTATCACCTGGTTCATGTAGGAAGTTGATAAAAGGATTATCTCAACACTCAGGACTTAAACAGTTTGTGAAATGCTAAGTTTTCTCTTTACTTAGTTGTAGTGCTAAAGCTAAGGCCCATATTCAATGTATCAGCTTAACTTTAAGTGTTTAAACATTTCAATTATTACACCAAAATTTCTTATGATATAAAAATGCCCTTGTGTTTATAGGAAATCATCTGATGTGCTGCACACTTTTTTTTTGAGATGGAGTTTCACTCTTGTTGCCCACAGGCTGGAGTGCAGTGGTGCGATCTAAGCTCACTGCAACCTCCGCCTCCTGGGTTCGAGTGATTCTCCTGCCTCAGGCCTCCCAAGTAGCCAGGGTTTCATCATGTCGGCCAGGTTGGTCTCAAATTCCTGACCTCAGGTAATCCACCCGCCTCCGCCTCCCAAAGTGTAGGGATTACAGGTGTGAGCCACCCTGTCCGGCCTGCACACTCCTTTTTATAGTATATTTGAATTGCGTGACTAGGTGGGGGGAGGAAATAGCCTGATGTTAATTTTTTGTGTTTTGATTTGCCTTTTTTTTTTCTTCCACAGAATAATGCATATACTGCCATGTCAGATTCCTACTTACCCAGTTACTACAGTCCCTCCATTGGCTTCTCCTATTCTTTGGGTGAAGCTGCTTGGTCTACCGGGGGTGACACAGCCATGCCCTACTTAACTTCTTATGGACAGCTGAGCAACGGAGAGCCCCACTTCCTACCAGATGCAATGTTTGGGCAACCAGGAGCCCTAGGTAGCACTCCATTTCTTGGTCAGCATGGTTTTAATTTCTTTCCCAGTGGGATTGACTTCTCAGCATGGGGAAATAACAGTTCTCAGGGACAGTCTACTCAGAGCTCTGGATATAGTAGCAATTATGCTTATGCACCTAGCTCCTTAGGTGGAGCCATGATTGATGGACAGTCAGCTTTTGCCAATGAGACCCTCAATAAGGCTCCTGGCATGAATACTATAGACCAAGGGATGGCAGCACTGAAGTTGGGTAGCACAGAAGTTGCAAGCAATGTTCCAAAAGTTGTAGGTTCTGCTGTTGGTAGCGGGTCCATTACTAGTAACATCGTGGCTTCCAATAGTTTGCCTCCAGCCACCATTGCTCCTCCAAAACCAGCATCTTGGGCTGATATTGCTAGCAAGCCTGCAAAACAGCAACCTAAACTGAAGACCAAGAATGGCATTGCAGGGTCAAGTCTTCCGCCACCCCCGATAAAGCATAACATGGATATTGGAACTTGGGATAACAAGGGTCCCGTTGCAAAAGCCCCCTCACAGACTTTGGTTCAGAATATAGGTCAGCCAACCCAGGGGTCTCCTCAGCCTGTAGGTCAGCAGGCTAACAATAGCCCACCAGTGGCTCAGGCATCAGTAGGGCAACAGACACAGCCATTGCCTCCACCTCCACCACAGCCTGCCCAGCTTTCAGTCCAACAACAGGCAGCTCAGCCAACCCGCTGGGTAGCACCTCGGAACCGTGGCAGTGGGTTTGGTCATAATGGGGTGGATGGTAATGGAGTAGGACAGTCTCAGGCTGGTTCTGGATCTACTCCTTCAGAACCCCACCCAGTGTTGGAGAAGCTTCGGTCCATTAATAACTATAACCCCAAAGATTTTGACTGGAATCTGAAACATGGCCGGGTTTTCATCATTAAGAGCTACTCTGAGGACGATATTCACCGTTCCATTAAGTATAATATTTGGTGCAGCACAGAGCATGGTAACAAGAGACTGGATGCTGCTTATCGTTCCATGAACGGGAAAGGCCCCGTTTACTTACTTTTCAGTGTCAACGGCAGTGGACACTTCTGTGGCGTTGCAGAAATGAAATCTGCTGTGGACTACAACACATGTGCAGGTGTGTGGTCCCAGGACAAATGGAAGGGTCGTTTTGATGTCAGGTGGATTTTTGTGAAGGACGTTCCCAATAGCCAACTGCGACACATTCGCCTAGAGAACAACGAGAATAAACCAGTGACCAACTCTAGGGACACTCAGGAAGTGCCTCTGGAAAAGGCTAAGCAGGTGTTGAAAATTATAGCCAGCTACAAGCACACCACTTCCATTTTTGATGACTTCTCACACTATGAGAAACGCCAAGAGGAAGAAGAAAGTGTTAAAAAGGTAACCCACTTATCATTCTTAAGATTTTTAGGGAAGGAGGAACTAGAGAGAACAGAAGAGGTATTATATAGTGAACCATTAATAAAAACTCTGTAAATGAATACAGTATCACCTAACAGTTCAAGGCTTTATAGAAGTATAATTGGTTTTAATAGTTGAACCCTAATGTGAAGGAACGTGAGAACATTAGTAGAGTACAGAAATACGGACTTTGAAAGGAAAGCAGAAACGGTGTAAGGAAATCAAACAAACAGTACATGATGCAGAAAGAGGTGAAGAATGAGTCAAAGAGATGTAGAGGGGTAATGGAAGTGATAAAACCATAGAAATTAAAGCAGAAGATTGAGGCTATAATATGGCAGAGAAAAATCGAAATGTTCTCTGTTGGATTAACTTGGCCTGGTGGGGTTTTGTGGTTATTTTCAAGAGTCAATATGTCATCACCAACTCTTGAAATCACTTCTGTCTTCCCTGTGACAATTGGCGGTGTAAAAGAATCACTTCTGATTCCTCTGTAACAAGTGGGAATCTTGGGCAGAATGATGAGGAATGGATTCAAACTAGAGTTGAATTTGAAAGAGTTGGTAGCGTTTGCTCTGTGAGTATTGAGTGAATGTAAACTTTAGGATTATAAGGATGATAAAACTGGTTGGAGCCGGTAATCATATATTATCTGGGATTTATACTTACTTTTTTTTGGACAGGGTTCTCACTCTGTTGCCCAGGCTGGAGTGCAGTGGCATGATCTTGCCCACTCCAGCCTCCACCTTTAAGTGATCCCCCCATCTCAGCCTCCTGAGTAGCTGGGATCACAGGCATGCACCACCATGCCCGGCTAGTTTTTCATGTTTTTTGTAGAGCTGGGTTTTGCCATGTTGCCCAGGCTGGTCTTGAACTCCTGAGCTCAAGTGATCTGCCCCTGCCTCCCAGAGTGCTGGGATTACAGGTGTGAGCCACTGCAGCTGGCCTTTCTAGACATTGTTAAATGTAGGAAGTAGATGAAAAGATTATGAGCAAGGAGAAATTTTTCTTTGAAGATCTGTATATTAGTGGTTGAGAGAATCCTGAGTTGATTCATCTCAAATATAAAGTCTAACTAGCAATGTTTTCCTTAAATTTGTTATGAATTCATAGGGATCTTATACGTGATCTAGGATTTGAGGCATTGTTAGGCTGCTCTATGAGAACTTACTCCCTTTAGCAGTGGAAGAAGGGCTCGTTGGTAGAATCTTCTTGGAGGCACATAGTTGTTATAGTATGGATAGTTGCTGTTTTACCTTCCAGTGGGTACAGATTAATAAGAAATGGAGTTATACTTGTCAATGGCACCAAAAGCATTGGGAATGGAGAGCCAGATTATTGAAAAGTTGTCTAATAAACTTCCTTATTGATAGCCCTTTAAACTCCTGTCTTCCCCACAGTTTAATAGTTTTGTTTTTTTTTTTGAGACGGAGTCTTTCTCTGTCCCCCAGGCTGGAGTGCAGTGGCGCGATCTCGGCTCACTGCAAGCTCCGCCTCCCGGGTTCACGCCATTCTCCTGCCTCAGCCTCCCGAGTAGCTGGGACTACAGGCACCCGCCAACACGCCCGGCTAATTTTTTGTATTTTTAGTAGAGACGGGGTTTCACCGTGTTAGCCAGGATGGTCTCGATCTCCTGACCTTGTGATCCGCCCGCCTCGGCCTCCCAAAGTGCTGGGATTACAGGCTTGAGCCACCGCGCCCGGCCCAGTTTAATAGTTTAACTTAAAATTTTCCATATTAGGCCTGGCGTGGTGGCTCATGCCTGTAATCCCAGCAATTTGGGAGGCTGAGGTGGGCAGATCACCCGAGGTCAGGACCAGCTTGACCAACATGGAGAAACCTCGTCTGTATTAAAAGTACAAAATTAGCCAGGTGTGGTGGCACATGCCTGTAATCCCAGCTACTTGGGAGGCTGAGGTAGGAGAATCACTTGAACCCAGAAGGCAGAGGTTGCGGTGAGCTGAGATCGTGCTCTAGCCTGGGCAACGAGCTAAACTCCCATCTCCCCGCCCCCCCAAAAAACTACCATATTTTGGCCTGGCGTGGTGGCTCACACCTGTAATCCCAACACTTTGGGAGGCCAAGGCAGGATTGCTTGGGACTAGGAGTTTAAGACCAGCCTGGGCAATGTTGTGAGACCCCATCTCTCTAAAAAAAAAAAAAAAAAAAAAAAAAATTAGCTGGGCATGGTGGCACACACCTGTTGTCCTAGCTACTTTGGAGGCTGAGGAAGGAGGATCCCTTGAGCCCAGGAGTTTGAGGCTGTAGTGAGCCATGATTGCATCACTGCACTCCAGCCAGAGCAACAGAGCGAGACTCTATCAAAAATAAATAAAATTTACAGTATTTTGTAGAAAAAGATAGTTTATTGGTGCTTTTTGCTAGACATCTGAAGGGCTCTAAAGTGGTCATCAGGCTTCTGTTTCTTGAGGGACAAGGAGGCCATGATCTTTTAGGCATCTTTTAGTGGCATAGCAGATTTATAGACGTCTGAGGGGCATCTATGTGCTTGGTTTGTCCACTTGAAATGTGTACTATCTTATTAATCTTTCTAATAAAATTCTGTCCTACATCTTGTGATTAAAAGCAGGAAGGAAATGATGAATTTAATGTACAGCATAGTTGTTAAGATAGACTTGTATGTGTTAGGGCCAGTGGGGAAATACGGGGTCATTTTCTTTTCAGTTTTGCATTGCTGGGGCCAGATGAAGAAATATGGGTTTACAAATGGAGTAGCAGGCTGGGCACGGGTGGCTCGTGCCTGTAATCCCAGCACATTGGTAGGCAGAGGCGGGCCGATCACTTGAGGTCAGCAGTTTGAGGCCAGCATGGTGAAATCCCGTCTGTACTAAAAATACTAAAAAAAAAAAAAAAAAAATTAGCTGGCTGTGGTTGTGGGCACCTGTGATCCCAACTACTTGGGAGGCTGAGGCAGGATAATTTCTTGAACCCGGGAGGCAGGGTTGCAGTGAGCTGAGGTCATGCCACTGCACTCCAGCCTGAGCGACAGAGCGAGACTCTGTCTAAACAAACAAGTAGCAAATTTGGGTTTTGTTAATTTAGCTTTTGGCCAGGCACTGTGGCTCACGCCTGTAATCCCAGCACTTTGGGAGGCCGAGGTGGGCGGATCACCTGAGGTCAGGAGTTTGAGACCAGTCTGATCAACATGGAGAAACCGCGTCTCTACTAAAAAATACAAAATTAGCTGGGCGTGGTGGCCCATGCCTGTAATCCCAGCTACTTGGGAAGCTGAGGCAGGAGAATCGCTTGAACCTGGGAGGCAGAGGTTGCGGTGAGCTGAGATGGTGCCATTGCACTCCAGCCTAGGCAACGAGTGAAACTCCGTCTCAAAAAAAAAAAAAAATTCGGCTTTTAATCAAGTATGTATTTTGATTATGTTTGCTAGAATGGTTCAGTTAATGATAATTGAACTTGATATGTAGGTGTAAGATTTGCATGTTGGAATTGACCAGCCTTTTAATGTTTTCATAGAATGAGTGCAATAATAAACAGAATTTAGGGTCTTTGGTAAGCTAACTAATGGTTCTTTTTAAAAACCATTGTCCGGCGCGGTGGCTCATGCCTGTAATCCCAGCACTTTGGGAGGCTGAGGCGGGCGGATCATGATGTCAGGAGTTCGAGACCAGCCTGGTCAACGTGGTGAAACCCTGTGTCTACTAAAAATACAAAAATTAGCTGGGCATGGTGGCAGGCACCTGTAATCCCAGCTACTACTTGCAGTGAGCCAAGATTGAGCCACTGCAATCCAGCCTGGTGAAAGAGCAAAACTCTGTCTAAAAAAAAAAAAAAAATTAAACCCATTCCATAAAGACGCGGAGACCTAAATGACAGATCGTGAGAGACGAGTCTCGCTCTGTCGCCCAGGCTGGAGTGCAGGGGTTTCACTGTGTTAGCCAGGATGGTCTTGATCTCCTGACTTTGTGATCCTCCCGCCTCTGCCTCCCAAAGTGCTGGGATTACAGGCATGAGCCACCACGCCCAGCCCATAAAGACTCTTGATAAGTGAGTATCCTAGTTCTCAGCTGGTGAACAAACCACCAAATAAAAGCTTCAATTATACTTGTGTCAGGTTACTTTTTAGTTTACTCTCTTGTAAGAACTGCTGGCATTGGCCGGGCATGGTGGCTCATGCCTGTAATCCCAGCACTTTGGGAGGCTGAGGCAGGCAGATCACGAGGTCAGGAGATCGAGACCATCCTGGCTAACACGGTGAAACCCCGTCTCTATTAGAACTACAAAAAATTAGCTGGGTGTGGTGGCGGGCTCCTGTAGTCCCAGCTACTCAGGAGGCTGAGGCAGGAGAATGGCGTGAACCCAGGGGACAGAGCTTGCAGTGAGCCAAGATGGCGCCACTGGACTCTAGCCTGGGCGACAGAGCAAGACTCCATCTCAAAAAAAAAAAAAAAAAAAACTGCTGGGATTTCAGGAAGATGCCTATGATTGCTTCTAAGCCCAGTTACCATTTTAGTTAGTACTGCCTTACTCTCCTGTTGGTTACTATTTTCCTTAACATCTTTACATAACTGATTGTAAACTGTTCTTACAATCTTTATTAGGCTTTAAAGAACAAGCAGGTTTTATGAGAATGGGGCTCATAGCTCATTGAGACGGTAGCCTCCCTTAGGTGAAGTGTTTGTGTGTGTACCTTTGTAGTATTTACGAGATTGCACAAGCTTTCATGCCAGATGGGTGGTAACCCCATAAAGAAGTAGGGGGAAGTACTTAAACTTCATCCTGAAGATGATGTCACAGCTGTTTTAAAGTTCCATGATTGGGCAGTATCTTGGCAGAACACACTGAAGCAGAGCCACAGCCATTTTTGCCTAGTATTATTACTGACTTGTTCTGCATGATCTAATTGAGTAACATAGAACCTTCAAGCATTAGATCTGTCAGACTTGAAACTTAGAGCAAATTTTAGTGACATGTTTGATAGATATGACAGTATATTGCTTTTAAAAAGCAATATACTGTGCTTAAGGTGTGGTTTACCTTGTTGAATACCACAGATACTGTTATGTAACCTTTCTGCATTTATTTAGAACCTTTCCCCAGTTAAGTATTCCTCTATGACATCACTTTTGTTGGCTTCGTAGTATTGTCAGACTTACTATAATTTACCAATCCCTAATTGTTGAATATGTCAACAATTTGTATTTTAATATATTTTTTCTAATTAACACTACACTGAACATCCTTTTGTATAAATATTTACATCTGTCCTTTAGTAGTTAAATGTGTCAATGGTATATGGTTTTTTAAAATTAGTATTTTACCACAGACTCAGAAATTCTTACTAAAGGAGTATATGCTTTGTGGTCTTGGCTGTTTTGTACATATTGCTACATAAACCTTTTTCCTTAAAAGTTTTGTTGAGGTAATCATTGTGCAACTGTTATCTAGAAGAAGGCAACAGTTAAAAGCCTTTTTTTTTTTTTTTTTTTTTTAGGCGGTTTCTTGTTTTGTTTGAGACGGAGTCTCGCTTTGTTGCCCAGGCTGGAGTGCAGTGATGTGATCACAGCCCACTGCAACCTTCGCCCTCCCAGGTTCAAGCGATTCTTGTGCCTGAGCTTCCTGAGTAGTTGAGACTACAGGCATGCACCACCACACCCAGCTAATTGTTGTATTTTTAGTAGAGACGGAGTTTCACCATGTTGGCCAGGCTTGTCTGGAACTCTTGACCTCAAGCGATCCACCCTCAGCCTCCTAAAGTGCTGGGATTACAGGCGTGAGCCACCATACCCAGCCGCGTTTCTCTTTTGACTCAACTTTGGAATAGTCTGGGAGAAAAGAGAGTTAGCTTCCTGAATGAGTGAATTTTTTTTAAAGAAATTTCGTAAAATAATTGGTTTAATTTTTGTCTTGTTTCTAGCCCTTTAACTACAAGTAAAAATGAGGGAAGTAGTCAAGAATAAGGGAAGCAGTCAAGTAGAGAGGACAAAAGACTAATTCTTTTAAAGTCCAGCATCTTGTTAGATTCAATGGATGATGGAGCCCTGGGAGACAAAAATTAATGAAATAGAAAAAAAAAAGCCGGGCGCGGTGGCTCAAGCCTGTAATCCCAGCACTTTGGGAGGCTGAGGCGGGCGGATCACGAGGTCAGGAGATCGAGACCATCCTGGCTAACACGGTGAAACCCCGTCTCTACTAAAAACACAAAAAATTAGCCAGGCGTGTTGGTGGGCGCCTGTATTCCCAGCTACTCGGGAGGCTGAGGCAGGAGAATGGCGTGAACCCAGGAGGTGGAGGTTGCGGTGAGCCGAGATCGCGCCACTGCACTCCAGCCTGGGGGACAGAGAAAGACTCCGTCTCAAAAAAAAAAAGAAATAGAAAAAAAAGTAGACTTAATTGGGTACTTGGGTAAATGATTTTTCTGAATAACTGCAGAGCAAATGGAAAGTGAGGAGAGAGTTGAGATACAGAGGAAATGTGATTGTGGTGGCAACAGTTTGAGTTTTAGTCTAAAAAAAAAAAGTCATTGGTATTAAATGGGACTAGTAGGATTTTTTGACTTTTCACTGTATACCCTTTAGTGCTATTGAAATTTTTGGAAAAAAAAAAAATTTTTTTTTTTTTTTGAAGTGGAATTTCACTTTTGTCGCCCAGGCTGGAGTGCAATGGCGTGATCTCGGCTCACTGCAACCTCCGCCTCCCAGGTTCAAGCGATTCTCCTGCCTCAGCCTCCCGAGTAGCTGGGAGTACAGGCGGCTGCCACCATCCCCGGCTAATTTTTGTATTTTTAGTAGAGACAGGGTTTCACCATGTTGGGCAGGCTGGTCTTGAACCCTTGACTTTGTGATCCGCCTGGCTTGGCCTCCCAAAGTGCTGGGTTTACAAGGCATGAGCCACCATGCCCAGCCCAAATTTTTTTAAGACTAGATTCTTCATGTCAAAAGACAAAGCTAGAACCAATGGATAGAGGTTATAGGGAGAAATATTTTTGTAAATGGAAAACTTGCCAAAAACAAAGTTCTTAGTCACAAGAGAATTTCAGGTAGAAACTAAAAGAGATATGTTATAGAAACTAAACTAGGGATGTTGTAGAGGGGAGGGGGTTCATACATAGGGTAGTCTGGACTAGAGAAACCAAGGGATGAAAGAGGATTAGCTGACTCAGGCTAACATTTGAGGTTTGTGAAGATGAATTTATCCTTTGAAACAGATCTTTTTAGGAAGGTTATTGTTTGTTTCATGATTTCTGACCGAAATATTTGTTACACGTAAAATAAGTAAGAACGGACTTGAGGCCAGAAAGCTGTGGATGACAGAAGGGGTTGGTGCATTCTCAGTGAATTTTGGTACAGATTAGCTATGTGGGTAGTTTTAAAATACATTTACTATATACATATTAATGAAAAATTGTTTCCTAAACTGTACTAAAACGCTTATTAAAGAAATTTAGAGGCTGGATGCGGTGACTCATGCCTGTAATCCCAGCATTTTGGGAGGCTTAGATGAGCACATCACTTGAGCCTAGGAGTTCAAGACCAGCCTGGGCAACATGGTGAAACCCCGTCTCTACAACAAATACAAAAATTAGCCAGGTGTGGTGGCTCGTGCCTGTAATCCCAGCTAGTTAGGAGGCTGAGGAATGAGAATCGCTTGAACCCAGGAGACGGAGGTTGCTGTGAGCTGAGATTGTGCCACTGCATTCCAGCCTGGGTGACAGAGCGAGACTGTCTCAAAAAAAAAAAAAAAAAGGGCGGGCGTGGTGGTGCACGTTTGTAATCCCAGCTACTCAGGAGGCTGAGGCAGGAGAATCTCTTGAACCTGGGAGGTCGAGGTTGCAGTGAGCGGAGATTTTACCACTGCACTCTTCAGCCTGGGTGACAGAGTGAGACTGTCTCAAAAAAAATTCAAGTTTCTGTGATATAAAAGAGGAAAACATCCTCACTTGAGCTAAATATATTAAATCCTTAGGAAGTAAATAACCATGTGATACTGTTGGCTCCCATTTAGCATCTTACCACCCCACCACTGTTTTATTGCCTCTTCAGATCTAGTGAGTGGGTATCCTGTTTTCAACTAAGATGACAAACAGCATTTTTTGTAAAATCCTGAGGCCATCTATGTCTATTTTTGTCTTGCAGATAAATATACTTGTCTATCTGCCAAAAGGGTTAAAGAAATTTTATTTGTATTACTCATCACCGTCCTTGCTTTGTGAATAGATAAAATGCCTCTTTCTGCAGTCTCCTTAAAGGAGTACTAGAAGAGAATAGATAACATTGAATTTGGATCTCTGAACCATGTCCTGTGTTAATTGCTGGGATGGAATAGAGAAACAAGGCACCATCTTTGCCTTAGGAGCAGAGGGTTTTAGGAGGACAACAAAATGGATAAAATATGGGATAAGAGCTGTAATAGAGGAATGAATAAATTTTTGGCATTCTGGAGAAGTGATTAATTACTTGGGGGAAATTAAGAATTCATAGAGGCAATAACATTGGAACCATGCCAAATAAGTAATAATAGAATGATAAGCACTCAAATGGCAGCACAGTGCTTGGCACATAGTACACACAGAAGCTTACTATCTTATCTAACACTGTAATTCTCATATTTCAGATAAAGGAAGAGGCTTAGAGGTTATTTATCCAAAGTCTCATAGCTAGTGAGTGTTGGAGTTGGTCTTTAACACAAGTCTCTCCAGTGATGTGTTGGAGCTGGCTAGTTGGAGCCAACTGTTTAGCTTTCAAGAATACCTTTCTGTACATTAAATGACATTATCCTAATTACCATTGTATTAGGTAATATTCAAATTTATTACTCTTGAGGTTATTTACAGCTGTTGTATCAATATATAATATGCTGTTGCACACTGATAACACATTGGTAATCTGAAATCAGCTGTGGTGTTTTTGTTGTTGTTGTTGTTGCTGTTGTTGTTTTTGAGACGGAGTCTCACTTGTTGCCCAGGCTGGAGTGCAGTGCAGTGCAGTGGCGTGATCTCAACTCACTGCATCCTCCACCTCCCGGGTTCAGGGCTGCCTCAGCCTCCCATGTAGCTGGGACTACAGGTGCTTGCCACCACGCCCAGCTAATTTTTGTATTTTTAGTAGAAACGAGGTTTCACCATATTGGCCAGGCTGGTCTCGAACCCCTGACCTTGTGATCTGCCTGCCTCGGCTTCCCAAAGTGCTGGGATTACAGGTGTGAGCCACCATGCCCGGCTCAGCTGTTAGTTACATCGTGGAAATTGACAGATGCTGTATATAAATCAGTGTTTAATTTTTGCTGATTGTCTAGACTTCATAGTGATGGAGAAAATATTGATTGCAGATTAAATTTGTGTGTCACGACTGTAGCTCTTAAACATTTTTTTTCAATAACACAAAAATTTGTCCTGCACAGTGGCTCACACCTGTAATCCCAACACTTTGGGAGGCTGAGGTGGGAGGATTGCCTGAGCTCAGGAGTTTGAGACCAGCCTGGGCAGCATAGCGAGACCTTGTCTCTACAAAAATTTTTTAAAAAACTAACCAGGCTTGGTGGCGCATAACTAAAGTACAGCTACTCAGGAGGCTGAGGCAGGAGGATTGCTTGAGTCCAGGAAATGAAAGCTGCAGTGAGCTATGATCATGCCACTGCACCCCAGCCTGGGTGACAGCAGGAGACTGTCTCAAGAAAAAAAAATTTTTTGAGGAAATATTCTAATATTTGAAAAACTATTATCCAGTTTAGCAAAGAAGTTGCTCAAAACATGTTTCATGTTTGTATATTGGAACTTACACCTGGAGAGCCACTGAGTCTCTAACCCCGAACGAAGCTCATGGACTACTCCATGATCTATGAAGTTTGCCAGATAGAAAAGTAGGGAAATAGCTAGGTGCAGTGGCTCATGCCCATAATCCTCGCACTTTGGGGAGGCTGCAGCAAGAGAATCACTTGAACCCAGGAGTTTGAGACCAGCCTAGGCAACATAATGAAATCCTGTCTCTACAAAAAAAAAAAAAAGCAGCCAGGTGTGGTGAGGCACACTGTAGTCCTAGTTGCTCAGGAGGCTGAGACAGGAGGATTGCTTGAGCCCGGGATGTCAAGTCTGCGGTGAGTCATGATGGTACCACTGTACTCCAGTCTGGGCGACAGTGAGACCCTGTCTTCCAAAAAATGGCATTCTAGTAAGAGCATGTTCAAAAACGTAGTCTTGAGAATGCTTATGGTATGTTTTCAGAATGAGAAGTTTAATGTGGTATAGAATGGTAAGTGATAACACTGGAGAGGTTGATTGGGCAAGTATATGAAGAGTTTCAGGATTTTATTCTTTTTTGTTGTTGTTTTCTGAGACAAACTCTCACCTTGTCGCCCAGGCTGGAGTGCAGTGGCACGATCTTGGCTCACTGCAACCTCCCCCTCCCAGGTTCAAGCGATTCTCCTGCCTCAGCCTCCCGAGTAGCTGGCATTACAGGCGCCTGTCACCACGCCTGGCTAATTTTTGTATTTTTAGTGGAGACGGGGTTTCATCATGTTGGCCAGGCTGGTCTCAAACTCCTGACCTCAGCTGATCTGCCTGAGTGGCCTCCCAAAGTGCTGGGATTACAGGCGTGAGCTACCGCGCTCGGCCTAGGATTTTATTCTTCACCTGTGTTTTAATTTGGTTGTAAGGGAGCGTAGTTAATTAGGGAATAACAGTTTGGAGGATGGGAAGGATGAAACACTTACTGAGCACTGACCTTGTTAGGCACCATGCTAGGAACTTTCATAGCCTTACTTTAATCCCCATACCAACCTGGGAGGCAATATCCTGTATTTATAGATCGAGAAATGGAAGCTTAGGTAAGCAACTTATCAAAACATCTATTAGGCTGGGTGAGGTGGCTCACGCCTCTAATTCCAACACTTTGGGAGGCCAAGGTTGGCAGGTCATTTGAGGCCATGAGTTTGATACCAGCCTGGCCAACATGGCGAAACACTGTCTCTACTAAAAATACAAAAAAATTAGCCAGGCGTGGTGACGGGTGCCTGTAGTCCTAGCTACTCAGGAAGCTGAGGCAGGAGAATGGCGTGAACACTGGAGGCGGAGCTTGCAGTGAGCTGAGATAGCCCCACTGCACTCCAGCCTGGGCGAAAGAGCGAGACTGTGTCTCAAAAAAAAAAAAAAAAAAATTTAACTACAAAAAAAAAAAAAAAAAAAAATTGGCCGGGCGCGGTGGCTCATGCCTGTAATCCCAGCACTCTGGGAGGCTGAGGTGGGCAGTTCACGAGGTCAGGAGTTCAAGACCAGCCTGGCCAACATGGTGAAACCCCATCTCTACTAAAACAAAAATTAGTTGGGCGTGGTGGCGGGTGCCTTTATTCCGGGGGCTGGGGCAGGAGAATCACTTGAAACCAGAAGTTGGCGGTTGCAGTGAGCCAAGATTGCTCCACTGCACTCCATCCTGGGCAATAAGAGCAAAACTTCATCTCAAAAAAAAAAAATTAGCCAAGAGTGGTGGTGTGTGCCTATAGTCCCAGCTACTCGGGAAGCTGAGGGATGAGAATCACTTGAACCTGGGAGGCAGAGGTTACAGTGAGCTGAGATTGCAACACTGCATTCCAGCCTGGGTGACAGAGCGAGACTCTGTCTTAAAAAAAAAAAAAAAAAAGGTGGGAGATGGCTCAGAGACTAAACGAGATGCTTTTACAGTATTCTGGGGAAAAAAAGATGATGAGGGCCTGAACCAGGACATGGGAATGGGAAACTGGATATGAAGAATGTGGTAGACATATTTGTTGACTAGTATTTCAAAAATTAAAGATGATGAGAGGAGCAGCAGTTTAGGGTTAGGATTTGGGGTTGTATTGGCTTTTGGGAATAGTTTCAGGTGCCTGTGATAGTAGCAGCAGCCAGGTGATAGTAGGCAGTTGGGAATGTGGAGCTCAGATTGTTGACAGGAATTTGAATTTTCAACCCTCAGGGTAGGTAAAGGCATGGAAGAGTTTGAGTTTTCAAAGATTCTTGTAATAAGGATGGCTAATGGTTATTGAATGCTCTGTACAGTGTCTAGCATACAGTTGTCTTGAATATATACTTGTGTATGTTCATTTAATTCTTGTATCCTTGTGAGGTGGGTATAACTAGCTCAGTTTTACTGATGAAAACATTAAAACACAGAAAAGAGTAATTTTGCAAAGGCACATGAGGTAACGAAAGTAGAGCTGGTGTTCTAATTCTTCAGTGTGGTTCTAGAGCCAACACGAGTGAGAGAAAAGGACTATGGAAAAAATTCCCCAGAAATAACAAAATTTGAAGGATAAAGAGGGAGCAAGCGAAAGAGATTGAGAGAGAATAGTTTGAGTTTTAGAAAGAGAACAAGGAAGGGGCTATTCAGGTTGAGTATTCCTAATTTGAAAATCTGAAATGCCCCAAAGTCTGAAACTGAGTGCACACATGACACTGAAGAAAATGTTCATTGGAGCATTTCCTATTTTGGATTTTCAGATTAGGGATGCTCAACCAGTATGTATCTACAAATATTCAAAAAATCTGACATCCAAAACATTTCTTATCCCAAGAATTTCAGATAGGGGATACACAGCCTGTATGGAACTTCAAGCAGTAGGGGAGAGTACACTTACTCAGAGGCTGCAGAGAGGTAACAGATGACTGCAGATGCCAGTGATGTCTGTTGAATAAAAAGTTGCTTTGCTATTAGAGACTTGAAAGTTTTGATCTCCGTACTTCATTCAAAAGACTCTACATGTTTCTTTATCTTTGTGCTTGCAGAGTCGGTGTCTTTCAGCCTCTGTGTTCCAAGCCTTAAAGAGCTATTATAAAGCTCTTTTGTTTGCCTAGTATGGGCTGTTTTGGTAAATTATAAAAATGTCTGAAATACAGAGTTGAATACGAAGAATGGCAGCATTCTGATTTTGATATGGCTAAAGATTGATCCAGGGAGGACTGCTATTTTTCCATGCTTAAACATTTGTGGGACAAGGGCTAGTTGGCAATGCTAGAATCGTTTAGTATATCTTGAATAGTTTAAACCAAGAATCACTCAAGTATGAGCCATTCTGCTTACCTACCAGAAGTAAAGATTACTCCTGTAACAGTTTTTAGCGTTGGAATTCTTTTTTTCCCTGCAAACGGAACTTTTCTTGGAACCTCATGAATGATTTTTACATGTTCAGCTTCCTTTCTCCCTGAAGATACCTGAAGCATCTCTCCTATGAAGCATAATTTGAAACACACTAGATGACAATGAGTTTTTAAAAATGGGAATGATGCATGGAAGATGAGGTAGAGGGATCTGTTTTGAGATGGGAGAAGTATGAGGATTCAGCAAGTTCAGCATCTCTTCTAAATGTGTTGGGTGATTTAGTCTGGGTGCAGGTTTGGAGGGTTGAGGAAGAGTTACCCAGGAGGGAGATAGGGAAGGCTTACAGCATTGGCTTTGCCTGCCTGCCTTTAAGGGACAGCATGATGAAGGACTGTTCTTATAGTTCCTTAGGAGTTTATGCAGAGGAGAAAAAAAAGCTCTGTTCTTTGAATTAGGGCAAACGTGTTCTCTTCCTGCTTTTTTACATTCATCATTGAAATCCTGTAAGTCTGCACATGAGCAAGGAAAAAGTGGCAGCTCAGATCGTTGCTTCTTTCTCCTACACAAAGCAGGTAACAGTTTAAATATGCATGCTGCTGCCACCTCCTGGACCAAATTCTAGTTCCAACGGGCCCAATAAGTAGTACCCTAATGCTTTTCATTCCTTGCCGAATAAACAAATAGTCCCTTGTTGAACTGATTTAACTCCAGTTAGCCATTGGGAAAAGATATCAAGGAATTACGATGTATCAAATGAAACATTCTAGGGCAGCGTATATTAAAGTACTAATTGACAATGTGAGACCAAGTATAGAAAAATAGCAAGACCAGTTAGAGCTAGAGTTACCAAGAAATTTTTATGGAAGACTTAATTTGAATTGGGTCTAAAAGGATGGGTAGGAAAAGACAGAAAGATGAAGAAAATGGTCAATCCCCTGTGTGAACTGTTGGATATAGAGTGGGAAGGGACAGGGGCTGGCAGTTCTACTTTCCAACTCATTTGCACTTGGTATTACAATTTCTGTTGGTTCTTAAGAGATGTTCAGTATGCCTACTGCATACGTCAGAATTCAAATTTTGCCTATATCACTTGGTGTACTACGTGAAGCCATTTTTTTTGTTTTTGTTTGTTTGTTTTGTTTTGTTTTGTTTTTAGACTAGAGTCTCACTCTGTCCCCCAGGCTGGAGTGTGGTGGCACGATCTCGGCTCACTGCAACCTCTGCCTCCTGAGTTCAAGCGATTCTCCTGCCTCAGCCTCCCAAGTAGCTGGGATTACAGGCGCACACCACCATGTCCAGCTAATTTTTGTGTTTTCAGTAGAGACGGGGTTTCACCATGTTGGCCAGGGTGGTCTCAAACTCCTAATCTCAGGTGATCCGCCAGCCTCGGCCTCCCAAAGTGCTGGGATTACAGGCTGAGCCACTGCGCCTGGCTACGTGAAGCCATTTTAGGAAGATAGACTTAAAAGCTCTTCGTGTGAGTTTTTTTGAGTAAGGTGTGGATAGCATATAGAACTTAAGCGTTTGCATGTAAAAATCTTGCAATGCGCAAACTATAAATATTTGCAAGTTTTGCATTTGTTTTTATTGTAAAATGTAACAAAATTATAAAAAGTGTAGAAAACGAAAGAAATCACCCGTAATTCCTGTACTACAACAAAACTACTCATCTTGGCATTTTTTCTTTTCTTTACCTATGTAATTAGTTTACACAGTTATAATCATCTTGTATATAGTGTTCATTTCATCCTCTTTTTCTTAGTGCTTTAGGTATAATATTTACCCATATTTAGGCATTTGCTGGATATCTGTAAGGCGCTTGTCATATATCCTCAATCTCGTAATACTCCTGTAAAAGATTATCTTCATCTTCCAAGTAGAGACCTGAGATTCAATAAGGAAAAACTAGATCACTACCTAGGAAGTAGAACTGGGATATGTTTTGCCACAAGGCTCTTTTTGTTTTTAGGCCATGCTTTATCTTCATACTTACTTAAAATTGCTAACTGGCTGGGTGTGGTGGTTTATACCTGTAAACCACCTAGGATCACTTGAACCTAGGAGTTGGAGACCAGCACGGGCAAGAAATAATAAAAAGAAATTAGCTGGGTGTGGTGGCATGTACCTGTGGTCCTAGCTACCTGGGAGGCTGAGGTGGAAGGATCCCCTGAGCACAGGAAGTTGAGGCTGTAGTGAACTAGGATCATACCACTGCACCCTAGTGTGGCCAACAGAGTGAGACCCTGTCTCCAATAAAATGGCTGTGTTTTAGTATCTGCTAATGCCTGTAGCCAGTCCCCTTTGTGGACATATAAAGAGAACATAATTAGTTGGAACATAAATATTTAAGCACTCAGTTTTAGTTTTCCCATCACAAGTCTCAAAATGGAATGAATTAGATCTGCTCTACGTGACCTCCATGACCGTTTGCTGAAGGTTGTAAAAGTTGCTGCTAATTACAGGCAGCAGGAATAAGGAAGAGTGTAAACGGTTCTGGATAATGCACAGCAACAGGTTATTATAAGTAGGACCGTTTTAGTCTACCCCACTGGCAGAGCTAGAATTAGAGCCTGGACAAGTTCTTGGCTAATTCAAAGTTAGTTATGGCAAAAGCTACTTTAGTTGAGGTCGGTGGGCCTGCACAGTGGTGAGGAGAGGGGAGTACCGTGGACCTGGACGTGAGAGCTTCAGTGTATAAATTCCAAAAAATGGTTAACTGATTTAAAACAACTTTTGAGTCACCTTGAAAGTTTAAAAAATATATTGATAACCTAGGTTCTACTTACAGACTTAACTAAATTAGAAATTTTATTTAGTAAGCTCCCTAGGTATTCCTTGTAGAATTAGAATGATTGAAGAGAAGTTTTTCAGTTAGTACAAAAAGTACCCTCTGAGCTGGGTGTGGTGGCTCACGCTTGTAATCCCAGCACTTTGGGAGGCCGAGGCGGGCGGATCACGAGGTCAGGAGATCAAGACCACGATGAAACCCCGTCTCTACTAAAAATACAAAAAATTAGCCGGGCGTGGTGGCGGGCGCCTGTAGTCCCAGCTACTCAGGAGGCTGAGGCAGGAGAATGGCGTGAACCCGGGAGGCGGAGCTTGCAGTGAGCCGAGATTGCGCCACTGCACTCCAGCCTGGGCGACAGAGCAAGACTCCGTCTCAAAAAAAAAAAAAAAAGTACCCTCTGAGAGTTCTTTGAGATTCTTGTTCTCCCTTACCTACTGAATGAGCATCTTTGGAGGTGAGGCCTTGGAATCTGCATTTTATCAGCTCTACAGGTGATTCTCTTGTATTTTGAATTTGGGTGTATAAAGTTGATATTGGTAGAGCATGAATTATGGATTTTGTGGTCTTGATAATAAATGTATAGGTACTGGAAAGACCCGGGGCTCTGGAGGAAGAGTTGGTTTCATACCTGCCACTGTCACCAATATTGAAGAAGGAAAATCCTCTGAGCCTAAATATCTTTAAAACTTAGGGAAAATACCTAATTGGGTTAATAGGAAGATTAGATAATACAGTCATGCATCTCTTAGCGATGGGGATATGTTCTGAGAAATGCATTGTCAGGTGATTTTGTCCTGCAAACATTGTGTACTTACAGAAACCTAGATGGTAGAGCCTTCTACACAACTTAGGCTATATGGTATAGTCTGTTGTTCCTAGGCTACCAACCTGTACAGCATGTTACCGTACTGAATAGTATAGGCACTTGTAATGCAGTGATAAGTATTTGTGTATCTAAACACAGAAAATGTACATTAAAACACAGTATAAAAGATAAGGGGACTGGGTATGGTGGTGCACACCTGTAATCCCAGCTACTGGGGAGGCTGAGATACGAGAATCGCTTGAACCTGGGAGGCGGAGGTTGCAGTGAGCCGAGATCGTGCCACTGTGCTCCAGCGTGGGCAACAGAGTGAGACTCTGTCTTTAAAAAAAGAGAAAAAGAAAAACTTACATTTTTAACGTCTTTTTAAAAACTTTGGCAAACACATTAGCCTAGACCTACACAGGCTCAGGATCATCAATATCACTGTCTTAACCACCACGTTGTTCGATTGGAAAGTCTTCAGGAGCAGTAACACACAGCTGTCATCTCCTAAATAGTACCTTCTTCTGGAATACCTCCTGAAGGACCTATCAGAGGCAGTTTTACAATTAGCCTTTCTTTTAATAAGTAGTACATTCTAAAATAATGATTAAAAGTATAGTATAGTAAATACATAAGCCAATAACATAGTAGGTTGTGTGTGTGTGTGTGTGTGTGTGTGTGTGTGTGTGTGTCTGTGTGTGTGACGGAGTCTTGCTGTGTCGCCCAGGCTGGAGTGCAGTGGCACTTTCTTGGTTCATTGCAAGCTCCACGTCCTGGGTTCACACCATTCTCCTGCTTCAGCCTCCAGAGTAGCTGGGACTGTAGGCGCCTGCCACCACGCCTGGCTAATTTCTTGTATTTTTAGTAGAGACGGGGTTTCACCATGTTAGCCAGGATGGTCTCAATCTCCTGACCTTGTGATCCACCTGCCTCAGCCTCCCATGGATTACAGTCGTGAGCCACCGCATCTGGCTTTGTTTTTTTTTTTTTTTTTTTTTTTTTTGAGACAGACTCTCACTCTGTTTTTGGCTGCTTACTGCAGCCTCCACCTCCCAGGTTCAAGAGATTCTCCTGCCTTAGCCTCCCAAGTAGCTGGGACTACAGCTGCGTGCCACTACACCCAGCTGATCTGTATTTATAGTAGAGACAGGGTTTCACCGTGTTGGCCAGGCAGGTCTCAAACTCCTGACCTCAGGTGATCCGCCTGCCTTGGCCTCCCAAAGTGCTGGAATTACAGGTGTGAGCCACTGTGCCTGGCCAAGTTTGTTAGTAAGTATTTATTATACATAATTTTACGTGCTATAGTTTTATACAACTTGCAGTGCAGTAGGTTTGTTTACACCAGCATTACCACAAACAAGTGAGTAATGTTTTGTGCTACATCCTTACAGTGGCTTTGACATCGCTGGGTGATGGGAGTTTGTCAGCTCCATTATAATCTTACTGATCTGTCATTGACTGAAATGTCATTATGTCGTGCATGAGTGTGTGTGTGTATTTTTTTTTTTTTAAGAGAAGGCCTCACTTTGTCACCCAGGCTGGAGTGTAGTGGCCTGATCACAACTCATTGCAGCTTTGACCTCCTAGGCTTAAGCATTCTTTTTCTTGCAGCCTTCTAAGTAGCTGGGACCACACAGGTGCTATGTGTGGCTAATTAAAAAAACTTTCTGGAGAGAGAAGGTTTCACTGTGTTGCCCAGGCTGTTCTTGAATTCCTGGGCTTAAGTGATCCTCCTCCTTTGGCCTCTCAAATTGTTAGGATTCCAGGTGTGAGCCAGCATGCCTGGCCCAATTTTTAAAAATTTCTGACCGGGTGCAGTGGCCCACGCCTGTAATCCCAGCACTTATGGAGGCCAAGGCAGGTGGATCACCTGAGGTTGGGAGTTCGAGACCAGCCTGACCAACGTGGAGAAACCCTGTCTCTACTAAAAATACAAAATTAGCTGGGCATGGTGGCACATGCGTGTAATCCCAGCTACTCAGGAGGCTGAGGCAGGAGAATCACATGAACCCGGGAAGCGGAGTTTGTGGTGAGCCGAGATTGCGCCATTGCACTCCAGGCAACAAGAGCGAAACTCTGTCTCAAATTCTAGGAGAGTCAGGTTCTCAGTATGTTGCCCAGGCTGGTTGGTCTCAAACTGCTGGTCCCAGCCTCCCAAAGTGCTGTGCCTGTAGGCAGGAGGTACCATGGCCAAAATAGATATTTTTAATAAAATATTATAGCCTTGCTTTAAATTGGAGAACTGATGAAAAATATTTTGTCTGTTTGTCTGGGGAAGTTAGCATCTTAATTATATATGACTTGATGTTTCTGCCATTAGACTTATTTAACTCATATTCATGGCATTGGAGACTATAAAGGTTGATCCTATTAAACCGTATCAAGCAATGGAAGTAATTTTTGTGTCATCACATCACTTTTAAAAATATATTTTCCTAGCCGGGCGCGGTGGCTCACGCTTGTAATCCCAGCACTTTTGGAGGCCGAGGAGGGCGGATCACGAGGTCAGGAGGTTGAGACTATCCTGGCTAACATGGTGAAACCCCGTCTCTACTAAAAATACAAAAAATTAGCCGGGCGTGGTGGTGGGCGCCTGTAGTCCCTGCTAGTCCGGAGGCTGAGGCAGGAGAATGGCGTGAACCCGGGAGGCGGAGCTTGCAGTGAGCGGAGATTGTGCCACTGCACTCCAGTCTGGGCAACAGAGCGAGACTCCGTCAAATATATATATATATATATATATATATATATTTTTTTTTTTTTTTTTCTCGTCTAAGCATTTTATATTATCAACTGGGGTGCTGAAATTTGGGTTTCTTTCAAGGTTCATGGGGGCATAGGAAAAACTAGTTGAGAGCTATATAGATTTAATTTTGTGGGAGAGATAAACATTTACCAGATTTTAATGTTAATAAAATTATATCCAATTAAATATGAATATGCCTTAGTTGTGTTTTATGGCCCACTTAAAAGTGAAGGGAGAGGGAGGGATAGAACAGTGCAGTAGTAAGTAGAAAGGTTATTAAGCTTAAATAGAGGGAAGCCAAATAGGCAGATTTACTATTTTATGAATATTATATGAAGAGATTGCATATGTGCAGACTTTAATATTGCCACCTTATGGCTTTTTGTGTATTTCCTCCAGAGACTGAATTTTCTATTTTATTTTATTTTATTTTATTTTATTTTATTTTATTTTTTATTTTTATTTTTGAGACAGTCTAGCTCTGTTGGCTAGGCTGGAGTGCAGTGGCGCGATCTTGGCTCACCCGGGTTCAAGTGATTGATTCTCCTGCCTCAGCCTCCCGAATAGCTGGGACTGCAGGCATGTGCCACCACGCTTGGCTAATTTTTTTTTTTTTTTTTTTTTGAGACAGTCTCGCTCTGTCGCCC
>NW_026652284.1:26899944-26914350 GCF_009828535.3 Hylobates moloch
CCATTCTCCTGCCTCAGCCTCTCCGAGTAGCTGGGACTACAGGCGCCTGCCACCACGCCCGGCTTATTTTTTTTGTATTTTTGGTAGAGACGGGGTTTCACCGTGGTCTCGATCTCCTGACCTCGTGATCCGCCCTCCTCGGCCTCCCAAAGTGCTGGGTTTACAAGCGTGAGCCACCGCGCCCGGCCCTTTTATTTTTATTTTTGAGACGTGGTTTCTCTCTTGTTGCCCAGGCTGGAGTGCAATGGCGTGATCTTTGCTCACTGCAACCTCCATCTCCCAGGTTCAAGTGATTTTCCTGCCTCAGCCTCCCGAGTAGCTGGGATTACAGGCATGTGCCACCACGCCCAGCTAATTTTGTATTTTTAGTAGGGACGGGGGTTTCTCCATGTTGGTCAGGCTGGTCTCGAATTCCTGACCTCAGGTGATCTGCCAGCCTCGGCCTCCCAAAGTGCTGGGATTACAGGCATGAGCCACCGTGCCCGGCCCAATTTTTTATTTATTTTTATTTTTTTGAGACAGAGTTTTGCTCTGTCACCCAGGCTGGAGTGCAGTGGCACGATCTCAGCTCACTGCATCCCCTGCCTCCCGGATTTAAGCAATTCTCTGCCTCAGCCTCCTGAGTAGCTGGGATTACAGGCTCCCACCATCATGCCTGGCTAATTTTTTTTGTTTGTTTTTTTAGTAGAGGGGGTTTCACCATCTTGCCCAGGCTGATCTTGAACTCCTGACCTCGTGATCCACCCTCCTCAGCCTCCCAGAGTGCTAGGATTACAGGCGTGAGCCATCGTGCTGGGCTTTGATTTTTTTTTTTTTAAGATGAGGTCTGGCTACGTTCTCTAGGCTGAAGTGCAGTGACTATTCACAGCTGTGATCATAGTTCATTTACAGACTCAAATTCCTGGGCTCAGATGATCCTCTTGCTTCAGCCTCCCAAGTAGCTGGGACTGAACAAGGTGTAAGGCCCTCTGTGCCTGGTTTAAATTCATCTTCATCTGTCACCCAGGCTGGAGTGCAGTGGTGCAAGCTCGGCTCACTGCATCCTCCTGCCTCAGCCTCCCCAGCAGCTGGGACTATAGGTATATGGCAGCATGCTGGCTAATATTTGTATTTTTTTTGTAGAGACGGGGTTTTGCCACCTTGCCCAGGCTGGTCTCGAACTCTGTCCTTAAATGATCCACCTGCCTCGGCCTCAAAAGTACTGAGATTACAGGCATGAGCCACCACACCCAGCCTGTAATTATATAAACATTAAAGTTTTATTAAGTGTTAAATATAACTTATTGCACCTAACTTTTTTGCAGAAGAAATAAATTCATTTATTCCCTTCCCCCCAGTTTTATGTTTTGAAATACATTTTTAAAAAAATTTTTTTGAGAGACAGGTCCTCTGTCACCCAGGCTGCCAGGCTGGAATGTAGCGGTGGCATCATAGCTCACTGTAACCTCTAACTCCTGGGTTCAAGCTGTCCTCCCACCTCAGCCTCCCAAGTAGCCAATCCAAGTTGCTAGGATTACAGGCACGCACCACCACACCCAGCTAAGTTAAAATTTTTTTTTTTTTTTTTTTTGTAGAGACAGGGTCTCACTTTGTTGCCGAAGGCTGGTCTTGAACTCCTGGCCTCAAGCACTTCCCCTGCCTCAGCCTTCTAAAGTGTGAGCAGCAGATGTGAGCTACCATGCTGGGCCTTGGAGTAATTTCAGATTTACTTTATTTCCACATTTTGCCACATTTGCTTTATCAGTTGAATGTTTTTAAAATGTGTATATATGATGTTTTCCTGAGCCATTTGAGAGTTACGGTCTAGACATCATGTCTTTTCTCCTAGGTGTTTCAGTGTGTAGTTCCCAAGAACAAAGACATGCAGTTACATAACCACAGTGCATTTATCAGAATCAGGAAATTTAATTGACACAATGTTGTTACCAACAGATCTTATTCAGACTTTATCAGTTGTCTTAATGTCCTTGATAGCAATTTTTTTGTGGTCCAGGTTCTAGTCCATGAGCATTTGGACACCATGGTTTCATGTCTCTTAAGTTGTTATTTGTTGTTTTCATTATTTTGAGATACAGTCTCATTCTGTTGCCTAGGCCAGAGTGCAGTGGCACGATCATGGCTCACTGCTGCCTTGATCTCCCCAGGCTTTAGTGATTTCCCAGGTTGCTGGGACTACAGGTGCATGACACCACACCCAGATAATTGTGTGTGTATGTGTGTGTATGTATGTATGTATGTATGTGTAATGTAAGACATGGGCTTTGCCATGTTGCCCAGGCTGGTCTTGAACTCCTATGCTCAAGCTGTCTGCCAGCTTCTGCCTCCCAAAGTACTGGGATTATAGGAGTGAAGTACTGCACCCAGCCCTCCTAAGTCTGTCTTCACTGGTTTCAAGTGAGGTTGTATCCTTCTCAGTGCATCATACTGGGAGGTACAAGATGTCTGTTTATGCCATTACTGATAATGTTAACTTTGGTCACTTTGGGTAAAGTGTTGTCCACCAGGTTCTCTACTTAATTTTTTTTTTTTGATACGTGGGAAAATAGTTAGACACTATGTAAATAACTTGTTTCTCATCAAACTGTCTCCTTTTAATTCTAGCATTGATTGATAATTCTTGCTTGATTCAAGTATTACTATGATAGGTGTTTACTTATCATTAATTAATGTTATGTAATGCTCAAGTCACAGATTTGGCCAGTGGGAGGTCCTTCAAGAAGGAGCCTACTGATGCCCTGGCTTCCCACTGTTTCCAATCTATACTTTTCCTTCTCTCTCTTTTTTTTTTTTAAAGATGGGGTCTCATTTTGTCACCCAGGCTGGAGTACAGTGGTGTGATCAGGGCTCACTACAGCCTTGACCTCCTGGGCTTAAGCCATCCTCCCACCTCACCCTCCCAAGTAGCTGGGACCACAGGCACATGCCATCACCATGCCTGACTAATTAAAAGAATTTTTTTTTTTGTAGAGACAGGGTCTCCATGTGTTGGCCAGGCTGGTCTCGAACTCCTGGCCTCAAACAGTCTTATCTGTCTTGGCCTCCCAAAGTGTTGGGATTACAGGTGTGAGCCACCACTTCTGGCTGTCTTGGTATTGTTGTGTTAAAATTGAGAAAGTTTGACTTTTGAAGCAATATTGAACATAGGTATTTGTGAGACTTAAAATTGCACATTATAAAGAGGAACAAATTTGGTGTTTAAAGAATGAGACAGTGCTGTAGTAAATATAATTGCATGATGCTGTTTTGAATTTTTTCTTGACTATTTTAAATGCTATTAAGCATGCCGACTAACTTAAATATAATAAACATGTTTCTTAGGAAAAAGCATATCTATAGTCTAAGTTTCTAATTCAGTGTTAAAATTTGGGACAAATAATTTATTGTCTGTATTTCTGGAGTTACATTAAGAGATAATAGGTGGAATTTTATTTATTTTTATTTTATTTATTTATTTATTTATTTATTTTTTTGAGATGGAGTCTCACTTTGTCGCCCAGGCTGGAGTGCAGTGGCACTATCTAGGCTCACTGCAAGCTCCGCCTCCTGGGTTCACGCCATTCTCCTGCCTCAGCCTCCCGAGTAGCTGAGACTACAGGTGCCTACCACCACGCCCGGCTAATTTTTTGTATTTTTAGTAGAGATGGGGTTTCACCGTGTTAGCCGGGATAGTCTCGATCTCCTGACCTCGTGATCTGCCCTCCTCGGCCTCCCAAAGTGCTGGGACTACAGGTGCATGCCACCACACCCAGCTAATTTTTGTATTTTTAGTAGAGACGGAGTTTCACCATGTTGGCCAGGATGGTCTCAATCTCTTGACCTCATGATCCGCCTGCCTTGGTAAAAATGTAAAATTTAAAAAATTCTGAGGCCGGGCACGGTGGCTCACACCTCTAATTCCAGCACTTTGGGAGGCTGAGGCGAAGCAGATCACGAGGTCAGGAGTTCGAGACCAGCCTGGCCAACATAGTGAAACCCCGTCTCTGCTAAAAATACAAAAAATTAGCCAGGCATGGTGGTGGCACCTGTAATCCCAGCTACTCGGGAGGCTGAGGCAGGAGAATGACTTGAACCCAGGTGGCCGAGGTTGCAGTGAGCGAAGATCGCCCCATTGCACTCTAGCCTGGGCTACAGAGCGAGACTCTGTCTCAAAAAGAAAAAAAAAATTAAAAAAATTCTGTACATGAAGTAATGTGTGAAATGGGAGAATTTAGGATAAGTTTCTGAAAGACTCATAAACAGTGATTCTTAAGAAAATGAGTGGCCAGGCGCGGTGCCTCACGCCTGTAATCCCAGCACTTTGGGAGGCTGAGGCAGGTGGATCACAAGGTCAGGAGATCGAGACCACGGTGAAACTCTGTCTCTACTAAAAAAAAATACAAAAAAATTAGCCGGGCGAGGTGGCGGGCACCTGTAGTCCCAGCTACTCGGGAGGCTGAGGCAGGAGAATGGTGTGAACCGCAGGGGGCGGAGCCTGCAGTGAGCCAAGATCACGCCACTGCACTCCAGCCTGGGTGAAAGAGCGAGACTCCTTCTCAAAAAAAAAAAAAAAAAAGAAAAAGAAAATGAGCATTGGGATTTACTTCAGGGAAAACATAAGTATTGTAGTCAGATTACCACCTCCCTAGGGAAGGAGGCCAGATGTGTGGGGTTGTTTTTTTTTTGTTTTGTTTTGTTTTTTCTGTCTGTGGACTAAGGGCTTTCTGTATGTCAGCTTATTAATTCTCCATAACCCTGTGAGATACTTATCTTCACTTTACAGAAAAGGAAATTGAGGGCTTATGAGTATGTCCAAGGCCTTGGGACTAGTTTGGGATTTGAATTTAGGTCAGTCTGACTCTAACACTCTAGTGTACTATGTATGTATGTATGCTGCTTTATCTGACCAGTCATGTATGTTTGGGTTACTTCCATTAGGCCCATATTTTTGGGGGGCCTGACAACTAAGTATTAATCTAAACAGTATAATAGGAAAGCATGTACTGAATTTTCAAGTCAAAAGTAATTTTGCATTAAGATATTTAAGTGTTTAAAACAGTAAAGGCAAAGTTTTTTTTTGTGGGGAATGTTCTACTTAGAATAATTAATTTTCTAATAATTCTAAATAATTAAATTTCTGTTGAGTTATTCTGTGAAGTTTTTAAATTCATATGCATGTTCAGATAATTTTTAACTATTTCAATTTTTTTCTTACCTTTGTAGGAACGTCAAGGTCGTGGGAAATAAAAGGCAGTTCTACACAGACTGCAGCAACGGTTGCATCTGCTTATCCTAAGAGGAAAAAATGACCTTCAAGAGAATTAGGACTTTTTTCTTAATTTCACTGACTTCAGAGACGATTGCAGACTTGCAGTTTAAGTATTGGAATTTCACAAAAGACATAGGACTTAACTGGAAAATGAAAAAAAAAAGAAAAAGAAAAAACTAAACAAAAAATCCCTCTAGGTAGTTTAGGTGAAAAATGTCCCTTTTATTTTGGCTTTGGTTGTGATTTCAGAGCATAATGCTTTGTTTTTTTGTCTTTTTACTATGTTTTTCGGATTTTTAAGTCCGTAAGTGCATACAGTTTTCTCTAATTTTTAAACCCTTTCCTCCTCCCATTTTGACATTTGCACTTGGAGAACACTTGAGTTGTGAAGGTTTTGGGCATCCACCCCAGAAAGTGGGAATTTGATTTTATCCTTCCGAACTGGAAGAACATTTTTATGAAGAATTTTTGTCTAGGAGAATATAACAGTGTTACCCAAGGTTGTGTCTTTAAGGGTGGTTCATTTTCTCTGACCTTTTGTTACTCAAAGTAAAGTACTAGGAGTCCTAAGAAATGTTCTGTTCTTGTACATTATACTGATTAAGTCAGGATTAATTTGATTTCAAAGCTAAGAACAGTGGTAAAAACTCGTTTACAGAAATGCATTTTGGAAGAGAAAAATATTGTAAAACATGTAGTGAATGTTTCTTCAGTTTCTTGTTCAGCCAATGAGGAAAGGGCATTGCCTTTCTTTTTACCATTAATCACTTCTCAATAAACGTGAGATCCTGTTGAGCATCACTTCTAGTACCATTTAGTATTATTTGAGTCTGCTGTATTTTAAGAAATATTTGGAGTATAAGGGGGTATAACAGGTGAGACGGCAACTAATTTTAGAGAGTTTGTGCTGAGAGTAAACACTTCAGGCTTGCTTTGTACCCAGGGCTGGTTAACCATGATCTCTGCAAAAGCAAGGTGGGCCGATATTCATAATGCTTTATTTCTGGATGCTTTGCAGAGAATGTAGAGTCATTGCTAAATCATTTGTTCAACAAATATTAGACTATTGGGTGCCTGGCACTATGTTTAACTCCCCCATGGAATCTGGCCAGCTATCTTAGATGCAGAGGAAGTAGAGCCCAGGAAATAAGTGTTTAATTTGAAATACGGTTTTAGACAATATTCCATATGGATGCAGATCCCTGACAATAAAATTTCTGTGGGCTTGGATCTTTGGGAACCTTATAACAATTGTAATAGCATTTCATTTCTTCTTATTTTCAACAGTTTCAGAGGCTTCTCTATCTTAAAAAATGTTTAGCTCTTAAGATGTTCCCATTTTAGGCTGGTCACAGTGGCTCATGCCTGTAATCCCAGGACTTTGGGAGGCTGAGGCGGGTGGATTACTTGAGGTCAGGAGTTCGAGACCAGCCTGGCCGACATAGTGAAATCCTGTCTCTACAAAAATTAGCTGGAGGATGATGGAGCATGCTTGTAATCCCAGCTACTTGGGAGGCTGAGGCAGGAGAATCGCTTGAACCCAGGAGGTGGAGGTTACAGTGAGCCAAGATTGCGCCACAGCACTCCAACCTGGTGACAGAGCAAGACTCTGTCTCAAAAAAAAAAAAAAAAAAGTTTCCATTTTAGAGTTGCATGTGTGAAAACATCTAACATTTATACTAAGAAAGGGTTATGGAAATGGATTTTAATACTGTTGGACAGAGTTGTGCTCTCAAAATTACTGAGTTCTACACAGCCCAGGATAGTAAAGTCAGGAGTGCCAATAAAATTATTACATGCTTTCCATATCGCTCGTTCCCTTGTCGCCTGCCTTTCCTTCTTTCCTTTCCCCCCTTCCCTTCCCTTCTTCCCTTCCCTTCCCTTCTCTTTCCTTCTTTCCCATCTCTTTTCCTTTTCTCTTTTCCCCTCTTTTCTTTTCTCCTCTTTTCTTTTCCCCTCTTTTCTTTTTTCAAGACTCAGTCTCACTCTGTCTCCCTGGCTGGAGTGCAGTGGTGTGGTCTCAGCTCACTGTAATAACCTCCGCCTCCTGGGTTCAAGCGATTCTCCTGCCGCAGACTCCCGAGTAGCTGGGATTAGAGGCGTGCGCGACTACTCCCGGGTAATTTTTGTACTTTTAGTAGAGATGGGGTTTCACCGTGTTGGCCAGGCTGGTCTCGAACTCCCAACCTCAGGTGATCTGCCCACCTCGGCCTCCCCAAGTGCTGGGAATACAGGCGTGAGCCACTGTGCCTTGCCAATAGCACCATTATTGACATTTGCAGTCAAAAGCTTTTTTTGGCCTGTCAGAGGCACGGTACAATATTCCTAAATATTTCTGGCTGCCATCCTTTTTGAAGCACATTTACCTCATAATTTTGGGGAGTTCCTTGTGTTTTTATCAGTAGGAAAGTGCTAGATTTCCTAGTAATATGTATGGCACTCATCGTTTTCACTTTTATCCCAAACTTCTGTGACTTGTAGAGGACTCCCTCGGGCTTCTTTAGTATTTGACCTTGAAAAGGGAAAATCCAGAGAAAAGCAAATTCAAAAGCAAATCTAACTAGATTTTCCTACATAGTATTTCAAGTTGGATATGAGATTATTCGAGATGATTATTTGCTATTTGAAATGTTAGCAACATAGTAGTTCCCAGTCTTTTATAGCACACATAAAGTACTGTTTCAGCTTTAAGAGTAGACTGAAAAGAATTTGGAGCCCCTAATAAGGTTGCATACTTTGCCTTCCCTTTTGGATTTGTGTATTTTAGAAAAACCACATTGGCTTTTCTTGTAGTATAAAAAATTAGACTGTTCTTTACTAAAGACTCCAAAATGCAGCTAAACCAGTTTTCTTATTGTTAAAGACAACTTTGCCAGTATTTTTAATAGAGACAGGGTTTCAGCATGTTGGCCAAGCTGGTCTGGAACTCCTGACCTCAAGCGATCTGCCTGCCTCGGCCTCCCAAAGTGATGGGGTTACAGGCGTGAGCCACCGTGCCCAGCCTGAGGGTGGTGCCTTGGGAGGCTGAGGCAGGCGGATTGCTTGAGGTCAGGAGTTTGAAACTAGCTTGGCCAACGTGGTGAAACGCCGTCTCTACTAAATATACATAAATTAGCTGCGTGTGATGGTGTGCACCTGTAATCCCAGCTAGTCAGGAGGCTGAGGCAGGAGATTTGCTGGAACCTGTGAGGCAGAGGTTGCAGTGAGCTGAGATCACGTCACTGCACTCCATCCTCAAAATAAATCTCACTTTCCCTCAATTTTATTTTAGCTGTATTTGATTGGTTATCTTCTCTTAGTGTGTTCCATTATATAAAACGTTCTGAAATAATTTTAGACGTATGCAAATGTAGTATGGAGAGTTACCATACTCTTCACTCAGGTTTTCCCAAATGTTAACATCTTGTATAACCATAGTAAAATATCAAGACTAGCAGATACTGATGCAGTACTATTAACTAGTTTGAGTTGTATCAGTTACACTGTGTCATCTTTTGGGGTTCAGCATCCAATCCAGGATCCCACATTGCATTTAATTGTCTTTAGCCTTTTCTAGCCTTGACAGTTTTTCAGTTTCCATTTTTTGACACTTTTGGGGGAGTACTGGCCAGTTATTTTATACAACACCTTCCAGTTGGATTTATCTGATCATTTCTCACTATTAGATTGAGGTTATTCTTTGACAAGAATGCCACAAAAGCACCGTGCCTTTTTCGGTGCATTGTATCAGGATACACGATTGTGACATGATCTCATACTGGTGATGTTAACTCTGATCACTTGGTTACAGTGCTGCCAGACTTCTCCATTGGAAAGTTATTTCCTCCTTTCCTCCTTTGTACTTAATATGTAGCTTAGGGGATCAGATATACTTGGAAACTTTTTTCTTTTTGGAGATGGTCTTGCACTCTTGCCCAGTCTGGAGTGCAGTGGCACAATGATTCCTCACTGCAGCCTCAACCTTCCAGCCTCAAGCAATCCTCCCTGGTATCTGGGACTGCAGGCATGTGCCTCCATGCTTGGCTTATTTTATTTTTAAATAGGGATGAGGTTTTGCTATGTTTGCCGGGCTGATCTCAAACTATCCTCCTGCCTCAGCCTCCCAAAGTGCTAGGATTACAGGCATGAGCCAAGGCGCCCAGCTGAAACTTACCATTCTTTGACCCACTAACTTTGGGCAGCTATGGATTGTTATTGCATGCAACAAGTATTCCTGTGGCATTTGCTAAATGTTGCTTCACGATTTCTGTTCCTTCTACATTTATTAATTAGCACTCTATTGTAAGGAGGTGTCCCTTCTCTGTATTTATTCAGTTATATCAGTATGGATTCACTTTTGCTCTAAGGTCTCAGCTTTGGCCATTAGGAGCTGCTTAAAATTGGCTCCTTTGTTTTCTTGACATGCTGTCAGTATTTTTGGTGGTCTGGCTTTGCGGCTCTTGCCTGTAACCCCAGCACTTTGGGAAGTTGAGGTGGGAGGATTCCTTGAACCCAGAATTTGATACCAGCCTGTGCAACATAATTGAGACCCGGTCTCTACAGAAAATAAGCCGGGTGTGGTACGCTCCTGTAGTCCCATCTACTGGGGAGGCTGAGGTGGGAGGATGACTTGATCAGGGGAGGTTGAGGTTGCAGTGAGCTGCCTAACAGCAAGGCCCTGTCAGAAAAATTTTCTGGTGTCTGCCCTTCCGGTACTGTAAGATGATCCTGGGGAATCTTGTATTTTCCCTGCCCCAATTCCATTTTTTCCAAGGAATTCTGGTTCCTTTTATTGGAGAATGTTTCAGAATTATCGAGGTGTTTTTTTGTTTTGTTTTGTTTTGTTTTTTGTTTGTTTTTAAGATACAGCGTCTCACTGTGTTGCCCAGGCTGGAGTGCAGTGGCGCAGTCTCGGCTCACTGCAATCTCTGCCGCCTGGGTTCAAGTGATTCTCCTGCCTCAGCCTGCTGAGCAGCTGGGATTACAGGTGCCTGCCATCCATGCCCGGCTAATTTTTGTAGTTTTAGTAGAGACGGGGTTTCACCTTGTTGGCCATGCTGTTCTCGAACTCCTGACTGTGATCCACCTGCCTTGGCATCCCAAAGTGCTGGGATTACAGGCGTGAGCCACCGTGCCCGGCCCTATTGAGCTTTTTTAAAGGCAATTCTTCAAATTGCAATGGATTATTAAACTGGGACTTACTACCAGGCTAAGTGGAGAATTATTGAGACTAATCAAAACACTTAACCACTTTATTTTGTCCTCACCTTTTAAAACGCTACATGTGAATGAATCCTGTGGAATTACAGGGCTTCCACTTGACAATACTTCAGCTAGGGTATGGCTCAGTGCTCATGGGTTTGCATCCTTTTG
This sequence comes from Hylobates moloch, assembly GCF_009828535.3. Lineage (NCBI taxonomy): Eukaryota > Metazoa > Chordata > Mammalia > Primates > Hylobatidae > Hylobates > Hylobates moloch. The sequence continues at coordinate 26,910,542 of NW_026652284.1, forward strand.
CAATGTCTCTGTTAAGCCTTGTAAATAGAGACCCCAAAACGTTAGAAGTCCTACCTAGAATGTTTGAAGTCCTGGTTCCCACACCTCAGAGCTTTCTCTACCAGTGAGAAAGTAAATGGTCTTGTAATAAAAGTTTTCGGCCCGGCGCAATGGCTCACGCCTGTAATCCCAACACTTTGGGGGGCCATGGCGGGTGGATCACCTGCGGCCAAGAGTTCGAGACCAGCCTGGCCGATATGGTGAAACCCCGTCTCTACTAATGTCTACTAATAATACAAAAATTAGCCGGGCGTGGTGGTGCACGCCTGTAATCCTAGCTACTCGGGAGGCTGAAGCAGAACAATTGCTTGAACCCAGGAGGTGGAGGTTGCAGTGAGCCGAGATCACGCCATTGCAGTACAGCCTGGGCGACAAGAGTGAAACTCCGTCTCAAAACGTATTAAAAAAATTTTAAGTTTTCGTTTTTCATTACGGAGCTAACATTGCACTTGAATGTTACCACTTGACTTTTATTTGAAAGTTGACTTGTGGCCTGCGTGTCATGAATGTTCTGAAAAAGAGTGGAAGTAAAGGTGTCCCTAGGATTCAGATCTGTAAGTCCACTTGCAATCAATTTTTTCTGCCTTAGGAAGCAATGCCACTTTGTCCTGAGCATCGCTCATCGCTACTGGTTCCTGGGCAGCTGGTGCACCTCCTTACTACTGAGAAGCCTTTGGAACTGTGATTAATTACAGCTGCTGGGTTTGCACGTGGGAAGCTGACGTGCTGTGGTGTAAGCCAGCCGTCTTCAGCTAGTGGAGGGAATTGCAGAAGGTCCCACGCCCCTTAGGGCCCTTGGCTCCGGGTTTCCGGGACAGGCTCTGGAGCTCCGCCTGCGGGGGCCGGGCTTGGCGGCTGGACGGCGCGTGCGCCGTGCCTGCGGACGGAGGAGGGCCGCCTTCTGCCCGGCTGTAGCCAGGTTCCCTCCGTGCTTCCCCACCCCGTCGCAGCCTGGTTTTTGTACGCTTTCTGTCTGACAGCGGTTGTGCCACCTCGAGGAGCTGCGGCTCAAGATGGTGTCCGCCCTTGCTTCTGCGCCTGCGCGGCAGCGCCCGGCCCTCACCTGCGCAGGTGAGCTGGGTCGTCTGAGAGGGAAATGGGGTTTCACACCACCCTGCTAACCGGGCAAAGATGACATTCGTGTCATGTGTAGCTTGTTGCTTTCTTCAGCCTCTTCAATAATGCTCAGACATGAGGCTGGGTAAAGGTTGGAAAGCTGTTAGCCCACCTGCGGGCCGTGGGTTCGTGTACTCGAAAAAGTTGAGGTGCCTCTGAAGGGCAGCTCCCCGAGGAAACTCCCAGTTTTGCTGCCCTCTCCAGGTGTGCGTGTGAGTGTACTCATCTGTTGTTTCCATGTGTTAGTCAACCTGTATTTTGTGAGCTCCTGTCGCTACTATTGTTGGGCACTGGGGAAAAGAGAAATAAATGAAGATTCTTGTTTTCTCAGAATCCTGTTGAAGGAGTATACCATCTTACAGTGTGGCGAGCTCTGTAAGAGCAGAGCTACCCAGAAAACTGCCCCTCTCCATATTGGCGTTTTTTCCCTAGCTTTTCTTTATCTCTGGAAACCACAGGAGCCCTTCGCCTCTTCATCCTCCTCCACAGCTCAGCTCTCTCTCATAGGCTGTCTGTGCCATCCTTCAAGAGCTCTGTGATATTGGGCAGCTCAGAGAATTGCTCGTGCACGCATTTTCTCGTCCGAAAAAGGAAATTGCCTCTGAAGCCACTTGAAGGTATGAGTTTTACAGGTATTTAAATTGACGTTAGTGGTGCTGTTTTTTTTTTGTTTTGTTTTGTTTTTTTGTTTTTTTTTTGAGATGGAATCACTCTATCTCCCAGGCTGGAGTGCAGTGGCACGATCTTTGCTCACTGCAACCTCTGCCTCCAGGGTTGAAGCGATTCTGCTGCTTCAGCCTCCCAAGTAGCTGGGATTACAGGAGCCCGTCACCGTGCCTGGCCAATTTTTGTATTTTTAGTAGAGACGGGGTTTCACCTTGTTGGTAAGGCTGGTCTCTATAACTCCTGACCTCAGGTGATCCGGCCACCTCCGCCTCCCAAAATGCTGGGATTACAGGCATGAGCCACCGCGTCGGGCCCCAGCAGTGCTGTTCTAATTTAAAACAAACAGACAACACAGTTCAGACAGTTACACATGCAGAATAAAAAGTGTGTACAGGCCGGGCGCAGTCCATCCTGGCTAACACGGTGAAACCCCATGTCTACTAAAAATATAAAAAATTAGCCGGGCATGGTGACGTGCGCTTGTAATACCAGCTACTCGGGAGGCTGAGGCAGGAGAATCGCTTGAACCTGGGAGGTGGAGGTTGCAGTGAGCCGAGATTGCACCACTGCACTCCAGCCTGGGCGACAGAGTGAAACTCTTGTCTCAAAAAAAAAAAAAAAAAGGACCACTAACGTCAATTTAAATCCCTGTAAAACTCATCCCATCAAGTGGCTTCAGAGGCAATTTCCTTTTTGGGATGAGAAAATGCGTGCACAGAGCAATTCTCTGACCTGCCCCATATCACAGAGCTCGTGAAGGATGCCGCAGGCGCCTATGAGAGCGAGATTCCGTCTCAAACAACAACAAAAATCTTGGTATAACATTTCGCTATCTATCCTTATAAACCTTTAAAAAAACACTTGGTTTATGACATACAAAATCAGTATATGGGCCAGGCACGGTGGCTCACGCTTGTAATCCCAGCACTTTGGGAGGCTAAGGCTGGGGGATTACTTGAGGTCAGGAGTTTGAAACCAGCCTGGCCAACATGGCAAAACCCTGTCTATACTAAAAATACAAAAATCATCCAGGTGTGGTGGCGCACACTTGTAGTCCCAGCTACTGGGTAGGGTGAGGTAGGAGAATCACCTGAGCCTGGGAAGGTCAAGGCTGCAGTGAGCTATGATTGTGCCACTGCACTCCAGCCTGGGTGACAGAGTAAGACCCTGTCTCAAAAAGTAAAATCAGTATATGTAGCATGTTTGTGTTCCTAAATATACATGTCTACACAATTTTTAAAAAAATGAATTAATACCAAACCATCTTCATGGTTCCCCAACCCCTCTCAAGTTGTGATTCCGTAAGTTTACTGGTTTGCTAAAGAAGGACCCAGCGCTTCTGTGACAACCTCAAATGGCCAGCCTTCTGGGAGGTGAGGGGTGCCCCAAGGACCTGGGTCTCAGACATCAATTGCAACTTGGCAGAAGCCCATCCTTCTCATCTTGCTCTTTAGCATTGGAACCCAAACTTTTCTAGATTTCTGCTTTCTTGAAGCCACTCAGTTGACAAGTTAGGCACTCAGTTTTTAGATGGGTGTTATTCCAGATCAAGGCATTTTGATGCGGACCTACAGGATGTGTCCTGGATATGTGGTTGAAGAGTAAGCTGACCAGGACTGCATAAGGAGGACAGTGTGGAGGAAAGCACAGGAGCCACAGCAGGTATGAAAAAGCTCCTGCCTTAGAAGGAAACATTTGTCAGATGGTGATGAGTGCTATAAAGAAACATGGGTATGAGGCTGGAGGGAAGAGCCAGCTAACAGAAGTCCAGAGAGGTGAGAGATGAAGGCAAGTTGGCTAAGGCTTTGAGAAGAAAGCACCCACTTTTAAGAAAAGTGAATTTCATTCTCCCTCACCATGCCTTGTCTATCTCTCTTTACTTAGCTTCAATTCCATGGTTCACCATAATCCCCCTTCCTAATTGGTATTCACCATCAACTCCCTGGCCCCTTTCTCTTGCTTCATCAAATTTAATTGACAACCACAAC
>NW_026652284.1:26914450-26947386 GCF_009828535.3 Hylobates moloch
TCCTACCTCAGCCTCCCAAGTAGCTGGGACTACAGGCGCCCGCCACTACGCCCGGCTAATTTTTTGTATTTTTAGTAGAGATGGGGTTTCACTGTGCTAGCCAGGATGGTCTCGATCTCCTGACCTCGTGATCCACCCGCCTTGGCCTCCCAAAATGCTGGGATTACAGGCGTGAGCCACTGTACCCGGCCAGATTCCTTCTACTCTCAAGAGAACCATTTCATACCTTCTCCCTTTCCTCAGGTCTCCAACACCTCCTCTCCCATCTTTACTTCCAGTTCAACTAGACAGGAAAATTGAAGCAATCAGAACAAAACATCACAGACTCCATTACATCTACCCCCCTCACAGATGCTGCCTTCCCAGCTGTTACGGATCAGTATCTGGTAAAGCCTGGTCTTGGCCAGCAGCGTCAGCACCATTGGAGAACTTATCAGAAATGCAAGTTATTGGGCCTCAATTCCTGAATCGGAAATCTTGCATCTGTGTTTTAACAAGTTCTCCCTAGAGTTTGAGAACCAATGTCTTTGGACTACACATGTTTCTGTCTAGAACAAATCCCTCCATTTGTGAATCAAATCTCAGTCTCTCAGTAACTCAAGAAGATGGCTTGTTCGGGTTTGGTGGCTCACAGCTGTAATCCCAGCATTTTGGGAGGCCAGGTGGGAAGATCACTTGAGCCTAGGAGCTCGAGACCAGTCTGGGCAACATAGTGAGAGATCTCATGTCTACATAAAATAAAAAGCCGGGTGTGGTGGTACTGTAGTCCCAGCTACTCCAGAAGCTGAGGCGGAAGGATTGCTTTAGCCCGGGAGGTCAAGGCTGCAGTGAGCCGTGTTCGTGCCACTGCACTCCAGCCTGGGAGACAAAGTAAGACCCTGTCTCAAACAAAGAAAGAAACAAACAAACAAACAAACAAAACCCAGAAAAGATGGCTTCATCAAATCTCTCTTTCTCCCACATAATAATTTTACCTCTAATGCATCATTTCCATTAACATACAAACATGGTGTTGTTTTTCCTATTACTTTTTTTTCTTTCTATGCTTTTTCTTTTTTTTTTTTTTTTGAGACAGAGTCTTGCTCTGTCACTCAGGTTGGAGTGCAGTGGCGCAGTCATGACTCATGGCTGCTTCCACTTCCCAGACTCAGGCGATCTTCACACCTCAGCCTCCTGAGTAGCTGGGACCAGAGGCATGCACCACCACACCCGGCTTATTTTTATTTTTTATAGAGACAGGCTCTCTGTATGTTTCCCAGGCTGGTTTCGAACACCTGGGCTCAAGTAATCCTCCCACTTCGGCTTCCCCAAGCATTGAGATTACAGACATGAGCCACCATGCTCGGCCTGTTTCTCCTATTTCTTCCACCAGTTATTACTGCCCAGTTTTCTCTTCCTTTTTGCAGCAAAACCCCAGAGAGGAAGCTGTTGCTCACTGGCTCCGTTTCTGTCCTTCCATTTTCTCCTACCCACTCCAGTTCAGGCTCTCTTCTTCATTCCAGCAGAACTGCTCCTGGCAAGGCCACTATTCCACATTGCTAATTCTCAGTCCTTATCTTCTCTGATCTATAAGCAACCTGTGACATTGTTGATGCTTTTCTCCTTCCTTCCCTTGGATTCTAGCACAGCATGCCTCTTGATTTTCCTCCTGTTTCACTGGTTGTTCCTGTTTAGTCTCCTTGGCCTGGTTCCTCCTTAGTTCTTTGTCCTTGATGTCAGGGCTTAGTCCTTGACCTTCTGTCCACACTCACCAGATTTCATCCAGGCTTGTGGCTTTAGTCACTACCCATGTGCTAACTACCCCCAAATACAGACATCCCAGAGTTGTCTCCTGAACTCGTATATTCAACTGTCAACCCAGGCTTTCCCCTGGATGTTGGCAACATCTCAAGCCCAACACTTTTTTTTCTTTTGAGACAGAGTCTCCCTCTGTCACCCAGGCTGGAGTGCAGTGGCACGATCTTGGCTCACTGCAACCTACCTCCTAGGTTTAAGAAATTCTCCTGCCTCATCCTCCTGAGTAGCTGGGATTACAGGTGCCCACCACTGTGCCCAGCTAATTTTTGTATTTGTAGTAGAGACAGGGTTTCACCATGTTGGCCAGGCTGGTCTTGAACTCCTGACCTCAGGTGGTCTGCCCACCTCAGCCTCCCAAAGTGCTGGGATTACAGGCGTGAGCCACTGTGCCTGGCCTCAAACCCAACACTTTTAAACGCAAACCTTGTCCTTCCTCATCTGCTCCATCTCATTAATAATGGACGCATCCTTCCAGTTTCTCAGACCAAATCCTGGGAGTAATGTTTGGCTCCCTTTGTCACATCCTACATCAGATTAGTCAGTTATATTTTCTTTCTTTTTTTTTTATATATATGCTTTTATTTTTCCGTGATTACAAACACAACTGAATATCAAATGCACAAAGTAAGAATTATACGGGGAAAAAAAATCGGATACGTTCATATATATATCACCTTTTCAAGGCTATTTCCATCCAGAATAACCTTGGTTTGCCAGGGCCAATAGAAAGAAGTCACAAAATCGCCTTTAGTCAAATTTGTGTGTTTGCTTTCTTCTATAATTCCAATACCTCCACCATCAACGACTTGAGATAGCTGCCATGGTGTTATATAATCAGTGCCAGTGTCTTCATTCATTCTACAACGAAGGCTGTCACTTCACACTTGGAAGTTTGCACAGCGGCCAGGCAGAGGCGCTCCTCACTTCCCAGACGGGGCGGCCGGGCAGAGGCGCTCCTCACATCTCAGACGATGGGCGGCCAGGCAGAGACGCTCCTCATTTCCTAGATGGGGTGGTGGCCGGGCAGAGGCTGTAATCTTAGCACTTTGGGAGGCCAAGGCAGGCGGCTGGGAGGTGGAGGTTGTAGTGAGCCGAGATTAGTCATTAGGCCACTGCACTCCAGCCTGGGCAACATTGAGCATTGAGTGAGCGAGACTCGGTCTGTAATCTCAGCACTTTGGGAGGCCGAGGCGGGCAGATTACTCGAGGTCAGGAGTTGGAGACCAGCCTGGCCAACATGGCGAAACCCCGTCTCCACCAAAAATACAAAAACCAGCCAGGCGTGGTGGTGTGTGCCTGCAATCCCAGGTATTCGGCAGGCCGAGGCAGGAGAATCACGGGAGCCCGAGGCAGGGAGGTTGCAGTGAGCGGAGATCATGCCGCTGCACTCCAGCCTGGGCAACAGAGGGAGACTGTCAAGAAAGAAAGGAAGGAAGGAAGGGAGGGAGGGAAGAAGGAAAGAAGGAAGGAGAAAGGAAGGAAGGAAGGAGAAAGAGAAAGGAAGGAAGGAAGGAGAAAGAAAGAAAGAGGAAGGAAGCCAGTTATATTTTGTTGGTGACCATGTCTCGCTGTAGCAGGACAAGCCGCAGACAAAACCCCTCAGACACCAGTTAAAGAAGGAAGGGCTTTATTCAGCCGGGAGCTTCAGCAAGACTCACATCTCCAACAACTAAGCTCCCCGAGTGAGCAATTCCTGACCCTTTTAAGGGCTCACAACTCTAAGGGGGTCCATGTGAGAGGGTCATGATCGACTGAGCAAGCAGAGGGTACGTGACTGAGGGCTGCATGCACCGGTAATCAGATCGGAACAGAACAGGACAGGGATTTTCACAGTGCTTTTCCATACAATGTCTGGAATCTATAGATAACATAACCCGTTAGGTCAGGGGTCGATCTTAACTACCAGGCCCAGGGCACGGTGCCAGGCTGTCTGCCTGTGGATTTCATTTCTGCCTTTTAGTTTTTACTTCTTCTTTCTTTGGAGGCAGAAATTGGGCATAAGACAATATGAGGGGTGGTCTCCTCCCTTATGACCATATCCATCCTGGGCCAAGTCACCATCCTCTCATCTGGATGATTGCAGTAATCTCCTGGCTAGTTTCTATTTCCACCTTTGCTTCCTCCAATCTGTTCTCCACACAGTAGCAGAGGGATCCCATAAAATGTGCACCAAATCACGTCGCTTCTCAGCTCACCCTCTCATGGCCCCCATCTCACTCAGAGTGAACGCTAAACCCTTCAATGGCCTACAAAGCCTTGACCATCTGAGGCCCATCCCCAGTCTCTTCTTACCTCCCACTGTTCCTGTCTGCTCCACTCACTATGGCCTCCAGACATGCAGGCTCCTGCTAGAGGATCTTCTTCCCAGCTGCCCCTTCCCCCGGAATACTCTTCCCTCATATATCTGCAAGGCCCACTTACTTCTTTACCTCCTTCAGGTTTTACAGCAGAGATGACCTAATCAGTGAGGTCTCCCGAGTATCCTCTCTACACTCGCCATCCCCATCCCCCACATTGCGTGTCCCCCTTGCTCCAGGCTGGCCATAGTGTGTGGTATATCTGAGATTCCACCCACCCCAGATCTGTGTCTTTCTACCCTGGGGCAGGGAGTCAAGAAAGCCAACAGAAAGCTGCCCGACAACAACAAAAATGAATATATCGGTAATTATTGGTTCATAGAATTTCAAGATTACAGTTTCTACTCAAATTCCAACTCCTTCTGCTTCACTAAAGTGAAAGAACACTGATGTGGGGGTCAGAAACGTTGGATTCTAGGCCAGGATCCACCACTACAGAGCTCTGACCTGTGACAAGCAAGTCATTAGGCTTGGCCTGCTTGGGAAGTGAGGGACCTGGGCTGCACGATCTGTGAGATTAACCCACTGCCATCAGCATGTCCTGTGAGCTCCACTTCCAAAATAAATCCCCACATCGCCAGTGTTTCTCCACTCCCATTGCTGTCACCCTACCCATGCCGTGGCATCAGCCTCCTTCCCGGGTTCAAGCGGTTCTCCTGCCTCAGCCTCCTGAGTAGCTGGGATTTTTTCTTTTTTTTTTGAGACGGAGTTTCACTCCTGTAGCCCAGGCTGGAGTGCAGTGGCACAATCTTGGCTCACTGCAACCTCTGCCTCCCGGGTTCAAGTCATTCTCCTGCTTCAGCCTGAGAATTAGCTGAGATTACAGGTGCCCGCTACCACGCCCAGCTAATTTTTTGTATTTTTAGTAGAGACAGGATTTTACCATGTTGGCCAGGCTGGTCTCGAACTCCTGAGCTCAAGTGATCCACCCACCTTGGCCTCCCAAAATGCTGGGATTACAGGCATGAGCCACCATGCCCGGTTGTAGCATTATTATTATTATTATTATTATTATTTTTTGAGACAGAGTTTTGCTCTTGTCACCCAGGCTTGAGTTCAGTGGTGCGATCTGGGCTCACTGCAACGTCTGCCTCCTGGGTTCAAGTGACTCTCCTGCCTTGGCCTCTGGAGTAGCTGGGGTTACAGGCGTGTGCCACCAGGCCCGGCTAATTTTTGTATTTTTAGTAGAGATGGAGTTTCACCATGTTGGCCAGGGTGGTCTCAAACTCCTGACCTCAGATGGTTCACCTGCCTTGGCCTCCCAAAGTGCTGGGATTACAGGCATGAGCCACCACATCTGGCCCTGTAACATTATTTTAAATCGTGTAATACTCATACAATGGATAGTATACAACTGAACAAAAGATAAGAATCCATGTATTGATATAAAATGCTTTCTGGCTGGGTGCAGTGTCTCACACCTGTAATCCCAGCACTTTGGGAGGCCGAGGCAGGTGGATCACGAGGTCAGGAGATCAAGATCATCCTGGCTAACGCGGTGAAACCCCGTCTCTACTAAAAAAAAATACAAAAAATTAGCCGGGTTTGGTGGTGGGCTCTTGTGATCCCAGCTACTTGGGAGGCTGAGGCAGGAGAATGGCGTGAACCCAGGAGGCGGAGCTTGCAGTGAGCTGAGGTTGCGCCACTGCACTCCAGCTTGGGCATCAGAGTGAGACTCCGTCTCAAAAAAAAAAAAAAAAAGTGCTTTCTAAGATATATTGGTAAGTGGAAAAAACCCGAAGTACAGCACAGTGTATAAAATACCACCATTTGTATAACAAGAATGAGGGAGAGAATACATTTGCTTGTATATGCATATGTTATATCTGGATGGCTACAGGGGAAACTGATAACCTTGCTCGCCCTATGGGGGGGCACTAGGTGGCTGGGGTAAGGGTGGGGAGCTTTTCATTGTGCATCCTTTTGCATTCTGGATCACATTATGTACCACCTATTAACAAGAAATACTTAAAAGTTGTGTACTTACTTTGTTTTCTCTCTCCCTACAGAGAACATCAACTTCATGAGAGTATACACCATTTGCTTTCTTGTTTACTGTTACACCCTCAGCATTTAACATAATACCTAGTACCTAATACATGCTCAATACGTATCTACAGAATGAATAAATGAAAGAGTGAAGGTCTTTTCCAGCTCTAATGTATTAGTTCTAATCTTAGGACCTCTAAAATGTATGAAATGGATTCCAGGACCCAGCCATTCAGAGGAACTGAGAGAGATGCTGAGTTGTTTTTAGTGTGGTGTACTATTTTTCTTAGTTGTTATCTTTTTTTTTGAGACAGAGTCTCGCTCTGTAGCCCAGGCTGGAGTGCAGTGGCGTGATCTCATCTCACTGCTGCAACCTCCGCCTCCCCAGTTCACATGATTCTCCTGCCTCAGCCTCTTGAGCAGCTGGGATTACAGGCGCACACCACCACGCCCGGCTAATTTTTTTTGTTTTTTCTTTTTTGTTTTTGTTTTTGTTTTTGTTTTGAGACGGAGTCTTGCTCTGTTGCCCAGGGCGGAGTGCAGTGGTGTGATCTCGGCTGACTGCAACCTCTGCCTCCGGGGTTCAAGCAATTCTCCTGCCTCAGCCTCCTGAGTAGCTGGGATTACAGGTGCGCACCACCACGCCTGGCCAATTCTTGTAGTTTTTTTAGTAGAGACGGGGTTTCACCATGTTGGTCAGGCTGGACTCGAACTCCTGACCTTGTGATCCGTCCACCTCGTTCTCCCAGAGTGCTGGGATTACAGGCATGGGCCACTGCGCCCCGCCTTTTTTGTGGTTTTTTAGTAGAGGTTTCACTCTGTTGGCCAGACTGGTCTCGAACTCCTGACCTTGTGATCCGCCCGCCTCGGCCTCCCAAAGTGCTGGGATTGCAGGCGTGAGCCATCAAGCCCGACCGTTGTTATCATTAAGTTAAAAAAAAAAAAACATGACAAAGGGCCGGGTGTGGTGGCTCATGCCTGTAATCCCAGCACTTTGGGAGGCTGAGGTGGGCAGATCACTTGAGGTTGGGGGTTCAAGATCAGCCTGGTCAACATGGGGAAACCGTCTCTACTAAAAATACAAAAATTAGCCGGGCATGGTGGCAAGTGCCTGTAATTCCAGCTACTCAGGAGGCTGAGGCAGGAGAATCGCTTGAACCCAGGAGGTGGAGGTTTCAGTGAGCCGAGATCGCATTACTGCACTCCAGCCTGGGCGACAGAGTCCCCCAAAAAACATCACAGAAGAATATGTAGAGGGTGGATATGGAGGACAGGCCTGGTCACAGATGCACTTCCCAAGTGAGAGTCTCAGTAGCCAAAATAGCAGGGCAATGTCCTGCTCAGACTGTACCCCAGTCATGGCCTCTGGGGAGGCAGCTTTAGATATAGGCAAAGCCACCCCATTTCCTGTGGCTTCAAAACATTCAGGATCATAGCTCCCATAACATTCCAGTTCCTAGTGTGTCTTCTGCTCTAAATTCTAAATTCCCTGAGGTCAGGAACTAGGTCTGTCTGGTTCACCAGATAACCTGAGTTTGGCACAGAAGGAACAAAAGAACGAATGAATGAAAGAATACAAGGAGTTGAGAGAACTCTAGAAAAGCCAGAATCAGGAACTGTCATACCCCAACTTGCCAGGAGGTGGCAGTACAGAAGTATTTTCTGAGATGGCTGCTCAGCCTGAGCCTTGCAGTCGGCACAGAGTCCCGTTTTGACCCAGGGAGGGAGTGGAGTTGGGTGATTTTTGAAAAATTTATTACGGGCTTATACGAAGAGGCACAGCGGCCGGGCGCGGTGGCTCACGCTTGTAATCCCAGCACTTTGGGAGGCCGAGGCGGGCGGATCACGAGGTCAGGAGATCGAGACCACGGTGAAACCCCGTCTCTACTAAAAATACCAAAAATTAGCCGGGCGTGGTGGCGGGCGCCTGTAGTCCCAGCTACTCGGGAGGCTGAGGCAGGAGAATGGCGTGAACTCGAGGGGCAGAGCTTGTAGTGAGCCGAGATTGCACCACTGCACTCCAGCCTAGGCGACAGAGCCAGACTCCGTTTCAAAAAAAAAAAAAAAAAAGGAGGCACAGCTGGGTCAGGGAGACTGCAGCGCCACAGAGCCATCAACGCTATATGAGAAGACAGGTGCTATTCTGGCCCTTAGGAGCCCTGAGGAAGGAGGATTAAGTCTCAGGCATTTGGGGAAAGTTCACAGAGATGACATTTGAACTGGGCTTAAACATAAGGAGAATTTATCCAGTTGGAGGACATTCTGGGTAGAGGTAACAGACTCATGGGAAATTGGGGGAATGATGAATTGCCAAGGATGGCTGGGTTATCCTGAGTTTGGTGGGAGATTAAATAAAAAGTTCTGGTGAGACCTCACTTTTTTTTTTTTTTTTTTTTCTCCCTCTGTCACCCAGGCTGTGCAGTGGCTTGATCTCGGCTCACTGCAGCCTCTGCCTCCCAGGTTCAAGCGATTCTTGTGCCTCAGCCTCCTGAGTAGCTGGGATTACAGGCACATGCCACCACGCCTGGCTAATATTTGTATTTTTAGTACAGATGGGGTTTCACCACGTTGGCTAGGATGATCTCAAACTCTTGACCTCAAGTGATCTGCCTGCCTTGGCCTCCCAAAGTACTGGGATTTCAGGCATGAGCCACTGAGCCCAGCCTCACATTTTAAATGAAAAGACAACATTCATTCTTCTTCTTCTTTTTTTTGAGATGAGGTCTGGCTCTGTCACCCAGGTTAAAGTGTAATCGCGTGATCTTGGCTCACTGCAACATCTGCCTCCCAGGCTCAAGCAATCCTCCCACCTCAGTCTCCCAAGTAGCTGGACTACAGGCGCTCACCACCACATCCAGCTAGTTTTTGTATTTTTTGTAGATACAGGGTTTCATCATGTGGCCCAGGCTGGTCTGGGAATTGGGATTACAGGTGTGAACCACCATGCCTAGGCAATGAAAGGACAATGGTCTTATGAAATTAATGCAATGCATACAGAAGGGTCTGAAGAAAGTTACTGGATTGAGATTATGTGTCAGGCATATAGTAGAGGCTCAATAAACTTGAGTGAATGAATCATGAATTCTAGGTGGTTTCTTTGCTAAATCATAGGTCTTTGCTGATATTTTAAGAGTGTTTTCAGGCTGTGTGTGGTGGCTCGTGCTGTAATCCCAGCACTTTGAGAGGCCAAAGAGGGGGATTGCTTGAGGCCAGTAGTTTGAGACCAGTATGGGCATCAAAGTGAGACCCCCTGACTGTACAAAAATTTCAAAAATTAGTCTGGGCTGGGCGCAGTGGCTCATGCCTGTAATCTCAGCATTTTGAGAGGTCAAGGCAGGCAGATCACTTGAGGTCCAGAATTCGAGACCAGCCTGGTCAACATGATGAAACCCCATCTCTACTAAAAATACAAACGTTAGCCGGGCATGGTGGTGGGCACCTGTAATCTCAGCTATTCAGGAGTCTGAGGCAGGAGAATCATGTGAACCTGGGAGGCAGAGGTTGCAGTGAGCCAAGATCATGCCACTGCACTCCAGCCTGGTGACAGAGCAAGACTCCACCTCAAAAAAAGAAAAAATTAGTGTGGAGTGGTAGTACATGCCTGTAGTCCCAGCTACTCAGGAGGCTTAGGTGAGAGGATCATTTGAACCAAGGACGTAGAGGCTGTAGTGAGCTGTGATCACACCACTGCACTCATGCCTGTATGATAGAGCGAGACCCTGTCTCAAAACGAACAAAACCAGCGTGTTTTCAGCTGGGCAAGGTGGCTCATGCCTGTAATCCCAGCACTTTGGAAAGTGGAGACAGGAGGCAAGAGGATTGCTTGAGGCCAAGAGTTTAAGGCTACAGTGAGCTGTGATTGTGCCACTGCACTCATCTGAAGCAAGACCCTGTATCACACACACACACACACACACACACACAAATGTGTATTCCAGGATTCTTCCCCCTGTGTAAGAAGCTCTTCACAGACAGCTTTTCTTTACCCCAAAGACAAGAAATCCTGACCCCAAAAAGGGAAGGATTGCAATAACCAATAAGATCTCTGGCATCCAGAGCCTTATTATAGGATTCTCAAGTCCTGTTCCCAGAACACAGTCTTCTTTCCCAGGGCTGAGACAATAATAATTATTGCTTTGGCCGGGTGTGGTGGCTCATGCCTGTAATCCCAGCACTTTGGGAGGCCTAGGTGGGCAGATCACTTGAGGCCGGCAGTTCAAGACCAGCCTGGCCAACATGGTGAAACCCCGTCTCCACTAAAGATATAAAAAAATTAGCTGGGCATGGTGGCTTGTGCCTGTAATCCCAGCTACCCTAGAGGTTGAGGCAGGAGAATTGCTTGAACCCAGGAGGCGGAGGTGGCAGTGAGCCAAGATCATACCACTGCACTCCAGCCTGGGTGACAGAGCAAGACTCTGTCTCAAAAAAAAAAAAAAAAAAAATCATCGCTCATATTTTTATATTTATTTATTTTTTTGAGATGGAGTCTCGCTTTGCCGCCCAGGCTGGAGTACAGTGGCGCGATCTCTGCTCACTGCAACCTTCGCCTCCCAGGTTCAAGTGATTCTCCTACCTCAGCCTCTTGAGTAGCTGGGATTACAGACGTGTGCCACCACGCCTGGCTAATTTCCGTATTTTTAGTAGAGATGGGGTTTCACCATGTTGGTCAGGCTGGTCTTGAGCTCCCGACCTGAGGTGATCTGCCCGCCTCTACCTCCCAAAGTGCTGGGATTACAGGTGTGAGCCACTGTGCCCGGTCCTGCTTATATTTTTACAGCAGCCAATGTCATCCATCACTTCCATGTGAAATCCACTGGAAACATTTCAATCTTCATTTTTACTTAATTCAGAGGGTGCTTCTTTCTTGAAACATTCTCCTTCCTCCTTGTCTGACCCAGTATCTTCAATGTGCCACCTGCCTCTCTCTCCTCTTCTTAGTTTCATTTGCCAGGTCCTTTTCCTCTCCTGTGTAGCCATGAAAGGTCCAGGTCCGGGCCCTGCCCTCCTCTGGCTCTAACCTCTCTTCCTGAGTGGTCTCAGTCTTCCCCGTGGTTGCAATTACCATCTGGGTGTCATCAGTACTCGGAGCTCTCTCCATAGGCTTCTCTCTGGCCTCCAGTCCACATATCCAACAACATTTGTGACTTTTGTTTCTTAAGATATCTTCTCCTCAAGTATACAAAGACTCTTATCTTCCCTAGAGAACCTGTTCCTCTCCAGGGTCCCTGTCATGGTGAATGTCTGCATCATCCAACTCGTTGCTTAAGCCAGAGGCCTGTGCGAGTCACTCTTGACTGGAGTCCTGAGCATCCCATCCCCTCAGTGTCTCCTGAATCTAAGACTCTCCGTTCCCACCACTTCCCTCATCTCGAGCCACCTCTTCTGTAGGCCATTCTCTCCTCGGTAGCCAAAGTGCCTCTTTAAAAATGCAAATAGGATCATACTATGTCTCAAAATTCTTCAGATATCCTCTTATTTCTCTTAAATGAAATCCAAGCCCGCCGGGCGCAGTGGCTCATGCCTGTAATCCCAGCACTTTGGGAGGCTGAGGTGGGCGGATCACCTGAGGTCGGGAGTTCAAGGCCAGCCTGGCCAACATGGAGAAACCCCCGTCTCTACTTAAAATACAAAATTAACTGGGTGTGGTGGCGAATGCCTGTAATTCCAGCTACTCGGGAGGCTGAGGCAGGAGAATCGCTTGAACCTGGGAGGCAGAGGTTGTGGTGAGCCGAGATTGCGCCATTGCACTACAGCCTGGGCAACAGGAGTGAAACTCCGTGTCAAGAAAAAAAAAAAAAATCCAAGCCCTTTAAGCATGACCATCAAGACTGAAAGGGGCCGGGCGGAGACCAAACTACGCCGGTCCCAGTCAAGAGATCTTTATTGGAGGTATCGAGCGGCACCGCACAAGGAGAAGGAAGAGAAGAGAGAGAGAGGGCTGCTGCTGTGCTGGGTTTTATATCCCTCGGGCCTACGTGGATTGGGCTAGGGGCGGGCCCAAGGGAAGGCGGGAGATGCTTCTTTCTGATTGGCCCTCCTTTGGCGGGTTCGGACAGTGCCCGGTCAAGGAGGGGAGAAGAACCCGGAACCGGCCCCATCTTAAGGTACGGCGCCATTTTAAGGTACCCCATGTTACCTAACAAAGACTGTGTGATCTGACCGACCCCTGACACCTCTCAGGCTCCATCTCATGCTGTATTATCCCCACTCTCCTTCAGTTAGTTTGAATTTCATTTAAACATTCATTCATTCAGGCATCCAGGTATTTACTGAGTGCCTCATTCGTGCCAGGTGTGGTGCGAGAGGGTTGAGTGTGAACAAGGCGAACCTGCTGCCTCATGAAGCCTCCAGGGCTTTCTCTTCCTGTGTCAGGGCCTTCTCTACTACTCCCCCTGCTCCAACACACACACTCCACTCCCCTCAACTACTAACCCCTGCTCATGACTTGGATCAAAATTGAATATCATTCCTCCCTGAAACATTCCCTGAAGCTCTTGGGCTCAGCCAGGAACCCCTGTTACGCATTCCCATTGTCCCGACCTTGCCCTTCACTGCCCACTTCTGATTCTCCTGATGGATCACAGGCTCTACGAGGCTAAAACCCAGGTCTACTGTGTTCCCCAGTGCCTAGCACTGTGCCTATCATGAACCCGATACATATTGGTTGAATGAAAGGATGTGTCCTTTTCATTTGGATCTGGTTTTTTTAGAACATTTGAGGCTATCTTAAATGCAGCCACAGCCACAGCCACCCTTGTCAAAGCCTTGCACAATCAAGTCTACAATACGTCAACACTGTGCTTTTTTGTTTTGTTTTGTTTTTGAGACAGGGTCTCACTGTGTCGCCCAGGCTGGAGTGCAGTGGTGTGATCTTGGCTTATTGCAACCTCCGCCTCCTGGGTTCAAGAGATTCTCCTGCCTCAGCCTCCCAAGTAGCTGGGATTACAGGTATCCACCACCACATCCGGCTAATTTTTGTATTTTTAGTAGAGACGGAGTTTCCCCATGTTGGCCAAGGTGGTCTCAAACTCCTGACCTCAAGTGATCTGCCCTCCTTGGCTTCCCAAAAGTGCTGGGATTACAGGCATGAGCCACCACACCTGGCTCTACACTGTGGTTTAAAGGAGGCCACTGAGCCCTGACATCTTCCTGATTGGGGAAAGCAAACACCCAGCCTGCACAGAGATCCGCTGCTAAAGCCCTTCCCTGCAGTCAAATCATCCTATGGGAAGGCAGCCTGAGGGTGTCACACAGAGAACACGGACTTTCAGTGGAGACGGATTCTAGTTTCCAGTCTTACACTTGCTAGTTGTGTGCACAGGGCATTCGGTGTTTCTGACCCTCAGCCTTCCTGCCTGTGGAGGCGGGCATGATAACATGTGGGCCCCAGGGAGGGGTTCATGAGCTGTCACAAAGCACACTGGGACCATTAGTGGTTTGCTTCTTTCCTCACCGTGAGGTGGTGCTGGTTAGTGGCTAGCTGTCTGGGTTCTGCGTCAGACAGACCAACGTCTGAATCTGTCACTTCTTAGCCAGCCAACCTGCGAGAAGTCTCAGCTTCCTCATGTGTGAAATGAGGACAAAGTTGTACCTGCACCCCAGGGCTGCTGTGAGCTGTGAAGCTCACGTGTATGCAGGGTTCATGGTATGCCTTGTTGTGAGCCTGGCGCATGATAAGCGCCCAAAAAATGTGCTCAGCATCGTGCCAGGGACCGAAAGGGAGATAGAAAACTGATCAGCGGGCCGGGCGAGGTGGCTCACGCCTGTAATCCCAGCATTTTGGGAGGTTGAGGCGAGCAGACCACCTGATGTTGGGAGTTCAAGACCAGCCTGACCAACACGGAGAGACCCTGTCTCTACTAAAAATACAAAATTAGCCGGATGTGGAGGCACACACCTGTAATCCCAGCTACTCGGGAGGCTGAGGTAGGAGAATCGCTTGAACCCGGGTGGAGGAGATTGCAGTGAGCCTAGATCACACCATTGCACTCCAGCCTGGGCAACAAGAGAGAAACTCCATCTCAAAAACAAATAAAACAAAAACAAACAAAAACAAACGATCAGCAGTTCTGATCTGCATTGGTGAATTCGTAAAGGAACTATTTATCAAGCATCTAATTTGTGGAGGGTCCTGCAGGGGCTGCCATGCAATGGGATCTTGGCTCCCAAGTCTAGTAGAGAAGACACGTACATAAGCAAGGAAGCTTTCACATGTTCACATGCAAAGCATAAAGGGCCTAAGAAAGATTTTGTTTTTTAAAAAAGCCATAGCTGGGTGCGGTGGCTCACACCTGTAATCCCAGCACTTTGGAAGGCTGAGGCAGGTGGATCATCTGAGGTCAGGAGTTTGAGACCAGACTGGCCAACATGGTGAAACCCCATCTCTACAAAAATACAAAAATTAACTGGGCATGGTTGGTGGGCCCTGCAATCCCAGCTACTCGGGAGGCTGAGGCAGGAGAATCGCTTGAACTCAGGATGCAGAGATTGCAGTGAGTTGAGATCGTGCCACTGCACTCCAGCTTGGGCTACAGAGTGAGACTCTGTCTCAAAAAAAAAAAAAAAAAAAAGCCAGGGACTCAAAAATCTGTGTTTTTTTGTTTGCTTGAGACAGGGTCTTCCTCTGTTGCCCAGGCTGGAGTACAGTGGCATGATCATAGCTTACTGCGGCCTCAACCTCCCAGGCTCAAGTAATCCTCCCACCTCAGCCTCCCAAGTAGCTGGGACCACAGGTGCACCCACCACGCCTGGGTAAGTTTTAATTTTTTGCAGAGATGGGATCTCACTGTGTTGCCCAGGCTGGTCTCGAACTCCTGGACTCAAGTGATCCTCCCTCTTTGGCCTCCCAAATAATTTACATATAGTAAAGTACACAAATCTTAAGTGTACCATTGGATGAATTTTTGCATATTTTTCACACGCCCAGATGCCACTACCCAAATCAAGATAAAGAACATTTCCGACACCCTGGAAAGTTCCCTCATGCCTCCTCCTAGTCAATAGCCCGGAAAAAACCGCTCTTTTGACCTCTGTCACCATAGATTGTTTTGCCAGTGCTAGAACTTCATAAACATGGAGTCATATAGTATGTACTCGTTTGCTTCTACCCTTTTTGATTCAACACGTTTTTGAGGTTGAGCATGGTGGCTTACGCCTATAATCTCAACACTTTGGGAGGCTGGGGTGAGAGGATTACTTGAGCACAGGAGTTCACAACCAGCCTGGGCAACACGGTGACACTCTATCTCTACAAAAAATAAAAAATTAGCTAGGAGTGGTGATGCATGCCTGTGGTCCCAGCCACTTGGGAGGGACCCAGGAGTTGTTGGAGGCTGCAGTGAGCTATGAGGGAACCACTGCTTTCCAGCCTTGTCTAAAAAAAAAAAAGGCCATGTGGCCAGAGAAGAAGCTGCAGGTGGGAAATGGCCACGCAGGGGGGGAAATGGCCACTTTCTCTTCCTTGGTGGCTCAGTAACAGAAGATCTAAACAAAGCACTTAAATTTCCATTAATGGAGTCAGGAATCATCAGTAAGTGGTTTTGGAGATTATTTGCTATCTGTTTACAATGCAAAAAAAAAAGTTTGGGCTTATATAATTGCAAAAGTCATAGTCAGGGAGGTAATTATCAAGTGTAACATGAGTGTTCTATTTTTGGGCCTCAGTGCTAGCTCTTCTGGCCCTTCATTCCCTTTGGCTAATGTGATTCCGAGTTGTTTTTGCTGGTTCTCTTCTGTTGGAGGTGGCTGGATGATGGGAGGCAATGGTTGGGGGAAATACAGAGTGGAATATGATAAATCACATTTCTGCTGGGTTTTACTGTTCACAAAGCACCTGTGTAGACAGCATCTCACTCAATAGCAATGCAGGAGGGAGGCAGGGGTACCAGTCACAGTTATTGATTGCAAACAACAGAAACCAATTCTGGGTAGCTTAAGGAGAGAAGGAATGGACTGGGAGGTTATCAAACAGCTCACTGAGTCAAAGGGAAAACTGGAGAACTAGGGTTAGAAAACAGGCAGGAATCAAAGAAGGCTTGTGTAAGCCCATGTTTTTTATAGTGTCTTTGTTCTGCAGCTTAACTATTTTATGGTTAAGTTTGGAAATGATCAAGACAGATTTTTTTTTTTTGAGACACAGTTTCACTCTGCCACCTAGGCTGGAGTGCAGTGGCATGATCTCAGCCCACTGCAACCTCTGCTTCCCAGGTTCAAGTGATTCTCGTGCCTCAACCTCTCAAGTAGCTGGGACTACAGGCATGCACTACCACGCATGGCTAATGTTTGTATTTTTAGTAGAGACAGGGTTTCACCATGTTGGCCAGGCTGGTTTTGAACTCCTGACCTCAAGTGATCCGTCTGCCTTGGCCTTCCAAAGTGCTGGGATTACAGGCGTGAGCCACCGTGCTGGGACTCAAGACAGATTTAAAAAATCTTCCTTAAAGGAAGAGATAGCATGGACCTTGATGATGGAAAGTAATTTGACCAGCAGAGAAAGGAGATTTCAGGAGAGAATCACTGGGTGAGCGAAGGCAGCAAGGTCAGAAAGAATGGTGAGAGTACAGCTGGGGTTCACAATTTGTGCAAGGGAGCCGGGAGAGAGACAGCTGGGGAGGTAGGTTGAGGCTGCATCGTGCAGAGCGTGCTTCCGGGATGAGTTAGTACTTAAACCCGTGCCAGTAAAGACCCACTGGAGGTTTGTGAGTAAGAGAATGAGATTCGCTAGTTGCACTTTAGGAACAATAATCTGGGACCTATGAGAGGCAGGAGAAGCCTGGACCGAGGCCAGCTGACATAGGGAACAACAGTGTCAGCCGTTCCAGAGAGACTGAGGGGAATGGAAACCAAGAAAGCGCTTTGGGGCCTGGGTCCTTGGCAGCCACAGAGGAGGCAGTATCAAGAGTGTGCTGGGGCTGAGGCCAGTTTGCGAAGCGTTAGGGACTGACTGGGTGATGAGGAAGTGGAGTTTCAGACAGGTGAGGACAAAGATGTCAAGTGCCAGCTCCCCACCCCCTGCCCCAGCCTGCCACTGCCCTCAGCTATTTCTGGGCTTCCCATTCCCCGCCATGGCTGCCCCCTGCCCAGAGCTGAGCTGCGCCTCTGGAGCCCTCTCCTTTAGCCTGGCTCCCCAGCTGCACATGGACTCTTAGCATCTGAAGAGACTTTAGATGAGAACGTGGAAGCTTGGGGAAAGGAAGGGAAGGAACTTGCTGAGGACACACAACCAGGGAGAGACGGTGCCAGTAACGAAGCTCCATCTTCTCCGCTCTGTCAGGGCTCTTCTGTCCAACCCTGGTGTACACATGTCATATACATATGAAAAATAAATATTATTAATGTCAATGAATAATTAATGTAATTATGTGCGCATTGAAAGGGGCCAGGCAGAGACCAAACTATACTGGTCGCGGTCAAGAGATCTTTATTGGAGGTATCGGCGGCACCACACAAGGAGAAGGAAGAGAAGAGAGAGAGAGGGCTGCTGCTGTGCTGGGTTTTATATCCCTCGGGCCTACGTGGATTGGGTTAGGGGCGGGCCCAAGGGAAGGCGGGAGATGCTTCTTTCTGATTGGCCCTCCTTTGGCGGGTTCAGACAGTGCCCGGTCAAGGAGGGGAGAAGAACCCGGAACCGGCCCCATCTTAAGGTACGGCGCCATTTTAAAGTACCCCATGTTACCTAACACACGTAGTTTATTTATATAAATTATTGATATAAGTAAATACAATAAATAAATATTTATTTATTTATCTTGAGACAGGGTCTTGCTCTGTCACCCAGGCTGGAGTGCAGTGGTGCAGTCTCGGCTCCACCTCCACCTCCCGGGCTCAGGTGATTCTCTCACCTCAGCCTCCCAAGCAGCTGGGACTACAGGCGGTGCTACCACGCCTGGCTAATTTTTGTATTTTTTGTAGAGATGGGGTTTTGCCATGTTACCCTGGGCTGGTCTGGAACTCCTGAGCTCAAGCGATCCACTCGTCTCCACCTCCCAAAGTGCTGGGATTACAGGTGTAAGCCACCGCGCCGGCCTAGGGTGTAGTATTTATATGAGAGTCTCCGTTCTATCTCCCTACCCTGTATGGCCAGAACCTGGACCCTGGCTAGTTCCTTGCCATTCTCCTAATGCATCTCCCCACCCTGGGACTCTTCCCTTGCTCTTCTCACCCTCACGTCAGATGAATCTCAGTAAAGTGCAGCTCTGATCATGGTCAAGAACCTTCAGTGGCTCCCCGTGGATTAGAAAGATGCACATAGTTGCCAGGCGCGGTGGTTCACGCCTGTAATCCCAGCAGTTTGGGAGGCTGAAGTGAGCAGATCACTGGAGGTCAGGAGTTCAAGACCGGCCTGGCCAACATGGTGAAACCCCGTCTCTACTAAGAATACAAAAATTAGCCAGGCGCGGTGGTTCACGCCTGTAATCCCAGCACTTTTGGAGGCTGAAGTGAGCGGATCACTGGAGGTCAGGAGTTCAAGACCGGCCTGGCCAACATGGCGAAACCCCATCTCTACTAAGAATACAAAAATTAGCCGGGCATAGTGGTGAGCGCCTGTAATCCCAGCTACTTGGGAGGCTGAGGCAGGAGGATTGCTTGAACCCAGGAGGTGAAGGTTGCAATGAGCCGAGATTGCGCCACCGCACTCCAGCCTGGGAAGCAGAGCGAGAATCTGTCTAAAAAAAAAAAAAAAAAGAAAGAAAGATGCATGTAGTCAACCAAGTAGCATTTCAGGCCTCTGCAGTAGGGCCCCAACCCAATCTTTCAATCTCACTACTAGTCACTCCCAGCTGGGCAGTCATCAGGCAAGCAGAAGCTGTAACTTGGCGGCGCCAAGCAGAAGTGCATGCCACCTCCCGGGCACTTGAAGCCACCTGCCTGACAAAATGATTTCCCACCCCCGCTGCCATTCATATTCTCCTTAGACTTAATTTCCCCTTTGTATTCATAATGTAGCAGGGATGGGGAAAATCTTATTTATTTAATTAATTTATTTATTTTCAGACGGAGTCTCTGTCACCCAGGCTGGGGTGCAGTGGTGCGATCTTGGCTCACTGCAACCTCCACCTCCCAGGTTCAAGTAATTCTCCTGCCTCAGCATCCTGAGTAGCTGGGATTACAGGCACCTGCCACCACGCCCAGCTAATTTTTTGTATTTTTAGTAGAGACGAGGTTTCACTATGTTGGCCAGGCTGGTCTCGAACTCCTGACCTCAAGTGATCTGCCTGCCTCAGCCTCCCAAAGTGTTGGGATTACAGGCATGAGCCACCGCGTCTGGCAAAAGTCCTATTTTAGAAAGCTGCCTGCAATGGTAGATTTTGTTATGTATAGTCAACTAAAAAAAAAAAAAAAAAAAAGAAGCTGCCTGGCAGCATTGCATTTTCTGTACGCAGCCAGATTCCATCCTGGTGGAAAACTGCCTATTTTTGGACAACATACCTACTTGGCCTTCTGGTTATGCAATGCAAGTCCCAGAGTGAATGTGGTGGGAGAAATTGAGGCCAAAAGAGCTAAACTGCTTTGCACAATGAGGTAAAGGGCGTCTTTCTGGGTGGAAAGGTTGTTTGGTCATTAGTAGTTTTTGTGGTTGTTTGTTTGTCTTTGGTTACAGATGTTGTTCTGGTTTTCTTTCTCTGGAAGATCCAGGAAATGGGGTGGGGCAGTTTGGGCTCAGCGAAGAATGGGCAGGAACAGAAGAGCTTGATGTGAGCAGGGAGCCCTCCGCTGACATGAGGGTGGGAGGCTGGGGGGACAGCAGGGGCTCCGAGGAGGGGCTTTTGGATATCAACATTTGAGTTTTCCTGTAAGACGTCAAGCTGTCAGCAAGGCTTGTTAGCTGGCACCCCTGGAACTGGCCTGTGGTTTGCATTGCCTTGGGGAATGACGTGAAGAATAGCAACTCCCTCTAGGGGCGAAGGTGACCATGACCTGAGAGCCTTGTAGCAGCCCGAAACTTGATTAAGGCCTGGCGTGGAGTTGGGAGGGAGAAAGATGGGAGCAGACACTGCCTTGTTAACTTTCCTGGACTTGAAAGCAACCGGGACCAGCTCTGGGTCTGCTAGGCAAATGGCCAGGAGTGAGCTCTCTGGAGGGAAGGATGGGACACTTGGGGCTCCTCTCACTCTTGCTATGGAAAGAGAGGAGGGTAGGGGGAGAGAGAGAGTAGGAGGGAGAGAGAGAGAGTAGGAGGGAGAGAGAGAGATGGGCAACTCTTGCAAGTCTCCCTTGGCGCTGTCTTCATTTTCATGGCAGCTTAAAGTGCGAAATGAATCACGTTTCCAAATGCAGTGGACGAACAGGGCCCGCTTCTCTCCTGTCTCTCTCCCAACCCCTCTTAGTGAGGTGGGACCTGCCATCTTGGCCACTTCCGCTAGATTGACGGCAAGGATTTATTTATGTATGTTGCAAAATGAAAATAACTTTGCTGGATTTGTTTTTCTGCTTATTGTAAAAGATTTAGACAGATGCACAAAGATATTTTAAAAAGTAAACAAAATCACATGCTGTTCCCTCATTCAGAAATAGCCCCTGATGGCATCTGGGTGTCATTTCTCCAGTTTGTTTTCTTATGCATTCGTATGCCGGTCACCCAGAAGTCAGCTGGAGGTTTTAAGATTGAGAGAAGATGGGTTTGAACCCTTCCTTCTGTGCCTGTGGAAATTCCAATTCCCTCCTCAAAACTTGCTTGGATTTCTAGGGGGCTTATATGGGCCTGGTTATCCCTGACCCCTGCTTCCCAACTCTGCTGAAATTTTAGTCTCTGCTCTGCATCCTTTTGATGGCTGGGGTGTGTAACTCCCAGGGCAGCACAGCCTGGTGTTAACTGAGACCTAGAATTTAGGAACTTTCCTCCATTTCCAGAAAAATACACATTCATAAGAAGCTGTGTGCGGCCGGGCGCGGTGGCTCATGCCTGTAATCCCAGCACTTTGGGAGGCCAAGGCGGGTGGATCACTTGAGGTCGGGAGTTCAAGACCAGCCTGACCAACATGGAGAAACTCTGTCTCTACTAAAAATACAAAATTAGCCTGGCGTGGTAGCGCATGCCTGTAATCCCAGCTACTCGGGAGGCTGAGGCAGGAGAATGGCTTGAACCCAGGAGGCGGAGTTTGTGGTGAGCCGAGATCATGCCATTGCACTCCAGCCTGGGCAACAAGAGCGAAACTCCGTCTAAGAAAAAAACAACTACAAAAAAAAGAAGCTGTGTGCATTTTACACACATTCCTAAGGTATAGAGGGTTGACAGGTGGGGTTATGTCACAGGAGTACTAATGATCTAAAATTGAACTTTTTTTTTTTTGAGACGGAGTCTCGCTCTGTCACCTAGGCTGGAGTGCAGTGGCGAGATCTCGGCTCACTGCAGCCTCTGCCTCCCGGGTTCAAACGATTCTCCTGCCTCAGTCTCCCGAGTAGCTGGGATTATAGGCGCACACTACCATGTCTGGCTAATTTTATGTATTTTTAGTAGAGATGGGGTTTCATCATGTTGGCCAGGCTGGTCTCGAACTCCTGACCTCAGGTGATCCGCCCACCTCAGCCTCCCAAAGTGCTGGGATTACAGGAGTGAACCACTGTGCCCAGCCTAAAATTGAACATTGATATAGTTGTCCAGGAAGGTCCTTGGGTCCCCTGTCTGGGTGCCTGGCGCCCTGCCCTCCTTCCTTTTCTCCCTTCCTTGCCTTGGTGAGGCGAGACCTGCCATCTTGGCCACTTCCACCAGATTGACGGTAAGGATTTATTTAAGTATGTTGCAAAATGAAAATAACTTTGCTGGATTTTTTTCCTACTTATTATAAAAGATTTAGACAGATGCACGAAGGTATTTTAAAAAGTAAACAAAATCACATGTTGTTCCCTCATCCAGAAATAGCCCCTGATGGTGTTTTGGTGTCAAGCTTTCTCCACTTTGCTTTCTTATGCATTCGTATGCCAGTCACACGTCCTTGCATCCCCCACCCTAGATCCTGTTGTTTTTAATGTGATCTCTCTTACCTACTTGTCTCTGAGAGCTAATGCCTTTGGGTTCAGGTTTGTACTTCCCACTTCCAGTGGTTTATCAAAGTGTTATCTTAAAGAGAGACGTTCCTCCCTAAGGAACCTGCTGCCATCTGTTAAGACAGCAATTCTTCCCAACCTGTCAGACACATCCATCTATTTTTTTTTAAACGTAAACGGGCTAATTCTACATATTCTCTATGACAAACAAAGTGATATTCTTTGCACTATTTTACAAAAGAGGAAACTGACTCTGAAGTCTTGGCCTGTGCCTAAAAGCTGCCCTGTCTAACCCTCCACCTGAATCAGCCTTGAGGTCAGTCCAAGTTGTGCCCTTCAGCACACTTGCAAACATCTCTACTTAGTCTGTTTCATGATGTGTCTCTTATTTATTGCTCCCTCCCTGAACTGGAATGTGAACTCAGCAAGGCCACAGACCTGTCTGTTGTGTGCACTGCTCTGTCTTCAGAATTAAGCACACAGTAGGCCCTATGAGTCAGGGTTCTCCAGAGAAACAGAACCCAAAAGATGTGTGCATATATAAAGTTTTTTTTTTTTAATTGAGACGGAGTCTCTCTCTTTCACCCAGGCTGGAGTGCAGTGGTGCGATCTTGGCTCGCTGCAAGCTCTGCCTCCCGGGTTCATGCCATTCTCCTGCCTCAGCCTCCCGAGTAGCTGGGACTACAGGCGCCCACCACCACGCCCGGCTAATTTTTTGTAT
Source organism: Hylobates moloch (assembly GCF_009828535.3). Classification (NCBI taxonomy): domain Eukaryota; kingdom Metazoa; phylum Chordata; class Mammalia; order Primates; family Hylobatidae; genus Hylobates; species Hylobates moloch. The sequence goes on from NW_026652284.1 coordinate 26,937,299, forward strand.
TTTTAGTAGACGCGAGGTTTCACCGTGTTAGCCAGGATGGTCTCCATCTCCCGACCTCATGATCCACACACCTCGGCCTCCCAAAGTGCTGGGATTACAGGCATGAGCCACCACGCCCGGCCTATAAAGATGTTATTTTAAGCAATTGGCTTACATGATTATGAAGGCTGGCAAGTCCAAAATCTGTAGGGTGGACCAACAGGCTGGAGGCCCAGGGAAAAGCCAGTGTCCAGTGTGTTAGTTCAGGTCTGAGGGCAGAATTCCTTCTTGCTCAGGGGAAATCAATCTTTTGCACTATTCAGGCCTTCAACGGATTGGATGGGGCCTACCCACATTATGAGAGGCAATCTGCATTACTCAAAGTCCACTGATTTAAACGTTAATCTCAGCTGGGTACAGTGGCTCATGCCTGCAGTACCAGCTGCTTGGGTGGCTGAGGTGGGAGGATTGCTTGAGGCCAGTAGTTCAAGACAAGCCTGGGCAACATAGTGAGGCTCTGTCCTTACGAAAAAATTAAAAATTAGACAGGTGTGGTGGTACACACCTGTAATCCCAGCTACTCAGGAGGCTAAGGTGATAGGATCGCTTGAGCTCAGGAGTTTGAGGCTACAGTGAGCCATGATCACGCCACTGCACTCCAGCCTGGGTGACGAAGTGAGACCCTCTCTCTAAAATAATAATAATAAACTGCTATTTATTTTGTGCATATTTTATGTGCTAGGTGAGGAAAAAAAATCCTGGAGGATCATAGAGGGTAAAGGATTTGCCAGAGATTCCCACCTTTATATATCACAGAGCTGACCGCACAGCCTTATTTTCAGGCTGCAAACCTGCACTCTCTCCAATCACGGGAAAAATGCAGGCTCCTCCTCCCCTCTCCAGATGCCCTGTCCGTGGCTCTGTCCTGACCCCTTGGGAAGGGCAGACATTGGGTCAACTGGTTTGCCAATCTGGCCAAGTCAGGCGAATTTGGTTCCCTGCAGCAGCTGCGGTTGCCATGGCACCTTCCCTGGGCTCCTTTCAGTGTAAACCTGGGGGCGAACTGTTTTGAAGCAAAATGGGGAAAACAGAAAAATTCTCCCACTGATACGGGCAACTAGCAAACAGCCAGCCTCTCCCTGAAATTCCTTTCAATGCCTCACAGGTGGACCTTAGGGCCATGGAGTCCAATGTTTCCATTTCACAGGTGGGGAAACTGAGTCCCAGGTGCTTAGCATTCACAAAGAGGTTTTGTGCCTTGGCCAGCAGGGTATCTGGAGTCACAACCTGAACTGCTCTGAGCTTTGAATTCCCCCTCTGTAATCTGAGGATCCTAATACCCGTGCCCTGAAAGTGGTATTTGAAGGATTGAGTGAAATTGTATACGTACAGTGCCTCACAAAGGCCTGGCACTTTGTAAGCACATGCAGTTGTTCAAGGTCATGTCCAGTATGGGGGAAACTATCATAGGATTCAGGAGCTGTGGGCTCTGGTGTTGACTCTGCTACTCAATTGCTGCGTGGCTTGTGCAAGTCCCTTCATCACTCTGAATTTCAGCATCTTTTTCTGTAAACTGAAGGAGGATGGGACTAGATGATGCCTAAATTTTATGTGCTAATTTTTTTTTGAGACGGAGTCTCGCTCTGTCACTCAGGCTGGAGTGCAGTGGCACAATCTTGGCTCACTGCAACCTCCGCTGTTCAAGTGATTCTCCTGCCTCAGCCTCCCAAGTAGCTGGGACTACAGGTGTGTGCCACCACGCCTGGCTAGTTTTTTTCTTTTTTTTTTGTATTTTTAGTAGAGACAGGGTTTCACCATGTTGGCCAGGCTGGTCTCGAACTCCTGACCTAAAGCGATCCACTTGCCTTGGCCTCCCAAAGTGCTGGGATTACAGGCGTGAGTCACCGAATCCGGCCAATGCCTAAATTTTCTTTCTGGTTCTACAGATCTACGTTTCTGGTGAAAATAGACTAATCCCAGGGCTTCTAAAGCTGTGTTTGTTCCACCACACCACCCTGACTCACTGCCAGAGTGGTTCAGAGACCCAACCAGGAGGCCTGTGCCCTGAGCCTCAGGGCCCTCTGCAGGGGGCGGCAGAGATGACTCTGAGGGCTGGAGTACTGGCACTCAGTCTGGCTCCCTGGTGACTGCCTCTGGTTCAGGGCCCTGCCCATGCTTTGTGGAGAGCAGCTGCGGGAGACTAGATGGGAGGGGGGAGTGAGGAAGAATACGCTGGATCTGACAAGGTTAACTGAAAGCAATTTTCAATACCTCGGCATCAGAGTATGCAAATGAGGCCTGGGACGATTCGATGCTCCAGACAGTAATTGCTGAGGCAAGAGGAGGAGGAGCGAGGGGAGCAGGTGGGTCTTAGGGTTCCAGTGCAGGCAATGGGAACTCCAACCTGGTGGGGAAGGGTTAGGATAGGGCAGGAAGCTGAAGGGGGCAAGCAGAGAAGGAAAACCAGAGAAAGGGAAGGGAAGAACTGATTTTTGCCTGAGGAAGACGACAGCTTGATAGAAAAACCAGGGGCCAGGCTGAGTGTTTCACAGAATGTTTACTTCCACCATCATGGTGTTTGCTCACTGCCCTCAGGAGGTGAGCAGGGGAGGCACTAAGGGCCATTCTCAGAGGAGAAGTCTGAAGGCCCTTCGCCCCGCTGGGTCACACTTGATGGCCAGGGGATCAAGGGGGATCAAGGGAAGCTGGGGGCCCATGCCTTCTGCCTGTAACACTGTGGCCTCTATTCATGAGGCTCTAGTTGGCACTGGGCTGGGGACTGTGAGCCTGTCCCATGGTCCTCCCAGCCACTGTGCCATCCCTGCTGCTGCTCATCCTTCAAGTCCCTTCCAAACCCTCCCCTCATTAACCTCCCCTCGCAAACAAACAAGCAAACAAATCCTGCGATTGGACACATGGGAACGAACTGCAGGTGGGATCCAGTGCACTGCGCCGTCCATGGACCCAACACTGGCTAAATCCCAGAGATGGATTGGTCTAAAACTGAGACCTCTTTGCCCCACAAGATCAAGAAAGGAGGGCTGATCTAAACGTGGTTATTGTTATTGATATTAGACGTGGTTATTGTTAGTATAGCTAAGATAAGAACTGATTGAATGTTTCCTGTGTGCCAGGCTCTATACTTGCATTACCTTATTTATCTCTTTCATAATCCTATAAAATATATATGAAGATGGCAGTGCCTAGGCTGGAGTGCAATGGTGCTATCATAGCTCACTGCAGTCTCAAACTCATGGCCTCAAGCTATCCACTCACCTCAGCCTCCGGTGTAAGTGGGACTACAGGTGCACACCACCATGCCTGGCTATTTTTTTTTTTTTTTTTTTTTTTTTTAGAGATGGGGTCTCGATATGTTAGCAAGGCCGGTCTCAAACTCTTAGCTTCAAGCAATTCTCCTGCCTCAGTTTCCCAAAGTGCTGGGATTACAGGCGTGAGTGATATTATTATTGCCTCTTAAGAGATGATGAATCGGAGGCTTGGGAATATGGAAATAATTATCCAAAGTCACTTCACTTGCGTGTGGCCCACCCAGCGTTTAAACCCAGAGTCTGTATGTTTAATCACAGAATTCCAGCTCCCAGTCTCCAAAAGAAGATGTATTCATGCCAGTCCACCAGGCCCACTTATTCCTGTGACATTCTTCTTGGGATGTTAGTGCAAGAAGAATGCACATTAGTGCATCCTTTAGGAACGCTTTTAGCTGCAAGGAACCAAAAACATGACTAGGAGTGACTTAAACAAAAGGTCTTTTTTTTTTTTTTTTTTTTGAGATGGAGTCTCACCCTGTCGCCCAGGCTGGAGTGCAGTGGTGTGATCTCGGCTCACTGCAACCTCCACCTCCTGGGTTCAAGTGATTATCCTGCCTCAACCTCCCAAGTAGCTGGGACTACAGGTACGCACCACCGCACCCAGCTAATTTTTGTATTGTTAGTAGAGATGGGGTTTCACCATGTTGGCCAGGCTGGTCTTGAACTCCTGACCTCAGGTGATCCACCTGCCTCGCCTCCCAAAATGCTGGGATTTCAGGTGTGAGCCACCGCACCCAGCCTAAACAAAAGGTCTTGAAGCAGGCAGTCGAGAGGTGGTGTACCTGGAGTTCAACCACATCACCAAAGAGCCAGGCTTATTCTGTCTTTCCATTCTCACAATGTCACCGTATTGGCTTCTCATCCTCACGTGTACTGCTTCATGATTGCAGGGTGGCTGCTGCAGCTCCAGGCATCATATCAGCCTCCCAAGGGGCAGGGGCAAACAGTTTTCTCCTGATGGAGCTTTGATTTTTATCCTGGAAAAAAAGTTTGTTAGCAGATTTCTCTTTATGCCTTATTGGCCACATATCTATTCCTAGACCAGTCGGTGCTGTAGAAAGTATATATTATGATGGCTCCTGCTTAACACATCACTCCAAAATCTAGTGGCTGGAAACATTTATTGTTGCTATAAGTCTATGGGTAACCGGGTGGTCCTGGCTGATCTTGGCTGGGCTTACTTGTGTGTCTGTGGCCAGCTGTTGGGTCGGCTGGGGGTTGGCTAGTCTAGGATGGCCTTACTTAAGTGTCTGGTGTTGGCTGGCTCTGACTGGGGTCCTGGGTTGACTGGGTTCATCCTCCAGCAGGCTAGCCCAGGCTTGTTCCCATGGCAGCAGTAGGGTTCTAAGACTGGGTGGAAGAATGCAAGGCCTCCTGGGGCGCAGGCTCTGAACTGGCACTCTCATTTCCATCCCATTCTTTTGGACAAAGCAAGTCACAGGCTGGCTCGGGTCCAAGGGGTGGGAAAATAGACTCAACCACTTGTATGGGAGGGGCTGCAAAGTCACATTGCAAAGGGCATAGAGAGGAATGAAGAATTGTGACCACTTTGCAATTTACCACAGGTTACCATGATGTATTTAGACCAATTCGTTCCTTGAGGCAGAGAAGGGGCTCCCTTTCCCCAAATCAAGGGAAAACCCTTATCCCCTGATGGGGTGGGGGGATACAGTTGCAGGGAATGAAGAAGGAACACTGCCGTTGGGCAGACAGCTAAAAGTGTCTGGACGCCAATCCCAGATACAAGGAAATGGAGGGAGATTTTGCATGTTCAGTTCCTCCAAGTCACCATCCTTCTTCTGAAAAGCATAATTTCCATCTGTCTTGCTGATGCCTATTCTAGGCCTCATGATGATTCCTCTAACAGGTGTAGGCATTTCCTCCATGACACTCAGATGCAAAAACAAACTTTTAAAAACTCAAACGAACTCTGTCTCTGCCCCATCCACCAGGGTGGTGGGAAGATCCATCTTCAGTCACTGGGGAGGAGGTCCCTTGAGGTTTTCACCATCCAGGAAACATGGGGCAGAGGCCTCTGTCATTTGTTTCATCAAAATAATCTCTGAAGAGCTTTTATTCAAGCCTCAGGGTCCATTCAAAAGCAGGGAGGCAGTCTGTGTTCCCTTGACCTGGAACTTGCTGCAGCACACCTCTCAGGCTCTTACCACTCACCAAAGTCTTCACTCAAAGAACCCACTACTCCTCTATCCTCCCCTTCTCACAGAATCCAGCTCTCTGTCCTGCCTGGGACCACCCTCCCTGTATTAGTTGGTTTTCATGCTGCTGATAAAGACATACCTAAGGCCGGGCACGGTGGCTTACGCCTATAATCCCAGCACTTTGGGAGGCCGAGGCCGGCGGATCACGAGGTCAGGAGATCGAGACCATCCTGGCTAACATGGTGAAACCTCTTCTCTACTAAAAATACAAACAGGATTCAATTATCTCCCACTGGGTCCCTCCCACAACATGTGGAAATTATGGGAGCTACAATTCAAGATGAGGTTTGGGTGGGGACACAGCCAAACTATATCACTCCCTCTTCGACTTCTTTCCCTCTTCCTCCTGACAGACCTAGGCCTACCCAGCAATGCCTAGATAGGATGGTCTTCAAGGGACTCAGGACTTGACTGTACTTCCAGGAGAGAGACATGCCCCAAGGGAACAGACACTATGTGATGGAAACTCATCTGGCGAAGCAGGGAAGGAAGTGGCATCTCAGCTGAGAAGTGATGGAGGTGTTGTAGTGGGTTAGATGACAGAGGGCCCGGGGGGTGCAGCCGAGCATTCCAAACAGAGCAGCCATCATCACGGCAATAGCTAACACCTACTGAACAATGCCTATACACCAGGTGCCATAAAGTAGGTACTTTTGTTGTCCCCAGTTTATGAAACTTACGGAACTTACATAACTCACCCAAAGTCATGCAACTACTTAAGTGGATGAGCTGGGATTTCAAATCCAATCAGTCTGATGCTCAAACCTTTTTCTTAACCATTCAGATAAAACTGGAGGTGAGAGAAGCAAGTTGTTTGGAGAACCTCAAGGAGTTTATTTTTGTTGGAACCCAGCGTGTAAAGATAAAGATGTAAGGTGGTACAAGGGGCTGGTGAGGTAGAGAGAGGTGGAGGTGTGAAGCACCCTGGAGCCATATTACTGCTTGAAGGCAGCAAGCCTGGGTGCAGGGAGGTCATTTCAGAGGCTATTTCAGTAGTTCAGCAAGAAATGGTGCCTATAATTCCAGCACTTTGGGAGGCCAAGGTGGGCGGATCACCTGGGGTCAGGAGTTCGAGACCAGCCTGGCCAACATAGTGAAACCCTGTGTCTACCAAAAATACAAAAATTAGCAGGGCATGGTAGCACGTCCCTGTAGTCCCAGCTACTCGGGGGGCTGAGACAGGAGAATTGCTTGAAATCAGGAGGCAGAAGTTGCAGTGAGCTGAGATCACACCACTGCACTCCAGCCTGGGCAACAGAACGAGACTCCATCTCAAGAAAAAAAAAAAAAAAAAGAAGAAGAAATGGTGGTTTGTCATACTAGGAGGAAATTGGTAATAAGAATAAGAAACAATGGCGGGATTCAGGGATTATAAAGGAAGGATGGACAGGACCTGGTGATTGCTTAGAAGTGGTGGAAAGAGACAGAGAGGAGTCAAGAATGATTCTCAGGTTTCTAGCTTGAGCAACTACATGGATGGTGCCAATCCTATTTCTTTTGCCAATTTGCCGTGTATCAGCCTCTCTAGATGTCTGTCTTCCTAGCTAGCAAATGAAGATAATGAAGCCCAACCTCCCCATGTATCAGGCTGGCGTCAAGATGAAGTCATCAATCTGGAAGTGCTTTGTTTGTTTGTTTATTTATTTATTTATTTTTATTGTGAGGTGGAGTCTTGCTCTGTCGCCCAGGCTGGAGTGCAATGGCGCGATCTCAGCTTGCTGCAACCTCCACCTCCCGGGTTCTAGTGATTCTCCTGCCTCAGCCTCCTGAGTAGCCGGGATTACAGGCGCCCACCACCAAACCTGGCTAATTTTTGTATTTTTAGTAGAGATAGGGTTTCACCATGTTGACCAGGCTGGTCTTGAACTCTTGACCTCAAGAGATCTGCCCACCTCGGCCTCCCAAAGTGCTGGGATGACAGGCGTGAGCCACTGCCCCCGGCCTGGAAGTACGTTGGAAAGTCAAAAGTCCTTTGCATTATTTTATAGTTATCTTTACCATCCTTCCCCTCCTGGAGCTTGCTGATGGAGCCAGACTGAGAGGCAACCCAGGGCAGCTGCCTGCTCACTGGGAGGCAGCCGCTGTATTTTCCATCAGGCAGCTCTGTCTCTTTGGCAGGTGGGAGCCACATTCCCACATACTAAATTGTTAATAGCTTCCCCAGGGAGTTCCTTTCTGCTCTGACTCCTTCAGTGATTTCTGTTTCTCTCCTGCTGACGCCTTCTGATGCCCTGGGTTAGCCCAGGATTTCCCATCGGTTTTTCTCTTCATTTCTCCTACCTTGAGGTCAGGATACGAACAAGCTCCAAATACAGCTCAAACTCTTCTGTGACCCAGGTGTGAAGGACTATGTCTACCCTGGTTCCCCCCAACAGTGGGGATGAACTCAAGAATCTCCCAAGTGGTTGGGTATGGTGGCTCACGCCTGTAATCCCAGCACTTTGGGAGGCCAAGGCGGGTGGATCACCTGAGGTGGGGAGTTCGAGACCAGCCTGACCACATGAAGAAACCCCGTCTCTACTAAAAATACAAAATTAGCCAGGCGTGGTGGCACATGCCTGTGATCCCAGCTACTCGGGAGGCTGAGGCAGGAGAATCACTTGAACCCTGGAGGCGGACGGAGGCTGCAGTGAGCTGAGCTCACGCCATTGCACTCCAGCCTGGGCAACAAGAGCAAGACTCCATCTCAAAAATAATAATAATAATAATAAAAAAGAATCTCCCAAGCTCCAAGTGAATCATTGCCCTACACCGGGGTGGTGGGGAAACTCTGCTGAACAGAGGCAGACGGAGTATGTTTTTCTGGGTGACTTTCTAGTCTTTGTTCTGGGAGGCAGCATAGTCTAGCAGTCAGGAGACTGGGGTTTGGAGTCACACAGACCTGGCTTGGCATCTCAGTTTTGGCTTGAGTAGGTAACCTAACCTCTGCAAAATGGAATAATAATAACTCTATATGCTTATAGGACCGCTTGGGGATTAAATGAGATAATCCACACAACATTTGGCCCAGTGCCTGCCATAGAACATGCTCTCCATAAATTGGAAGCCAACAACGTTTTTATATGAATTTGTGACCCAAGAAATGAGACTGCCTTTTAAAGATAAGTAGACTAGAAGGCCACGTGCAGTGGCTCAAGCCTATAATCCCAGCACTTTGGGAGGCTTGAGCCCAGGAGTTCCAGACCAGGAGTTCGAGACCAGCCTGGGCAACATAGTGAGACACCATCTCTATGGGGAAAAAAAAAAAAAAAAAAAGCCAGGTGCGGTGGCTCACGTCTGAAATCCCAGCACTTTGGGAGGCCGAGGCGGGCAGATCATGAGGTCAAGAGATGGAGACCATCCTGGCCAAAGTGGTGAAACCCCGTCTCTACTAAAAATACAAAAATTAGCCAGATGTAGGCCGGGTGCGGTGGCTCACGCTTGTAATCCCAGCACTTTGGGAGGCCGAGGTGGGTGGATCACGAGGTCAGCAGATCGAGACCACGGTGAAACCCTGTCTCTACTAAAAATACAAACAAAAATTAGCCGGGTGTGGTGGCAGGCACCTGTAGTCCCAGCTACTCGGAGAGGCTGAGGCAGGAGAATGGCCGGAACCCGGGAGGCGAAGCTTGCAGTGAGCTGAGATCGCGCCACTGCACTCCAGCCTGGGCGACAGAGCGAGACTCCGTCTCAAAAAAACAAAAAAACAAACAAACAAAAAAATTAGCCAGATGTGGTGTTGTGCACCTGTAGTCCCAAGTACTCTGGGGGCTGAGGCAGAAGAATTGCTTGAACCCTGGAGGCAGAGGTTGCAGTGAGCCGAGATCGTGCCACTGCACTCCAGCCTGGCGACAGAACGAGACTCCGTCCCCCTCCCAAAAAATAAAAAAAATTGATCATTTCCAAGTTTTCACTTTAGAAGGTCATTGTGGAAATCCCTCTAGAAGGCTTTGAATTTTCATTTGTTCTTCCAGTGTCCAGAATGGGGAAATTCACTTGCACTAGGCATGTATATTTTCTTTTCTTTTCTTTCTTTCTTTTTTTTTTTTTTTTTTGAGACAGAGTCTCGCTCTGTTGCCCAGGATAGAGTGCAAAGGCACGATCTCGGCTCACTGCAACCTCCGCCTCCCGGGTTGAAGCGATTCTCCTGCCTCAACGTCCTGAGTAGCTAGGATTACAGGCGTGTGCCACCAAGCCTGGCTAATTTTTTGTATTTTTAGTAGAAACGGGGTTTGCTATGTTAGCCAGGCTGGTCTTGAACTTCTGACCTAGGTGATTTGCCCTCCTTGGCCTCCCAAAGTGCTGGGATTACAGATGTGAGCCATGGAGCCCAGCCAACATGTATGTTTTCTTAGCAATTATTTCACTCATGTACTTGGTCATTTATATATCTTTCGCAACTTCTTTTTTTTTTTTTTTTTTGAGACGGACTTCTGCTCTTTTCACCCAGGCTGGAGTGCAGTGGTGCCATCTCAGCTCACTGCAACCTCTGCCTCCCAGATTCAAGCGATTCTCCTGCCTCAGCCTCCCAAGTAGCTGGGATTACAGGCGCCCAACATCATGCCCAGCTATTTTTTTTTTT
>NW_026652284.1:26947786-27029641 GCF_009828535.3 Hylobates moloch
TTCAATGGTTAGTTTTACACAATACTTTTTTGTGTGAAGGTGATGCACAAAAAATCCAATGATTACACAAATAAATACATGGGAAACTATTAATATGTAAAGAAGAGGTATGTGATGCTACTGCATAATAAGCAGAGCTGGGCTAGTTGGAGGTGGGGTGGGGATCAGTGAAGGTTTCAGAAAGGAAGTGATATTTAAGCTGAAACTTGAGGGATAAATAACGCTTAGGCTGGGGTATTGGCCCAGCCTTCTGAGTGGAAGGAATAGAATGTACAAATGTCCTGAGGTAGGAAAAAACTTGGCTTGGAGGGTTAGGGAGGGGACCAGAATTCCAATAAAGTAGCCCTCCTTCTTCCTATCCCAATTTCTCTCTGCTGGCACTAGAAAAGTTTCTGAGTACCAGGCCCTTTGGGAAGGGGAGAGAGTTTTGGCAGCAGGTGACCACAGCAAAAATCTTTCTGATAAGTCCTTAGGTGGTTGAGTGGGAAAGCCCTGGGGTGGGGGGCTTGCTGTATTTCGTAGAGGTGGCTGGACAGCAGCTAACTGGGGTGGAGAAAATGGAGAAGAGGGTGAGCTTGGGAATTCTGGCTTTGTTTTTTTCTGGGAAAGGGTAGGAGCCTTGCACACAGATGGATGACTCAAGCTAGAGGGTGAGATGAGGGAGGGCTCCTTGTCCAGCCACACACAGATCCAAGAGCATTGCCCCAGAGCCTAGAGCTCAGAACCCCTAATATTGTTCCACTCCAGCTCCCTTTGGGATCTTTATTATCCAAAAAGTATTTCTTGAGCACCTGCTGTGACCCCAGCCCTCTCCTGGATGCAGGCGTCACTCAGACCTGGTCCCTTTAAGGAGGGAGACCAGTTCGGATAGAAATAATTACTATATGGGATAATTCAGTATTCTCATCTGTAACATGGGGACAATAATAATAGAAGCTACACCAAAGTGTTAGTGCATGGATAAAGTGCTTATCACAGTGCCTGGAGCAGAGTAATGCTTGGTAGAGAGAGTGTTCTGGAAAGGCTAGGCACCGCAAGGAGAAGGATGGCTGTAATCTGGACCGGTTAGGTCTTGGAAGGGGTGTGGCAAGGATGACTTAGCCAAGTGCCCCCCTTCTATCTGCTCGCACTGCAGCCAGAGTGCTCCTTAAAGTGGTCTTCAAGAGCCTGCCCACCACCTCATCGCCCCTCACTTCCTGCCTTCTCCTCTTCCTGGCTTCCTTTCAGTCCCTCTGCTTCCTTTATCCGGAATCCTCTTCCCTTGTTTCTTCCTTAAGTTACTTCTTCCCCAAACTTCACACCTCACCTCAAGTGTCGTTTCCCCAGGGAAGCTGTCCCGACCCCTGGGTTTTGTAGACCCTGCCACTTTCTCAATTCGTACCTATATCTTAATGTCATTTTAGGATTGCTCTCTCTCTCCTGCACTGGGCTGTAAGCCCCAGGAAGCAGAGGCTGCATCTGGTTTTGTGTACTAGAGGGTCCCCCCAAATACCCAGCTCTTCTATTAGGCACCCTCGACATTTTTGTTGAGCGAATGAATGGGGTGCAAGAAAGGCACGGATAATACAGGTTATTTACGGAGCGTGTAACTGCCCGAAGGGCACTGCGCTAAGCTCTTTGTTCGAATCATTTTATCCAATCTCCCCAACCACCCTCTGAGGCAGGTGGTACGATTTTCCTCATCTCACAGACAAAGAGAATGAAGCTGAGGGAGGTTAAGTGACTTACACAAGGTCACTCCGCCGGTTAGTGCAGGGGCGGGAGGCGGGATACACACCCAGGTCCCTCCGACACCAAAGCGGCAAGGGGGTGGGAGGGGAGTCCAGGCTGGGACGGGGGCGCACTCGAGCCGGCGGAGCACCCCTAGGGAGGGGGCGGGAGGCCTCCCCTGCCCAGCTCCCAGCCGGTGGTGCAGCGTCCGCCCCCGGTCGCGGGCGCAGACTGGCGGCCGCCTCCGGGCCACGTGGTGCGCGCGGCGGGCGCGTCCGAGGAGCCTGCGGCTGCTCCTGGCTCACAGCGCTCCGGGCGAGGAAAGCGGGCGGACGCCGGGGGCTGGGCCGGTGCGGGCGGCGAGGCAGGCGGAGGAGGCGCAGAGACAGCGGGGCGGCGTCGGGGCCGCGGCCTCTCCCTTCCCGCGCCCCTCGCGTCGGGTCCCCGCGCCCAGGGCGCACGGTGGAGAGGGACGCGGCGGAGCCGGCCGGCAGCCATGGAACCGGCCCCCTCCGCGGGCGCCGAGCTGCAGCCCCCGCTCTTCGCCAACGCCTCGGACGCCTTCCCCAGCGCTGGCACCAATGCGTCGGGGCCGCCAGGCGCGCGGAGCGCCTCGTCCCTCGCCCTGGCAATCGCCATCACTGCGCTCTACTCGGCCGTGTGCGCCGTGGGGCTGCTGGGCAACGTGCTCGTCATGTTCGGCATCGTCCGGTGAGTCCGTTGCGGGCCGGCTGGAGCCCGGGGTGAGGGTGGGGACCACGAACTTGGGACCCCAAGCCGGTTCCCTGGACTCCCTGCGCCTCCATACTTCCAGCAGGGGCACCTGGGGCCCAGCGAGAGGCGAGGCCACTTACATCGAGGGGGACACAGGAATGTGTGTCATCGTGTGTGTGTGTGTGTGTGTGTGTGTGTGTGGTGGGGAGTGCGCCGCGGTTGACTAAATTATATTTGATAATCTGTTGGCGTCCCCTTGCTTCTTTGTGGGACAGTTTGGCGTCAGTTTGTGTGTCTGTCACAGTTTGTGAGTGGATGGTTGTGACAGTACAACTGTATGTTTGGACGTCGGAAAATGCCCATGGGGTGGGCAGAGCTGCTCTGAGGTGCCGCGGGCCTCTGGGGAGACCGGTGTGAGGGCACCGTGCAGGCAGGGCGGACAGGAGGGTGCTGGGTGTCAGCACCTCGCCGTGGGGCCCTTACCAAGTCATATTTGGTGCTCATCTGTTGGTGTGAGCTTGTCCCTGACGGTCAGTTTGTGATTCTGTCTGAATGTAACAATGTGACTATTGTTTCTTGTCAAGCCCTTGAAACCCCGAGGGCGGCAGAGCATCCAGAGTGGCCATCGTCCCTGTGTTTGTGCAGCTGTGTGTGCCTTTGCCAGTGATTCCTGGATAACATGGGCGACAGCTGTGGGCCGCCGACCGGTTCTCTGTTCCCTTCCCCAGTGGCCATCTGGTCAGGAATTCTGAATAGGATTCAGAGAAGACTCACGCCCTCCTCACAAATGCCCTCTCCCATTTTCTCTTTGCCTCCTCTAACAGTCTTTTCTTCTGCCTAAGGCAGCAGAGGTTGGCCTGGGCTGGAGTGGATTTTGAGTTTTCATCCCAGGAAGTGAGATGCTCTTCTTGGAGTTTATGGAGAGTGCTGGGACCTTCTCAGAGAGCCTAAGACGTCAGCTTGCCCCAAAGTAGCCCTCCTGATACAGCGCCACAAGCTCAGACATGGCCAGTAAAGGTCGAGAGGAAAACATCCATCTTTAAAACAACAAAGATGCCCTGGTATTTACTGTTAGTTGAAAATGGGTCCTTCATGCCGGTGGACCAAGGACATGGCCCTAAACCTCTCTGGGCTGTGGGGTGCCACCATGCAGGGCATAGGTCAGGTCGTGGACTCAGAGGTTGGAGAGATGAACTGTAGTCTCAGCCAGTCATGGATGACCAGGCACCATCGTTCCTGGCCTGCCTCCCATCCGCCTCAGTTTCCCTGTCCGAAGAATACAGACCCAATCTCCTCAATTGGAAAGTATGAATTCCAGGATATGGGTTCTCTGCAGGGCAGAGCATGGTGTGTTGGAGCATGGGATGAGGTGTGTGGGTGTCATTGGGCTTCGGCATTGATGATCTCTGGGGGATCTTTGCTCCTCCAGAAAGAGTGGGGGGTACAAGAATTTCCTGTGGTTTCCATGACTCATCACAAGCAACAGTGGGAGAATTCCCCCCAAGCACAGGCGGGACTGATCTTTGCTTTGTGTCTTTGTCAGTGATTCTCCCCACTTCGCAGGCTTCGAGGCAGGCCGGCCTGGTATGAATCCCTGCTCTGCCACGAACTGGCTCTGTGACTTGGGTGAATCACTTAGCCTCTTTGAGCCTCAGTTTCTTCATCTATAGAATGAAGCAATGATAAATCTTCTTCCACAGGGTTGTTGTGAGGTGTCAGTGAGAGAGCACATAACACACTGCCCTGGCGCCTGGACCCAGTAAATGGACGCTGTCTGTATAGCGAGGAGGAGGGATTTTCTAGATCCTGTAGAATCCGACTAAAGAAGGGAGCTTGAGGGAGGCGCTTGTCCTAAGGTGGGCCTGAGAGTAGCTATGATTCTGAGAGCTCCAGGTTTCTGGCACCTGCCCTGTCTAGGGGAGCTCCAGGTGCCCAAGTCTGGAAAAAGCTGAGCGTCAGTGTGTTCGGTCTCATTTCCAACCTTTTCCCCAGGGCCTCTGGTTGGTGGGCTGACTGAGCACAGCTTCCCCACTACCATTGAGCAAGGGGAGGGGGCTCCCACTGCCGAGGGTCCACTGTGGGGAGGCTCTGGGCTCAGCCTGCCAGGGGCATTCCCATGCAGCCTTCCCGGAATCGCATTGCAAAGTGTACACAAGCAGCTTAGTGGGCCCCTAGGGGTCCCCATGTTGCCAAGACATTCCGCTGGTCAACCATTTATGTGAAAACTGTATCTCTGGGTCTGAATGATTGAATCCTCACCTTCAATCCTATGGGACAGGCATTAGAGTCATCATCAGTACCCGCATCCTGCAGATAAAATGAGGAATCTGCGGCTCAGAGAGAGGCAAGGTGACTTGTTCTCGGAGGGTACCACAGTTGGCACCAGGCCCAGAGCTAGAACCCTAGTCTGTGACTTAAGTCCAAAACTTTTCTCCAGAGTTGCCTGGGGTAGAGGACAGTCAAAGCATTGTCTGGAAGGAGGGTGGCAGAATTCTGTCCCTCCTCTTTTATTTTTGAGACAAGGTTTCTCTCTGTTGCCCAGGCTGGAGCGTCGCAATCACAGCTCACTGCAGCCTCGATCTCCTGGGCTTAATGCCATCCTCCCACCTCAAGCTCGTGGGTAGCTGGGACTGCAGGCACACGCCATGCTAACTTTTGTGTTTTTTTGCAGAGACAGGGTTTTGCCATGTTGCCTAGGCTGGTGTCAAACTTCTGAGCTCAAGCGATCCACCCGCCTCGGCCTCCCAGAGTGCTGGGATTACAGGCGGAGCCATGGTGCCGGCTCTGTCCCTCCTCTTGTCGTAGAGTCCTCAGAGAGTAGATACCTGGGGACTGTGCTCCTCTGCGGTTTTCAGCCTGTGCATTTTAGGCTGCTGTCCTTTGGGGAGGGGGAATGATAAGGGCTGGTGCTGAGTCCTTCCCCAGTGAACAGTGAACGAGAGTCTGAGGGCAGGGCAGCTGCCTGGGTCTTGGCTTCTGCTGGAAAAGCCCCAAGGGCAGTGGGGAGAGGGCAGCCCGGGCTGGAGAAAGGCCCCTGCTCCCCTGAAGGGCTCCTCGAGCTGCGCTCCATCCGTGGTTTCCTGGCAGCCCAAGCAGGGCCTGCCATAACAATGCATGAGCCGGCTGCTGGGTTGAGTGAATGAGTGGTTGAGTGAGTGAATTCTGCCTGTCAGTCCTGAGCTTAGGCAGCGTGTGGGGGGTGGGGGGCAGGTGTGCAAGGGAAGATTCAGAGACCCTTGGGGAAGGAAAGCCGGGGGGTGTAGTGGGCAGAGCTGTGGCTCTGGACCAGACGTGTCTGAGTTCAAAGCCACTTACTTGCTGTGTACTCGGGCTAGTGACGAGCTGTCTGAAGCTCTTCTCGTTAAAGTAGGAACACCGACAGTGCCTCCAGGGTGGGGGTGACGATTAAGTGGCATAATGTGTGATATCTGAGCCTTTTAGACCCTAAGCTCTTTGAGAACATGGAGGGGCTCTGTGTGAAGCACTGAGAATAATTAACTCATGCTACAACATTCTACACGCTCTGTGCCAAATGCCGAGAAAAAAAACACACCGTGCCCCAGACCTTCCGGAGCTTAGGGTCTGGTGGGAGAAACAGACATTCGTCAGCCAGTCATCCAATAAACTGAAGTTTGTAGCTGTGGTAGGCTCTATCTGTGAAAGTATGTGGGGGATATGGGAGCCCGTGATGGGGGCAGGGGAGGGTCTCAGCTGGGCAGAGAGATCAGAGAAGCCTCTGCAGAGCTAAAGGATGAGGAGGGGAAACTGAGTCAAAAGCTGAGGGAGGAGCTGTGGCTGGGAAGCAGGACGCTGATGAGGGCCTGAACGTAAGAACCAGGAATCTCAGAATTCCAGGTCAGAAGCATCCTCTGTCCTGCAGGCCCCACACTCTGTCCTCGGTCCCCTCCAAGGAGGCACCTGAGAAGCCGTCTCAACCTGGGGGCCTGAGAGGGGCCTCTGGGAATTGTGCTTTTAGTAAACAGCTTGTGGCTGGAGGAATGAGGCTTCCATGAAGCGTGAACAGGACTTCTGTGGACAGGTGGTCCCAAGGCAGAGCATCACCCCCTCCTGCTGCATGTGGGATTGGCCAGCATGATGACTGGTGCCGGCCGTGGGGATGCCCTGGCCCTCAGAGCAGACACTGGACAACCCCTCCTTCTGGGCAGAGTCAGTGTCCTCTGCAGGGCTGGCATCTCAGAGACTTCCCATGGGCAGCCCAGTGGGTAGGTGCGGTGTGATGGGCTTAGCAGGCCCCTCACCTGTGGCAGGTGACCCCCTCTTCCTCCTGCCTGGGCCAGATGCTGGGTGGCCCGACCCAGAACCTGGGCAAGAGGAGTCAGTGCTTTCCCACCCGGCCTCCTGCCTGTTCGCAGCCTTCTCTGTCTCCCTGCCTGCTCTGCGCCCTGAGCCAGGTTTCAGCAGGTTTGTCCCCTCGCAGCATGCCCTGCCTCCTGCCAGCCCCGGCCAGCCTCCACGAGACGCCTTCAGCCTGTGTGCTTCTCTGCCCCTTGATCTCATCTCAGCCCATGTCTCTTCTGATTTGTCTCCTTGTATCAAATGCTGGCTCTGCTACTTACTAAGAGCTTTAGCAAGCCGGATTGCCTCACTGCACCTCTGTCTTCATGGGAAGATGTGGGTAATAGTGCCACCTCATAGGTACCTTTGTCCTCAGGATTGGATGAGATGATGTTTGCAAAGCACCGCATTTTCCCTCCAATCTGAGGTGACTGCAGCACCCAGCAGGGAGGGGAGCTGGGCCAGGCAGGTGGGCTGTGGCAGGGTCGGGATAGGTGAATGAAGGGTTCTGGTTGTCTCTTTGGTCTCCTGCCGAGGTTCCAGAAGCTGCTGGGGAAAATGCTGAAGTGTCTTCTTAGCAGAATTTGTAGCACTGAATCCCTGTCCTGTTTTTGGAAGCCCCTTGGCTTCTTGTCTCCCTCCCCTCTCTTGGGTCTGGACGCAGGGCCTCTGGGCTAGGAGAGATTCCAGTGAGATGACACAGTGCAGTGGTAAAGGTTGTGGCTAGAGGTCAGGGAGCGCCTGGTCTCTATCCATGTCCCAGAGGTGTGGCTTTGGGCAAAAACAGCTTAACTTCCCTGAGCGTCATTTTTTTTTTTTTGGATGGAGTCTCACTCTGTTGCCCGGGCTGGAGTACAGTGGTGCGGTCTCAGCTCACTGCAACCTCTGCCTCCCAGGTTCAAGGGATTCATTCTCGTGCCTCAGTAGGATTACAGGCGCTCGCCACAACGCCCAGCTAGTTTTTGTGTTTTTAGTAGAGACGGCGGGCGGGGGGGTAGGGTTTCACCATGTTGGCCAGGCTGGTCTCAAACTCCTGACCTCAAGTGATCCACCAGCCTTGGCCTCCCAAAGTGCTGGAATTATAGGCGTGAGCCACTGCACCCAGCTCATTTTATCATTTAAAAAATTGGGGTGATATGACAGGTTATTCGGAGGACTCAAAGAGATCGAGCATGGAAAGGCCCTAGCATAGCACCTGGCATGCCCTGCACTGTGGTTTCCTGGCACTCCTGCAGTGGCTGCAGGTGGGCAGAGTGCAGGTGGGCTGTTGAGGCCTGGTCGTCTACGTTTTCCAACTTGGGCCCCTTCCCATGTCCTGCATTACCTGCACATGTATTCGGTCAGTAAAGCATTTGCTGTTGCTGACCCATGCCAGGCCTGTCCAGCCTCAGCTCTCACTGCCCAGACCCACAGCTTAAACCTCCATATGCCCCCTGGCTCCTAACACAGCTATGCCCCGTGCCACCCCCTGATTAATTGCAACTCCACAGACAAGTGCAGCTCCCTGGAACTGTGGGAGTCCAGGGAGTCCCCAGACCCAGCCAGCGGAGGGGATGCCTATGCATCATGGGGGGAGCAGCAGTTGCTCCCTGGAGAGGTGCGGGTGGAGCATTCCAGATAGAGGGAACCACAGGAGCAATGATTCACCAATTCACCGAGGCTGAGACGAGAGTGTTGGGGACCAGGGTGGCTGTGAGGATGGAGAGGCTGCAGGGACAAAAGCAGGAAAGGCGTCGTAAGCAGGTGTCCTTCTTACCATAGTGTCAAAAGCACCTGCTGGGTGCTGAGCTTGGCTGGGCTTGGGAGCCACCCATGATTCCTGAGGAGGTGCACCTGGTAGAGTAGCCCCAGGTAATTTGGAGGCAGGTGTTCTCATGGGGATGGTGAGAGGGAGGGCTGAGGAGAGGCCCGGAGGCAGGCCCAGCATGACTGTGTGAGGAGCCAGAGGCCGTGCTGAGGTTCTAGTCTGGATGTGGGAGCTGAGGCTGGACAGGTCCTCAGGGGTCCCATGGTAAGGTTGGCATGCTGGGAAATGAGGGAGCTTCGGGTCACAGGCCATGAGGGGAGGGGATTTTGGAGCAATCTGTGCAGAATGGTGCTCAAGAGAATGAATTTGGTGTGGGGGTGAGGGGTGGATTGGATGGGGAGGGGCTCAATGTGGGGAGACTAGAGAGGGTGGCTCAGGGCAATGCAATGAAAAGAGAGCCATGTGACCTTGGACAGGGCCATTAAAACCCTGGCCTCAGCTGTCCCCTTTCCGAAATGGAGTGCTGTTGGACCTAACAAGAAGGCAGGAAGCTGTGCATGGTGGTGCCTGCCTGTAATCTCAGCTACTCAAGAGGCTAAGATGTTGATCAGACTGGACAACATAGCAAGACCCCATTTCAAACAAACAAAGGAGGAGGCAGCAGGAGGAGGCTGGGCTAGATGACTTGTGGTGAGGCTGAGCAGAGAGAACAAGCAGCAAGCCCTGCTGCATCTCTTGGTCTTGCCTGGAGCCTGCTCCTTCCTGTGTCTTGGGTTCATTCCCTGGGGAGTGTGTGTGACTTACAGACGCACTGGGGTGGGTCCATAGGAGTCACTGAGAACACTAAAGAGCCTCTTCCTAAGCTTCTGCCCCATGTCGGAGGCTTCTGGAGCCAGAGGCCATGTTGAGGTTGAAGTATGCAAGCTGCACCACAGCCCTGAGATGGGGGCTTTCTGTTCTCATTTGCAAATGAGGACAAGAAGGCCCAGAGGGAGCGAGTGCCTCTCACAGCAAGAGAGGGGTGGAGTCGAGATTCCAACGCAGGCCTCTCTGACTCCAAAATCACCCCATGTGTCCATCTGCTGCTGCTGTCCATGACATGGCGGAATGGAGGCGAGTGCTGGGGACATCTAGGTAGAGAAGCGAGGAACGGGGACGGGGTAGAGGGTAGATTGCTGTTTGCAAATCTCTGAGGCCTCTGCATGGGGTGGCAGCAGTTGAGAGCCTGGGCATTGGAGCCAGACTGACCTGGAATTACATCCCAGCGGTGCCATTTACTAAGAGAGTGAGCTTGAGCAATACATACACACCCTCTCTGAGCCTCAGCTTTCTCATCTGTGAAACGGGAGTAGCGATAGACCCTCATAGAGTGGTTATGAGGAGTTCACGAGGCCTGATGTGAGGGACTTCAGCATAGAGCTAGGCATTTGGTATATGGTCGATAAACATTTTCTGTAATTATGACTGTTTAGAAGAGGAGTCAGACTTGCTTTGCATTCATTTGATTGACATTTTTTGAGCCTCAGAGGAACTAGTTTTTTTTTTGTTTTGTTTTGTTTTTTGAGATAGTCTCGCTCTGTTGCCCAGGCTGGAGTGCAGTGACGCAATCTTGGCTCACTGCAACTCTGCCTTCTGGGTTCAGGCGATTCTCTTGCCTCAACCTCCTGAGTAGCTGGGATTACAGGTGTGTGCCACCATACTAGGCTAATTTTTGTATTTTTAATAGAGATAGGGTTTTACCATGATGGCCAGGCTGGTCTCGAACTCCTGGCCTCAAGTGGTCCACCTGCCTCAGCCTCCCAAAGTGCTGGGATTACAGGTGTGAACCAGAACTAGAATTATTGAGTAGGTGATATAGGGAAACTTTATCAACTCAATATTATAAATTTTCAGCTGGATGCAGTGACTCACACCTGTAATCCTAACACTTTGGGAGGCAAAGCAGGAGGATCACTGGAGTCCAGGAGTTCGAGACCAGCCCAAACAATATGGCAAGACCCTGTCTCTACAAAAAAATTAAAAAGTTAGCTGAGCATGGTGGCATGCACCTGTAGTCCCAGCTGCTTGGGTGGAAGGATGGCTTGTACCCAGGAACTCAAGGTGACAGTGAGCTATGATTGTACCACTGCAGTCCAGCCTGGGCAACAAAGCGAGATCCCATATCTCAAACTCCTGACCCCAGGTGATCTGCCTGCCTTTGGCCTCTCAAAGTGCTGGGATTACAGGTGTGAGCCACTACATCTGGCCTGAGACCCCATATCTTAAAAAAAAAAAAAAAAAAAAAAGAAAGAAATTTTCTTCTACAATAAAGGTAACAAACTTATTTCAGAAAATATGAAGAAATTTAAGCAGAGACAGACATTATCCATAATCCTACCACAAAGAAAAGAGCTTTTTCATTTTGGTGTATTTCCTTCCCATCTCTTTTCTGTCTCTCTTTCTGTTTCTCAATTTTATTTATTTTTAATTATTTATTTTTTTTGAGACAGAGTCTTGCTCTTGTCACCCAGGCTGGAGTACAGTGGCACAATCTCGGCTCACTGTAACCTCTGCCTCCTGGGTTCAAGCAATTCTCCTCCCTTAGCCTCCCAAGTAGCTGGGATTACAGGTACCTGCCACCAGGCCTGGCTAATTTTTGTATTTTTAGTAGAGACAGGGTTTCACCATCTTGGCCAGGCTGGTCTTGAACTCTTGACCTCAGGTGATCCACCTGCCTTGGCCTCCTAAAGTTGTGGGATTACATGCATGAGCCACCGTGCCCAGCTTATTTTTATTTTTGAGATGGGGATCTCCTTATGTTGCCCAGGCTGGTCTCGAACTCCTGGACTCAAGTGATCCTCCCACCTTGACCTCCCAAAGTGCTGGGATTATAGTCATGAGCCAACACACCCAGCTTTGTTTTTCCATTTTAGTGAAATCAGGGTCACATGTCAAAGTCATGATCACATTGCATGTAATATTTTGTGAGATGCCTATTCACTTAACATTATATGGTAAGCATGTGCTCTTCTAGTTTGAAAACATGATTTTTGATGGCTACATTGTATGAATGTGTTCTTTTTCCAGTGACTTTTATACTTTCCAGCATTATGTCAATCTAAATAATGCTGCTGCTGCCCAGGCATGGTGGCTCACCCCCATAATCCCAGCACCTTGGGAGGCCATGGTGGGAGGATCACTTGAGCCCAGGAATTCAAGATCAGCACAGGCAACATAGCAAGACCCTGTCTCTAAAAGCAAAAAAATAGTAATCATACATAATGCAGTAAACATTCTTGGACACGTGTGTTTGTGCACATCTCATTATTTCTTTCTTTCTTTTTTTTTTTTTTTGAGATGGAGTTTTGCTCTTGTTGCCCAGGCTAGAGTGCAATAGCGCGATCTCGGCTCACCACAACCTCCGCCTCCCGGGTTCAAGTGATTCTCCTGCCTCAGTCTCCTGAGTAGCTGGGATTACAGGCGTGCGCCACCATGCCCGGCTAACTTTGTATTTTTAGTAGAGATGGGGTTTCTTCATGTTGGTCATGCTGGTCTCTATCTCCTGACCTCGTGATCCACCCGCCTCAGCCTCCCAAAGTGTTGGGATTACAGGTGTGAGCCACTGGGCCCGGCTATTTCATTATTTCTTTTCTTTTCTTTTCTTTTTTTTTTTTTTTTTTGAGATGGAATCTCACTCTGTCACCCAGGCTGGAGTGCAGTGGCACGATCTCAGCTCACTGCAAGCTCCGCCTCCCCGGTTTATGCCATTCTCCTGCCTCAGCCTCCCAAGTAGCTAGGACTACAGGCGCCCGCCACCACGCCTGGCTAATTTTTTGTATTTTTTAGTAGAGATGGGGTTTCACCGTGTTAGCCAGGATGGTCTCGATCTCCTGACCTTGTGATCCACCCGCCTCGGCCTCCCAAAGTGCTGGGATTACAGGCATGAGCCACAGCGCCCGGCCCTATTTCATTATTTCTGTAAGGAATTTTCCCACAGTCAAAGCTCTCCAAGAAGGTACGGGCTGCTGTGTAATGTAGGGAGCTTCCTGTCACTGAAGTGTGCAAGTAGACACTGGGAAACCACTGGGTGGAGACCACTGGGTGGAGGTTTGGCCCTGGAGATTCTGGTGGAGAAAAGACAAGCAGAATTTCAGGCCCCTCTCACCATGGCTGAGATTTTATTTTATTGTTTGTTTGTTTATTTATTTATTTATTTATTTTAGACAGAGTCTCATTCTGTTGCACAGGTTGGAGTACAGTGGTGCAATCTCAGCTCACTGCAACCTCTGCTCCCCTGGGTTCAAGCGATTCTCCTGCCTCAGCCTCTCGAGTAGCTGGGATTACAGGCATGTGCCACCATGCCCAGTTAATTTTTTTTTTTTTTGTATTTTTAATAGAAACGGGGTTTCACCATGTTGGCCAGGTTGGTCTCACAATCCTGACCTCAAATGATCCACCTGCCTCAGCCTCCCAAAGTGCTGGGATTACAGGCGCCCAACCCTGAGATTTTAAAAAGAATGATTTTTAAATGCTGTGATCTCAGATTCTCCTTCCCCCTTGCCTGGCAGATGTCTGGACTTTGAGAGGCAGGGGTCTGTGCAAGGGCAAGGCATGATTTCATTAACCTCAGAGTCCTGGGACCTCAAAATCAAATTGGCCACACGGAATGTCATAACATGCACAGGAAGAGGGATAATCGTGGGGGTAGAGCAGAAAGTCTGGCTTAAATGAACAATTTACCATCCTCTGCAGGCTATAGTGGCCCCATTACCGGCTGGGGGCTATGGGGTGGAATGAGGGGGTGTCTGGGCTGTGTTCTACTGATTTATAGTTCCCAGTGCAGCTGCAGAAATCAGCAGCTTTGTCTCTGGCCAGGAAGGGTATGTGCAGAAAGAATCTTGTCTTCTGTAGCTTTCCTAGTCTTTTTTTTTTTTTTTTTTTTTTTGAGATGGAGCCTCACTTTATCACCCAGGCTGGAGTGCAGTAGTGTGATCTCGGCTCACTGCACCTTCCACCTCCTGGGTTCAAGTGATTCTCCTGCTTCAGCCTCCCAAGTAGCTGGGAGTACAGATGTGCACCACTACACCCGGCTATTTTTTAAAATTTTATTTATTTATTTATTTATTTGAGACGGAGTCTTGCTCTGTCACCCAGGCTGGAGTGCAACAGCGTTGATCTCGGCTCACTGCAACCTCCGCCGCCTGGGTTCAAGTGATTCTCCTGCCTCAGCCTCCTGAGTAGCTGGGATTACAGGTATGTGCCACCATGCCTGGCTGATTTTTGTATTTTTTGTAGAGATGGGGTTTCACCATGTTGGCCGGGCTGGTCTCGAACTCCAGACCTTGTGATCCGCCTCCCAAAGTGCTGGGATTACAAGCATGAGCCACTGTGCCTGGCCAATTTTTGTATTTTTTAGTAGAGATGAGGTTTCACCATGTTGGTCAGGCTGGACTCGAACTCCTGACTTCAGGTGATCCACCCACCCCGGCCTCCCAAAGTGCTGGAATTACAAGTGTGAAACACCGTGCCCAGCCCGTCTTTCTTGATAAGTAGAAAGAACTCAAACTTCAAGGTCCTGTGAGGTCAAAAGAAACCCATTCAGGCCGGGCGCAGTGGCTAACACCTGTAATCCTAGCACTTTGGGAGGCTGAGGTGGGTGGATCATTTGAGGTCAGGAGTTTGAGACCAGCCTGGCCAACATGGTGAAACTTTTTCTCTACTAAAAATAAAAAAGTTAGCCGGGTGGTAGTGGTGCATGCCTGTAATCCCTAGCCACTTGGGAGGCTGAGGTAGGAGAATCGCTTGAGCCTGGGAGGCGGAGGTTGCAGTGAGCTGAGATCGCATCACCGCACTCCAGTCTGGGCGACAGAGTGAGACCCTGTCTCCAAAAAAAAAAAAAAAAAAGAGAAAAAGCCCCATTCAAAGAACACCACACAGGGAGAGGCAGAATTTTCCTCCCCTGCAGAAATGACCTTGTCACCAAGGCATAGAACTGTGACTCATGGATGATGGTTCTTTTTCTTTTTCTTTTTTTCTTTTTTTTTTTTTTTTGAGATGGAGTCTGGCACTGTTGCCCAGGCTGGAGTGCAGTGGCGTGATCTCAGCTCACTGCAGCTCTGCCTCCCGGGTTCACGACATTCTCCTGCCTCAGCCTCCTGAGTAGCTGGGACTACAGGCGCCCGCCACCACGCCCGGCTAATTTTTTTTTTTTTTTGTATTTTTCGTAGAGACGGGGTTTCACCGTGTTAGCCAGGATGGTCTTGATCTCCTGACCTTGTGATCCGCCTGCCTTGGCCTCCCAAAGTGCTGGGATTACAGGCATGAGACACAGCACCCAGCCCAAGAAGTGGGTTCTTACACAGGGCAGCCTGGCCTAGGGGCTACTGATAACACATGATAGGCCTAAAGAACTCCAGGTTCCCTGGGGCAAGGCCAACAGCAGGGGAGACAGCCCTATCCTTCAGCGGCAGGTGGACTAGGGTTCAAATCCAGCTTCTTGCTGGCTGTCCGCTGTTGAACTCAGCGTGCTGTCTGTTTTCTCATCTGTGAAATGGGGATGATAGAAAAACTCTACATCATTGGGTTGTCCCCCCTGAAGTACCAGGCACAGTTCTAGGTACTTGGGATGCAACAGTGATGAAGACACAGTCCTTGCCCTCATGGAGCTGACAGTCTAGTGGGGAAAAGATGGACAGTAAACAAATAGATGTAAGGCCAAGGCTATAGGCAGCGAAGTCAACCGAAACAGGCATTGGGTGAGAGGGTGGCAGGGCTGCAGTTGTACAGGCATACCTCAGAGATACTGTGGGTTGGATTCCAGACCACTGCAATAAAGCAAATATCTCAAAGCAAGTCACACACATTTTTTGGTTTCCCAGTGCATATAAAAGTTGTTTACAGCTGGGCGTGCTGACTCATGCTTGTAATCCCAGCACTTTGGGAGGCTGAGGTGGGCAGATTGCTTGAGCTCAGGAGTTAGAGCCCAGCCTGGGCAACATGGCAGAACCCTGTCACTACAAAAAAATACAAAAATTAGCCGGGTGTGGTGACATGCACCTGTAGTCCCAGCTGCTCGGGAGGTTGAGATGGGAGGATCGCTTGAGCCCGGGAGGTCAAGCCTGCAGTGAACCGAGATCACGCCACTGCAGTGCAGCCTGGGTGAGAGAGCCAGACCCTGTCAAAAAAAAAAAAAAAAAAAGTTGTTGACACCATACTGTAGTCTATTAAGTGTGTCATAGTATTATGTCTAAAGAAAAATATACATACTTCAATTTTTAAATACTTTTATTGCTAACAAAATGCTAATGATCATCTGAGCCTTCAGCAAATCGTAATCTTTTTGCTGGTGAAAGGTCTTACCTCAATATTCATGGCTGCTGGCTGGGGGTGGTGGTTGCTGAAGGTTGGGGTGGCTGTGGCAATTTCTTAAAACAAGGCAACAGTGAAGTTTGCTGCATCAATTGAGTCTTTCGTTCATGAAAGATTTCTCTGTAGCATGTGATGCTGTTTGATAGCATCTTTTTTTTTTTTGAGACGGAATCTCGCTCTGTCGCCCAGGCTGGAGTGCAGTGGTGTGATCTCGGCTCACTGCAAGCTCCGCCTCCCGGGTTCACGCCATTCTCCTGCCTCAGCCTCTCCGAGTAGCTGGGACTACAGGCGCCCGCCACCACGCCCGGCTAATTTTTTGTATTTTTAGTAGAGACGGGGTTTCATCGTGGTCTTGATCTCCTGACCTCGTGATCCGCCCGCCTCGGCCTCCCAAAGTGCTGGGATTACAAGCGTGAGCCACCGTGCCCGGCCGATAGCATCTTACCAACAGTAGAACTTTGAAAATTGGAGCCAGTCCTCTCAAATCCTGTTGCTGCTTTATCAACGAAATTAATGTTATATTCTAAATCCGTTGTTGTCATTTCAACAAAGTTCACAGATCTTCTCCACCAGGGTAAATTCCATCTCAAGAAACCCCTTTCGGCCAGACGCGGTGGCTCACGCCTGTAATTCCAGCACTTTGGGAGGCCAAGGTGGGCGGATCCCTTGAGGTCAGGAGTTCGAGACCAGCCTGGGCAACATGGCAAAACCTTGTGTCTACAAAAAAATACAAAAATTAGCTGGGCGTGGTGATGTGCGCCTGTAGTCCCAGCTACTAGGGAGGCTGAGGTGGGAGGATTGCTGAAGTCCGGGAGGCAGAGGTTGTGGGCGAGCCGAGATTGCACCACTGCACTCCAGCCTGGGTGACAGAGCAAGACCCTGTCTCAAAAACAAAACAAAACCAAAAGAAACCACTTTCTTTCTTTGTGATTTTTGTCTCACTGTGTTGCCCAGGCTGGAGTGCAGTGGCTACTCACAGGTACGATCATAGCTCACTATAGCCCCAAACTCCTGGGCCCAAGTGATCGTCTTGCTTCAGTCTCCTGAGTAGCTGGTAGTACAGGGGCATGCCATTGTGCCTGGCTTCAAGAAACCACTTTCTTGCTCATCTATAAGAAGCAACTTCTCATCCATTAAAGTTTTTTCATGAGATTGCAGCAGCAGCAATTCAGTCACATCTTCAGGCCCCACTTCTAATTCTAGTTCTCTTGCTATTTCTACTACCTCTGCAGTTACTTCCTCCACTGAAGCCTTGAACCCCTCAAAGTCATCCATGAGGGATGGAATCAACTTCTTTCAAACTCCTGTTAATATCTTTTTTTTTTTCCCCAGAGACACAGTCTTAGTCTGTTGCCCCGGCTGAGTGCAGTGATCATAGCTCACTGCAGCCTCAAACTCCTGGGCTCAAACGATCCTCTTGCCTCAGTCTCCCAAGTAGCTGGGACTACATGTGTGTGCCACCATGTCTGGCTAATTTATTTATTATTTATTTTTATTTTTATTTTTGTAGAGCCGGAGTTTCTGTGTTGCCCAGGCTGGTCTCGAGCTCCTGGCCTGAAGGGATCCTCCCACCTCAGCCTCCCAAAGTACTGGGATTACAGGTGTAAGCCACCACACCTGGCCGCAAATGTACCTAATGGCAGCTAGAATGGTGAATTCTTTCCAGCTTTCAGTTTACTTTGCCCAGATCCATGATAGGAATCACTATCTATGACAGCTGTAGCCTTACAAAATGTATTTCTTTAATAAAACTTAAAGGTTAAAATTATTCCTTGATCCATGGGCTATAGAATGGATGTTGTGTTAGCATGAAAACAACTGAATCTCCTTGTACATCTCCATTAGAGCTCTTGGGTGACAAGGTGCATTGTCAGTAAGCAATAATATTTTGAAAGGAATCTTTTTTTCTGAGCAGTTTGTCTCAACAGTGAGCTTAAAATACTCCATCAGGCCGGGCGCGGTGGCTCACGCTTGTAATCCCAGCACTTTGGGAGGCCGAGGCGGGCGAATCACGAGGTCAGGAGATCGAGACCACGGTGAAACCCCGTCTCTACTAAAAAATATAAAAAATTAGCCGGGCGTGGTGGCGGGCGCCTGTAGTCCCAGCTACTCGGAGAGGCTGAGGCAGGAGAATGGCGTGAACCCGGGAGGCGGAGCTTGCAGTGAGCCGAGATTGCGCCACTGCACTCCAGCCTGGGTGACAGAGCGAGACTCTGTCTCAAAAAAAAAAAAAAAAAAAAAAATACTCCATCAACCGTGCTGTAAACAGATGTGCTGTCATCCAGGCTTTGTTTTACCATTTATGGAGCACAGGCAGAGTAGATTTAGCATAATTCTTAAGGGCCCTAGGATTTTTGGATGGTAAATGAGCATCAGCTTCAATTTAAAGTCACCAGCTGCGTTAGCCCCTAATGAGTCAGCTTGGCTGGGTGCGGTGGCTCATACCTGTAATCCCAGCACTTTGGAAGCCGAAGAGGGAGAGTCGCTTGATCTCAGAAGTTCGAAGCTGCACTGAGCTATGATTGTGCCACTGCATTCCAGCCTGAGTGACAGAGTGAAACCTGGTCTCTTGAAAAAAAAAAAAAAAGCCAGGCGCGGTGGTTCACACCTGTAATCCCAGCACTTTGGGAGGCCGAGGCAGGTGGATCACCTGAGGTCAGGAGTTAGAGACCAGCCTGACCAACATAGTGAAACCCTGTTTCTAATAAAAATACAAAAATTTGCCAGGTGTGATGGTGTGCACCTGTAATCCCAGCTACTTGGGAGGCTGAGGCAGGAGAATCGCTTGAACCCAGGGGGTGGAGGTTGCAGTGAGCCGAGATTATGCCACTGCACTCTACCCTGGGTAACAGAGTGAGATTCTTGTCAAAAAAAAAAAAAAAAAAAAAAGGAGAGAGAGGGAGCATCAGTCTCTCCTTGAAGCTTTGTAACCAGGCACTGACTTCTCTCTAGGAATGAGAGTCCTAAATGATATCTTATTCCAATAGAAGGCTGTTTTGTTCTCTTGAGAATCTGTTGTTTAGTGAAGCTGCCTTCATCAGTGATCTTTAAAGCCTCACGGACCAGCCTCTGCCGCCTTCAAACTTTTCTTCTACAGTTTCCTCACCTCTCTCATCCTTCCTAGAATTAAAGAGAATTAGGGCCCTTACCCTGGATTAGGCTTTGGCTTAAGGGAATGTTGTGGCTGGCTTGATGATCTATCCAGACCACTCAAACCTTCTCCATATCAGCAGTTAAGTGTATTTTGTTTTCTTTCTTTCTTTCTTTCTCTGTTGCCCAGGCTGGAGTGCAATGGCATGATCTTGGCTCACCACACCCTCCACCTCCTAGATTCAAGTGATTCTCCTGCCTAAGCCTCCTGAGTAGCTGGGATTACAGGTGCCTGCCACTATACCAGCTAATTTTTTGTATTTTTAGTAGAGATGGGGTTTCACCAGTTTGGCCAGGCTGGTCTCGAACTCCCGACCTCTAGTGATCCACCCGCCTTGGCCTCCCAAAGTGTTGGGATTACAGGCGTGAGCCACTGTGCCTGGCCTTCTAGATTTTGATCTAAAGTGCAAGACATGCGACCCTTTCATTTTCTTTTTATCTTTTGAGACAGGGTCTCGCTCTGTCACCCAGGCCGGAGTGCAGTGATGCAATCATGCCTCATTGTGGCTTCAACTGGCTGGGTTCAAGTGATCCTCTTTCCTCAGCCTCCCAAGTAGCTGGAACCACAGGTGTGCGCCGCCATACTCAGCTAATTTTTTAATTTTTTGTAGAGATAGGGACTCACTTTTTTTCCAGGCTGGTCTTGAACTCCTGAGCTCAAGCAATCCTTCCTGCTCAGCCTCCCAAAGTGCTGTGATTATAGGTGTGAGCCACTGCACCTGGCCCTCTCTTTCACTTGAACACTTAGAGGCCATTGTAGAGTTATTAATTGGCCTAATTTCAATATTGTTGTGTCTCAGGGAATAGAGAGGCCTGAGGAGAGGGAGAGAGATGGGGCAATGGCCAGTCAGTTGAGCAGTCAGAACATACACATGTATCAATTAAGTTCATCCTCTTATAAAAGGTGTGTGGTTTGTGGCACTCCAAAACAATTATAGTGGTGGCATCCAAGATCACTGATGGCCGGGCACGGTGGTCATGCCTGTAATCCTAGCACTTTGGGAGGCTGAGGTGAGAGAATCTCTTGAGCCCAGGAGTTCGAAACCAGCCCTGGCAGCATAATGAGACTCCAGCTCTATAAAAAAAAAAAAAAATAGCAAGGTGTGGTGGGACATGCCTGTAGTCCTAGCTACTTGGGAGGCTGAGGTGGAAGGATTGCTTGAGCCTGGAAGGTCGAGGCTGCAGTGGGCTATGATGGTGCCACTGTACTCCAGCCTGGGCAACAGAGTGAGGACCCAGTCAAAAGCAACAACAACAACAACAACAACAACAAAAACACGGATCACAGATAACCATAAGAGATATAATTATGAAAAGTTTGAAATATTGCAAGAATTACCAAAATATGACACAGATACAAAGTGAGCACTTGCTGTTGGAAAAATGGTGCTAATAACTTGCTCATAGCAGGGTTGCCACAAACCTTCAATTTGTAAAAAACACAGTATCTACAAAGTGCTTTAAACAAGGCATACCCGCATATGGAGAGGTCAAAGAAGAGGAGACAAATGAGCAGAGGACTGTTGCTTGGAGGAAGAGTGTTTTAGGCAGAGGGAACAGCAAGGGCAAAGGTTGAGGGGGATGATGCTGTATGGCTTTAGCGCAGGGCCTGGCCCACAGCAGGAAGCCATTGGCGATAATGAAGCCTTTTGGCTCATTGCCCAGCACCTGGGAACCAGGGCAGGAATTAAGCCAGAGCCGAGACGCTGCTTCTCCTGGCCCCACCAGATGCCGTCCCCACCAGATGCCCCTGCAGGACAGATGGAGATAATCTGTTTCCCTTGGTTACAAAAACTCATCCTCCCACAGTGCTGGGAAGTATCCCACATCTAGTGATTTTCCATTCCTCCCTGAGGGGGGACAATGGAGCTGTCCTGCTGGGAGGGGCGGAGGTTAGCCACGAGACACTCCTTCCACCTGCCTAGGCCTTGTTGTCCCATATAAGAGAGGGCTCGGCCAGGTGCGGTGGCTCAGGCCTGTAAGCCCAGCACTTTGGGAGGCCGAGGTGGGTGGATCACGAGGTCAGGAGATGGAGACCATCCTGGCCAACATGGTGAAACACTGTCTCTATTAAAATACAAAAATTAGCCGGGTGTGGTGGCGGGCGCCTGTAGTTTCAGCTACTCAGAAGGCTGAGGCAGGAGAATCGCTTGAACTTGGGAGGTGGAGGTTGCAGTGAGCTGAGATCGTGCCACTGCACTCCAGCCTGGGTGACAGAGTGAGACTCTGTCTCAAAAAAAAAAAAAAAAAAAAAAAAGAGGGCTCAACAGCGAAGCATAGCATACTGACTCGGTCGGAGTTAACACCAAAAATAGAACTGCTGACTTTTTTCTTTCTTTCAGTGATCATGGCTCACTGCAGGCTCAAGTGATCCTCCCACCTTAGCCTCCTGAGTAGCTGGGACCACAGGCATCACCATGCCTGGCTAATTTTTTTATTTGTAGAGATGAGGTCTCACTGTGTTGCCTAGGCTGGTCTTGAACTCCTGGGCTCAAGTGATCCTCCTGCCTTGGCCTCCCAAAGTACTGGGATTACAGGCGTGAGCCACTATGCCTGGCTGACCTTTCTTGGATGCTGACAAGGTGGCCAGCTTTGTGCCAAGTTCTATGTGAAGCATTGCACATAGGTTATCTCATTTAATTCAGCCAACTCTATGAGGTTGGTACCATGTTTCTCTCCATTTGACAGATGAGAAAACTGGGGCTCAGAGATGATAATTCACTTGCCCAGGGCCACAGTTAGGAAGTGGCAGAGCCAGCCTTTGAACCGAGGCTGCTTGACTCTCAGAGCTCAGAAGTACAAAGTGTCGGCCGGGCGCGGTGGCTCATGCTTGTAATCCCAGCACTTTGGGAGGCCGAGGCGGGCGGATCATGAGGTCAGGAGATCAAGACCACGGTGAAACCCCGTCTCTATTAAAAATACAAAAAAAATTAGCCAGACGTGGTGGCGGGCGCCTGTAGTCCCAGCTACTCGGAGAGGCTGAGGCAGGAGAATGGCGTGAACCCAGGAGGCGGAGCTTGCAGTGAGCCGAGATTGCGCCACTGCACTCCAGCCTGGGTGACAGAGCGAGACTCCGTCTCAAAAAAAAAAAAAAAGAAGTACAAAGTGTCCATGAAGCAATGTCCATCCATGAAGAAGGCTGAACCTATGATACCCTCTGATTTCCACTATGGAAAAATGACTTTTTGATACAGCCAGGGATTGGGAGAGGCTGTGGAGCAGAGCAGACTTATTTGTAATGTCATTAAAATAATTTTAAAAATAATCCATTGTTAATAAACAAAAGTAAAGTGAAGCTCCTTTGGGTCCCAGGCAGACAGATGGCATGAGAAGTAAAGGCCAGGCTCAGTGGCTCCTGCCTGTAATCAACTCGGCGGGGGGCCTGCTTTGGGAGGCCGAGGTGGGAGAATCGCTTGAGCCCAGGAGTTCAAGACTGACCTGGGGAGCACAGGGAGACCCCATCTCTACAAGAAATACAAAATTAGCCTGGAATGGTGGCACACA
The DNA here is from genome assembly GCF_009828535.3 of Hylobates moloch. Classification (NCBI taxonomy): domain Eukaryota; kingdom Metazoa; phylum Chordata; class Mammalia; order Primates; family Hylobatidae; genus Hylobates; species Hylobates moloch. The sequence goes on from NW_026652284.1 coordinate 26,970,255, forward strand.
CCTGTAGTCCCAACTACTTGGGAGACTGAGGTGGGAGAATTGTTTGAGTCCGGGAGGTGGAGGCTGCAGTGAGCTGGGATTGTGCCACTGCACTCTAGCCTGGGTGGCAGAGTGAGACTCTGTCTCAAAAAAAAAAAAAGTAACATACAGCATGGCCAAAGGCCTGGAGTCTGCCTGGGCTTTTTGGAATGCCTGGCTTTGGATCTCAGTTCTGTTCATTCTACACTCCTGGATGAGCGCCTTTCATCTTTTGGGTCATAGTTTCTTCTGTAAACAAAATGGGAATATACTGAGACCCACTTCCGGGGGTGGGTGTGATTCATATGAGAGAACGTGTGTGACGCTCTGCACAGGGGCTCCCCAGCCCATTGTCCTCAAAGGGTATTTCTTTGTTGGGGAACTGGGTGGGGACGGGTTAGGGGGAAACTGTAACATCTACATCACTGTCACTAAGAATAATAAACTTGTGGACATTATTTCCGTGGAATTGTGGGACTGAAACATTAAGTTGGCAGATGGTGAGGACTCAAAATCATGAAGAACCGAGAAATTACAACTGTGGCAAAAATGAGCCTGTGTTTGACAAGATCAGAAGGCTGTCTACAGGAGGCCTTGCATGCAAAATCTCACTGAGTCTTCACAGCACTCTTATGAGGTAGGAACAAGGTAATGTGCCCATTTTACAGGTGAAGAAGCTGAGGCTCAGAGATGAAAGCCTTTTGCCCGAGGGCACCTGGTTAGTAAGTGTCTGACAGCAAAGCCCCCCATGTGCTGGTGGGTGTCACTGCCCTTTTCCAGCTCAGGAGACTGCGTGGCTCTGTGGACCAGCCTTGGCCTAGGGCGTGGGGTTTGGGTCTGTATCAGGCGTGATCCTATGAGGGAAAAAGCACCAGTAGGATATATTTCAGGGAGTTGGCTGATTCCATTGTGGGGTCTGGCTGGGCAAGTCTGAAAGTCGTAAGTGGAAAACTCAGGTAGGAGCTGATGCTACAGGTGGAGTTTCTTCTGGGAAATCGATTTTGTTCATAAGGCCTTTGAACTGATTGGAAAAGGCCAACCCAGATGATCAAGGATAATCTCCTGAAAGTCAACTGATTGCAGATGCTAACCACAGCTACAAAATCCTTTCACAGCAATGCCTCGATTAGTGTCTGATAAAATAGCCAGGTACTATAGTCTAGCCGAGTCGACACATCAGACTAACCATCACGGGGCCAGACAGACCTCGGCTTGAGTCCTGGTGCTACAACCTGTCAGCTGTGTTTCGTTGGGCAAGTTTCCCTGACTCTCTGATCCTCAGTCCCCTCATCTACCAAATGCCGTGGTAGTGCTTACTGCGTTTGGCTATGAGGATTAAATGCAATGATATAAATCACAGTGCCTTCATCCATTGCCTGTCACCTAGAGAGAGGGAAGACACACACAAAAGTAGGTGGTCACAAACCAGTGTTCTGTTTTTTTGTCACCCAGGCTGGAGCGCAGTGGTGTGATCTTGGTTCACTGCAACCTCTGCCTCCTGGGTTCAAGCGATTCTCCTGCCTCAGCCTCCAGAGTAGCTGGGATTACAGGCGCACTCCACCATGCCTGGCTAATTTTTGTATTTTTAGTAGAGACAGGGTTTTACCATGTTGGCCAGTTTGGTATCAAACTCCTGACCTCAGGTGATCCGCCCACCTCAGCCTCCCAAAGTGCTGGGATTACAGGTGTGAGTCACCATGCCCGACCTTGAACCAGTGTGTCCCCATGACAGTGCTGCTGCTTGTTTCTATGCTTGCATTCCCTTTTACCTGTTCCTCCTGGAGCGCAGGAACTGCGTCACATTCATCCTCAATCCTGTTTTGTAGCTTAGTCCCTCACCCTAAGGAGGCATCACTAAGTCTTCCTTCCTTCCTTCTTTCCTTCCCTCCCTCCCTCCCTCTTTCCTTTCCCTTCCTTCCTTCCTTCCTTCCTTCCTTCCTTCCTTCCTTCCTTCCTTCCTTCCTTCCCTCCCTCCCTCCCTTCCTTCCTTCCTTCCTTCATTTTTTTGAGATACACTCTTGCTCTGTCATCCAGGCTGGACTGTAGTAGCTCAATCTCGGCTCACTGCAACCTCCACCTCCTGGGATCAAATGATCCTCCCACCTCAGCCTCCCAAGTAGCTGGGACTACAGATGTGTGCCACTATGCTGGGTAATTTTTAAATTTTTGATAAAGACAAGGTTTCCCCATGTTGCCCAGGCTGGTCTCGAACTCTTGAGCTCAAGTGATCCTCCCACCTCAGACTCCCAAGGTGCTGGGATTACAGGTGTGAGCCACTGTGCCCATCCAGGTACTTCTTAAATATACAGATGGTACTTTGTTAACGAGATTTGGTCTGTAGAGTTGTTGGGATCTATAATAAAAATCCGCCAACCACGAGACAAGAGGGCAGTAAGATGTGCAGGAACCTCAGGCTGCCGTCTCCTTCAGAGAAACCCCTTACTTTTCAGCTTAGAAAGTCTTTCCTCCAGGGAGCCTTCTCTGATTACTCCCCACCACCCTTCCAGCCAACAGGTAACCCTCCTCTGTGTTCCCACCATGTCCTGTGTGTCCCCCGCCATTGGAATAGGGATATGCACTATTTCAGACACCTGTTTGCTCCCCTGTTCTGCTCTCCCCACCATGAGTGGGTGCTGGGTAGAGGGAGTATATCCTTTGTTCATAGCTGGAGCCCCAGCAGAGGGTCCGACACTCAGCATGTCACTAGGTGTTTGTACAAAGGACATATCCTGTTTCCAGAGGTCCATGGTCTGATATGCCACATCCTTGTGGGAGTCTGCTTTCTCGGGTCTCCATTGTGCCTGCTGCCCCATCCCTGGTCCAGCCACCCCTAAGCCAGAAGCAGAGCCAGGGTGGTGGGGAGGAGCTGCTCTTTCCTGGCTGCCATGAGTGTGTTGTTCTTGAACTGAGCTGAACGAGGCATCTGTCCCGCTTCTTGTTGAGTGTGACCCGGCTGGCCTGCCCGCTCACGTTCAACTCTGGGGCCTGGATTTCTCTGTTCCAGCCTTTAATCTTCTCCTATGACATGCTCTCTGGGCTTCATTATAATTAACCACTCTCCTTCCTCAGGCTGTGCCAAAACTGAGACAGCTAATTGATTTCTGGCCACTTGCCACTCTCGTTAAGTGGTGGGCAGGGATGCAGCCTGCAGCTCTTGCTGCCCAGCTGGGCTTGTTTTGCCAGTCCTGGAGGGCAACCACCCTTTGTCTGCAAATAGAGGGAGCCCCAGCTGGACCTCGGCTGACTAGCAGTAGCTTCATTGAAGCTGTTTGTTCCCCCGCAGTGGGCAGAGCCTTTGTGATCACTGTCGTAGATGTGCCTTGCTTTCCTCATTAGTAAAATCAAGGGAATGAACTTGACCTGCAGGGAGAAGATTGGGTGGTGGTTAGGAGTGCGGGTTCTGGAGTCCAAGGAACCTGAGGCCCACCCTAGGCCCTGCCACCCCCAGCTGTGGGCTTCTGGGTGAGTTACTTCATCCCTCTGAGCCTCAACATTCCCCACCTGTACGATGGGGAGAGCAGCGTTCACCTCCTGTGGCAGTTGTGCGGATTCAGGGGGTTACGGAGCACGTGGCTGCCACTTAGGAGGGAGACTGGCACGTAGTGAGCGCTCGTAAACACTCTACCCAGACCTATCTCCTTCTGGGCTAACATTCTATATTCTTGACGGAAAAAAGGCCTTCCGTTTTGAGAGCTGGGGTGTGGAGCAATTTTAACAGACATTGCTTCTGTGTTTAGGCCATGCCTGGTGAGATGGTTAGCCCCTTCGTGTTAGTTCCCTAGGGCTGCCGTAGCAAATTGCCATAAACTGGGTGACTTAAAACATTAGACATTTCAGCCGGGCGCGGTGGCTCATGTCTGTAATCCCAGCACTTTGGGAGGCCAAGGCGGGTAGATCACAAGGTCAGGAGTTCAAGACCAGCCTGGCCAATATGGTGATACCCCGTCTCCCCTAAAAATACAAAAATTAGCCGGGCTTGGTGGTGTGCGCCTATAGTCCCAGCTACTCAGGAGGCTGAGGCAGAAGAATCGCTTGAACCCGGAAGAGGTTGCAGTGAGCCGAGATTGCGCCACTGCACTCTAGCCTGGGTGACAGAGCGAGATTCCGTCTCAAAAAAAAAAAAAAAAAAAAAATAGACATTTCACAGTTCAGGAGGCTAGAAGTCTGAAGTCAAGGTGTTCGCCGGGCTCTGCTGCCTCTGAGGGCTCCATGAAAGAACGAACGCTGCTGGCCCGGCTTCGGTGGTTGCTGGCAATCCTTGGCATTGCAGCTACCTCACTCTAACTTTTTCCTGTTTTCACATGGCCATGTGTGTCTCTGTGTCTTGTGTCCTTTGTTTGAAACAGGGCCTCTCTCTGTTGTCCAGGCTGGAGTGCAGTGGCATGAACACAGCTCATGACTTCCTGGGCTCAAGCAATCCCAAGTAGCTGGGACCGGTGTGTGCCACCATGCCCGGCTATCTTTTATAGCGGCAGTCCCGAACCTTTTTGGCATCAGGGACCAATTTCGTGGAAAACAAGATTTCCATGGATGGGGGTGGGGTGGGGGAACGGTGATAGTTTCAGGATGATTCAAGCTCATTACGTTATTGTGCACTTTGTTTCTATTAGTATTACATCATAATATATAATGAAATAATTATACAACTCACTGTAAGGTAGAATCAGTGGGGCTCCTGAGCTTGTTTTCCTGCAACCTAGATGGTCCCATCTAGGGGTGATGAGAGACAGTGACAGATCATCAGGCACTAGATTCTCATAAGGAGCTTGCAACCTAGATGCCTTGCATACGTAGTTCACAATAGGGTTCACGCTTCTATGAGAATCTAATGCCACTGCTGATCTGACTGATCTGACAGGAGGCGGAGCTCAGGTGGCAATACGAGCAATAGGGAGTGGCTATACATGCAGACGAAGCTTCGCTCGCCCACTGCTCACCTCCTGCTGTGTGGGCTGGTTCCTATAAAACAAGGTTGGGGACCAGGTGCGGTGGCTCACACCTGCAATCCCAGCACTTTGGGAGGCTGAGGCAGGCAGATCACGAGGTCAGGAGATTGAGACCGCCTGGTTAACATCGTGAAACCCTGTCTCTACTAAAAATACAAAAATTAGCCGGGCGTGGTGGCATACACCTGTGGTCCTAGCTACTCAGCAGGCTGAGGCAAGAGAATCGCTTGAACCCAGGAGGCGGAGGTTGCAGTGAGCCAAGATCGTGCCACTGCACTCCAGCCTGGTGACAGAGCGAGACTCCATCTCAAAAAAACAAAACAAAACAAAAAAACAAACCCCCAAAAAACAGGGTTGGGGACCCCCGTTTTATGGAGAGTCTCACCGTATTGCCCGGGCTGGTCTTGAACTCCTGGACTCAAGTGATCCTCCTACCTCAGCCTTCCAAAGTGGGATTACAGGTGTGAGCCATCACACCCAACTCTCTCTTCTTGTGAGGACACCAGTCATTTATAAGGACCCATCCTGATCTAGTATGACCTCATCTTAACTAATTACGTCTGCGAAGTCCCTATTTCCAAATAGTGTCACATTCCGAGGTTCCTGGTGAACATGGATTTTGGGGCACACTATTGAGTTCAGTATACCCTCCCAAGGCTTACTTTCCTCCTCTGTACGCTGAGGATGGCAGCAATTTCACAGGGTTTTTGGAGTGATTAAATGAGATGATCTCTGTAAATGTCATAGTAGCATTCAATAGAATGTGTCAGTTATGTAAGCACTGAGTCCACATAGCTGCTGAGATGGAGGTGGTGGTGAAATGATGACAGTGACTGAGATGGTTCCATTCATGGACCTACCCTACGCTGGTTAATCACTAGACACAGGGACCTAGAATGTAGACATCTGCTAAGAGCCGGGGCCTTGTCAGAAATTCTGAAGTCTTGGACAGGATTCTCCTTCTCCTTTAGCCTCAACCACCTTGAACCTTATCTGAGACTTAGTTCCTAGGTCAGCTTGAAGAAGCAGAAGGAACTTGGTTTCCCAGAAGTCAGCAGAACCGATTTTCTGTGTGACCTTGCACAACTGTTTTCCCCTTTCCAGGCCTCAGTTTCCCCATCTGTAAAGTGGGAGGAGAGGTTTGAACTCATTGTTACAGATCAGAGCCTCTTCCAGCGCTGAAGTTCCAATGCAGGGCTCTGTGTCTCACCCCCATGGTGGCAGGTTACCAAGAGCCAGCAGAGAAGTCAGGGGCCCTGGGACTCCAGGGGCAGCCTCAGAGGTACATTTTGGATCCGTCTTGTTCACTTGAGCAAGAAGAGAAGCCACTATGATATGGGTGCACTAGGCAGAGTGCTAGGGCACAAAGCAGGCATTACCTCATTTAATATTCCCCACACCCTCACGAGGCAGGAAAGATCTAACCAGCTCACAGAGGAGTAAACCGAGGCTCACCCAAGATCAATGCAGTTAGTTAGGGACAGAGCTAGGGCTTCAGTCGGTGTGTCCAGTGTCAAAGTCCATGCCTCTCCTTGGGCTGCCCTTTTTTTGGTTGTTGTAAGAGATGGCGTCTAAAGCTGCGTCGCGCAGGCTGAAGTGCAGTGGCTATTCGCAGGCGCCATTGTGGCACACTACTGCCTTGAACTCCCGGGCTCAAGTGATCCTCCTGCCTCAGCCTCCCCAGTAGCTGAGACTACACATACTTTTATCGGATTAATTCCCTGGGGCTGCCAAAATAAATTACTGCAGACTTGATGGCTTAAAACAGAAATGTATTCTCTCAGAGTTCTGGAGGCCAGAAATCCAAAATCAAGGTGACAGCAGGGCTGTGCTCTCTCTGAAGCCTCTTGGGGAGAATCTTTCCTCGCTTCTTCCCGTTTCTGGTGGCTCCGGGCTCTTCTTAGTCTGCAGCTGCATTGTCTAATTTCTGCTTCCGTCTTCACATGGCCCTCTCCTCTCCTCCCTGTGTGTCTCTTACAAGGACACTTGTGGCTGGAGTTAGGGTCCCCCTCGATGATCCAAGATGGGCTTGAGAGCCTCAACTTGATTATGACTGCAAATGATTTTGCATTTATAGTGAGCAGCTGTTATTTCTGAGAGCTCAGACAGCATTTGGGAATAAAATTAATTCTAAATACTCCAGCAATCCACACTGGATTTGGTTGGAGACCAAATGAGTTTTGGTCTAGGCTGGAGCCGTTTGTTCAGTTTGGCTCCTGAGGTACCACGGGGTCGGTGGGACTGGGTGTAGATGTTCTCACCTTGTTGCTGTTGTTGTTACTGTTTTTGATTTTAGGTCTCTTGCTCCCACTTTGAATTCATGGGCTGTTGTGCATCAGTGGGAAAAAAAACCCTCAGTTTAGTTAACGACAAATTAGCGACAAATTTCCCCAACGACCAGCAGAGCTGAGTCACTTCAGACTTCAGGGCAAACAGAGTCAGGCCCAGGCATCCTTCAGGGCACCTGGGCTGGTCCAGGGTGAGCATGGGAGAAGGTAGGTAGGAAGGGAGGGAGGGAAGAAGGATGAAAGGAGACAGTGCAAGGGGAAGGGAGGATGAGGAAGAGAGATGCCCTGATTCGATCTCTTTGGTCTGTGGCTCATTACTGAGGATCAGGGCCCCCTGACACCTGCACTCAAGGTCCGTCCAGTAAGCGCTGTGTCTCCCCTGAGCCTGGCCCTGTGCTGGGTGCTGGGAGACAGTGTGAAGGGGACACAGTTCCTGCCTGAGGGATGTCTCAGTCTAGTGTGGAAGACCGACACATGAACGTTTATTCATTTCACAAATGTGTTTTGAGTACCTGCTTTGTGCTGGGTACTGCTGTAGGTTCTAGGCTCTTCGTGATAGCCAAGACAGACGTGATCCCTGCCCTCTGGGAGCTTATATATATATATATATGAGATAGAGTCTCGCTGTGTCCCTCAAGCTGGAGTGCAGTGGCGTAATCATAGCTTACTGCAGCCTCTACTTCCTGCACTCAGGTGATCCTCCCACCTCAGCCTCCCGAGTAGCTGGGACTACAGGCATGAGCCACTACCTGACAAAAAGAGTATGTGAAGGATACATAGAGTACTTTCGGTCCACAGGAGAGAAGCTAAAACTGAAGCCAAGAAGAAGGCACTGGGATTTTGGGGAAAAGCCCTGGATTTGACTCTCTGCTCAGCCTATTTCTCACTCTGCAGCCTGGGGCAAGTCCCACTGTCTGTAAATTGGGAATAATAAACACTGTCTGCCCCATAGTGAGGATTAAAGAATGTAAAATAAGGGGCCAGGCGCGGCGGCTCATGCTTGTAATCCCAGCACTTTGGGAGGCCAAGGTGGGCGGATCGCTTGAGGTCAGGAGTTCAAGACCAGCCTGGCCAACATGGTGAAATCCCGGCTCCACTAAAAATATGAAAATTAGCTGGGCATAGTGTTGGGCAGCAGTAATCCCAGCTACTCTGGAGGCTGAGGCAGGAGAATTGCTTGAACCAGGAGACGGAGGTTACAGTGAGCTGAGATCACACCACTGCACTCCAGCCTGGGAGACAGAACGAGACTCTGTCTCAAAAAAATAAAAAATAAAAATAAATAAATAAGAAAGTAAAATGCTTATCCCAGTGACTGGAATATAGTAAGTGTCCAACAAATGTTTATTATCTGTTAAAAAACAAAACCAAACACAGGCGTAAGGAGCACATAAACCACACCTGAGAAAGACCTAGCACACAGTTATCCATGAATACTGGCTGCCACCCTCTTGGGACCAGAGGTGTACATTTTGTTCTGAATTGACCTGTCCTCCTTGCTCCACTGGGCCCCATATTTGTGCCTGTGACATTGTTCAGATGTTTATAAGTCTGTCTCTCCCTGACCCCACCTGGGCTGTGAGCACATTGTCTCCAAATCCTTAAACCATAGCCGGGTTGGGGAATGTGTGAGAAGCAGATGAATGCTACGGAGTGGGCCCATCCCCAGCCCAGCCCGGCCCCTCACCTTGGCCGAGGTTCCACAGGTGCAAGTGGCAAGGAGGCTGGGGGAAAGCAGACACAGACCCAAGTGGTTATGACCTTAGGCTCTGGAAACCAGATAGATCTGCACTTGAGTCCTGTCACCGCCACTTCTTAGCTGTGTGTTTTGGGTGAACGTCTAACTTAGCTCATTTGTAGAGTGATGCTGAGATGAAATCCTGCATTCACTGCTTGTGGCGTAGTGCTTGGCGCATAAGAGAATATCGCTTTAAGGAAACAACTCACCCAAAGCTGTTGGTCCTCTCCCATTGACACCTTGAACAAAGGAGGGAATGTATTGATCTTCTGGGCACTGGGCATTTATTTATTTATTTTTATTTTATTTATTTATTATTATTATTATTTTTGAGACAGAGTCTCGCTCTGTCACCCAGGCTGGAGTGCAGTGGCGCGATCTCAGCTCACTGCAGCCTCCGCCTCCCGGGTTCAAGCGATTCTCCTGCCTCACTCTCCCGAGTAGCTGGGACTACAGGCATGCGCCACCACGCCTGGCTAATTTTTTTTTTTTTGCATTTTTAGTAGAGATGGGCTTTCATTATGTTGGCCAGGCTGGTCTTGAACTCCTGGCCTCAAGTGATTCACCCACTTCAGCCTCCCAAAGTGCTGGGATTACAGGCATGAGTCATTGCACCGGCCTTATTTTTATTTTTATTTTAAGACAGGGTCTCGCTCTGTCACCCAGGCTGGAGTGCAGTGGCACGATCATGGCTCACTGCAGCCTCAACGCCCCCAGACTCAAGCAATCCTCCCACCTCAGCCTCCAGGGTAGCTGGGACTACAGGCATGAGCCACCACGCCCAGCTAACTTTTGTATTTTTAGTAGAGAGGGGGTTCGCCGTGTTGCCCCAGCTGGTCTCCAACTCCTGAGCTCAAGCGATTCACCTGCCTTGGCATCCCAAAATGCTGAGACCACAGGCATGAGCCGCTGCACCCGGCCTGGGCACCGGGCATTTAGACGTCGGCCACTCTGGCCAGCTGCTCTGGCTTTGCCTGGGGAGAACATTCTTACCAGGAGCTCACTTGTCAGTCGGCACTTGGGTATTCAGTTGAGAAGCCCAGCTTTCCAGAAGCCCAGGAACGGGTGTGGATCGAATGTGGCCTGGCTGTGCAGGGTACAACCAGTCTCCATCAAACTGAAAGAAAATTAATAGAGGTGGTGATGATCCTCCTGCAGTGGGGGCTTGTGTAACAGAGGAGTGTAGTGCTCCGAAAGGAACATGCATAGCCACTCAGTGCTTGGTGCTAAGGAAGCTTTGTGGATTTGGAATCGGAAAGAAAGCAAAGGGTTTCCCAAAGGTATCTCAGGGTCAACAGAGGTTCAGCCAGAGCTTTCCAGTCCCTACCCCCTGATTGGATCCAAAGGGTGATGATTAAACCCTAAAATAAAAAAGCAGACCAGGTGTAGTGGCTCATGCTTGTAATCCCAACATTTTGGGAGGCTGAAGTGGAGATCACTTGAGTCTAGGAGTTTGAGACCAGCCTGGACAACATAGCAAGATCCCATCTCTAAAAAAAAAAAAATTAAAAAAATTAGTTTGGTGTGATGGCACGCACCTGTAGTCCTAGCTACTTGGAAAAAAAAAAAAGAAGGAAAAAAATACCAGGTTGGGGAGTACCAAAAGGGCTGCAATTTTCAGCGGCACACTGGCCTGTAAGCTGCACACTTTCACACGTGTGACTCCTGGAAAGCATCATTACACTGAAATTACCAACAAAGAAGCAGATTCAGAAAGGTGACGTGATTTGCTCAAGACCACTGAGCTATGTATGATGAGGAGCCAAGATCTGAATGGCTCGAAAGGGCCCCCTCACCCCACTCCCAAGCTTAGAAAATAAACACAGCAATAGCTCTTCATTACCCGCTTTTTTCATTGTGATAAAATATACACAACATAAAAAATACCATTGTAACCATTCTTAAGGGTGTAGTTCGGTGGCATTAAGTACATTCACACTGTTATGCAGCCATCACAACCATTCATCTCCAGAACTTTTTCGTCTTCCCAAACTGAATCTCCATACCCTCTAAACAGTAACTGCCCATCCTCCCCTTGCCCCAGCCCCTTGTAACCCCAGGGCTTCTGCCTCTATGAATCCGACTACTCTAGGTGCCTCATGTAAGTGGAATCATTCAGTGTTTGTCTTTTTTGACTGGCTAATTTTCCTTAGCACAATATCCTCAGGGTTCATCCGTGTTGTAGCAGGTATCAGAATTTCCTTCTTTTTTTTTTTTTTTTTTTTTTTTTGAGACAGGGTCTTGCTCTGTCGCCCATGTTGCCATGCTTGAGTGCAGTAGTGTGATCTCGGCTCACTGCAACCTTAACTTCCGGGGTCAAGCAGTCATCCCACCTCAGCCTCCTGAGTAGCTGGGACTACAGGCGTGCACCACCACGCCCGGCTAATTTTTGTATTTTTTGTAGAGACTGACTTTGCCATGTTGCCCAAGCTAAACATTTCCTTCTTTTTTAAGGCTGAATAATATTCCATTGTATGTCTGTACCACATTTTGTTTCTCCATCTGTCAATGGATATATGGGTTGCTTTCACCTTTTGGCTATTATGAAGAATACTGCTGTGAACATGGGTATACACACAGCTCTTCAAAACCCTGCTTTTAATTCTTTTACCAGAAGAGGAATTGGATTGATCATAAGGCAATTCTATTTTCAAATTTGTGAGGAATTACAATTTTGTTTTCCACAGTGGCTGTACCATTTGACATTTCCACCAACAGGACACAAGAGTTCCCATTTCTTCAAATCCTTGCCAATAGTTGGTTTCTATTTTTGTTTGTCTTTTTGTCGTTATCTTAATAGGTGTGAAGTGGTATCTCATTGTGGTTTTGATTTGCATTTCCCTAATGATACTGACGTTGAGCATCTTTTCAAGGACTTCTTGGCCATTTGTATATCTTTTTTAGGGAAATATTCAAGACAGGGTCTCACTTTGTCGTTCAGGCTGGAGTGTAGTGGTGCAATAATGGCTCACTGCAGCCTCTGCCTCCCAGGTTCAAGCGAATCTTGTGCCTCATTCTCCCGAGTAGCTGGGATTACAGGTGTGCACTACCACTCTTGGCTAATTTTTGTATTTTTTTGTAGAGATGGGGTTTTAGCATGTTGGACAGGCTGGTCTCGAACTCCTGACCTCAGGTGACCCACCTGCCTTGGCCTCTCAAAGTCCTGGGATCATAGTGTCATTTGAGGCACAAAAGTTTTAAATTTGATATAGTTGGCCCAGCGTGGTGGCTCATGCCTGTAATCCCAGCACTTTCGGAGGCCAAGGCGGGCAGATCACGAGGTCAAGAGTTCGAGACCAGTCTGACCAATATGGTGAAACCCCATCTCTACTAAAAATACAAAAATTAGCTGGGGCTGGGCATGGTGACTCGCGCCTGTAATCCCAGCTTTTTGGGAGGCTGAGGTGGGCAGATCACTTGAGGTCAGGAGTTCGAGACTAGCCTGGCAAACATGGTGAAAACCTGTCTCTACTAAAAATACAAAAAAAATTAACCAGGCGTGGTGGCAGTTGTCTATAATCACAGGTGCTTGGGAGGCTGAGGCAGGAGAATTGTTTGAACCCAGGAGGCGGAGGTTGCAGTCAGCCGAGATCGCACCGTTGCACTCCAGCCTGGGAGACAGAGCGAGACTCTGTCTCAAAAAAAAAAAAAAAAAATTAGCTGGGCATGGTGGCATGGGCCTGTAGTCCCAGCTACTCAGGAGAATGGTTTGAACCCAGGAGGTGGAGGTTGCGGTGAGCTGAGACTGCACCACTGCACTCCAGCCTGAGCAACAGAGTGAGACTCCACCTCAAAAAAAAAAAAAAAAAAATTTGATATAGTCCAACTTAATGTAGTTGTTGTTGTTGTTGCCTGGGCTTTTGGTGTCATATCCAAGAAATCATTGCCAAATCTAAAAAGAAACTTAAAAAAGAGGAAAAAAGAAAGAAAGGAAAACAAACAAACACAAGAAATCATTGCCAAATCTGGTGTCATGAAGCTTTCCCCCTGTATTTTCTTCTAGGAGTTTTATGGTTTTAGCTCTTACATCTTTGATCCATTTTGAGTTAATTTTTGTATATAGTGTAAAGGAAAGGCCCAACTTCATATCCACAACCTTTTGTAATAGAAAAAAAATTAGAGAACAACAGCAGAGTTTTGGGAAATGGAGCCATAAACCACTTCTTTTTCTAGGAAGTTGGGTGTCTTGCCCCCTCCTGTTCTGTGCTCCGTCTAGCCTCCACACGGTAGTCAGCATGATCTTTTAAGAAACTTACATAAATGAACCACATCACTTCCCTGTTTAGTCTTCAATGGCTTCCTGTTACACTCAGAGTAAACGCAAACTTCTTGCCGTAGCCCAAAGGCCCCGTGTGATTTGACTCCTGCAGATTTCCGCTGCCGCCTCTCCTGTTGCCTCTCTGGCTCACTGCACTGTCGTCACATGTAATTTCTGACCATTGTTGCAGCTCATCGGGCTCTTTCCTGCCACAGGGACTTTGTACATGCTGTTCCTTCTCTTTGGACCAACCTTCCTCCGTCTCTTCACATGGCTAACTCTCATCCTTCCAACCTGGCAGAAACGTCGCTGTGTCTTAGATCAAAATATAGACTGGGTGGCTTCAACAACAGAGATTTAGTTTCTCGGTTCATAAGGACAGAAGCCCAAGATCAAGCTGCCACCATGGTCAGGTTCTGGTGAGGGCTGTCTTCCTGGCCTCTAGATGGCTGCCTCATCACTGCCCTCACATGGCAGAGAGAGAGAGAGAGAGAGAGAGAGAGAACAAACTCGGGCAGATCACCTGAGGTCAGGAGCTGGAGACCAGCCTGGCCAACATAGTGAAACCCCATCTCTACTAAAAATACAAAAATTAGCTGGGCGTGGTGGTGGGCGCCTGTAATCCTAGCTACTAGGGAGGCTGAGGCACGAGAATTGCTTGAACCCAGGAGGTGGAGGTTGCAGTGAGCCAAGATTACACCACTGCACTCCAGCCTGGGCAATAGAGCAAGACTCTGTCTCAAAAAAGGAAAAAAAAAAAAAAAAGAGAGTGAGAGAGAGAGCAAGCTCTCTGGGGCCTCTCTTATAGGTGCAGTAATCCCACCATCCCAAAGGCCCCATTGTATTTATTCATAGTTGTATCACATGGAGCCTGTTTGCATTTCTTTCTTTTTTTTTGAATGCCCAGGCTGGAGTTCAGTGGCACGACCTCAGCTCACCACAACCTCTGCTTCCTGGGTTCAAGCAATTCTCCTGCCTCAGCCTCCTGAGTAGCTGGGGTTACAGGTGCCCACCACCATGCCCAGCTAATTTTTGTATTTTTAATAGAGATGGGGTTTCGCCATGTTGGCTAGGCTGGTCTTAAACTCCTGACCTCAGGTGATCTGCCTGCCTCGGCCTCCCAAAGTGCTGGGATTACAGCCGTGAGCTACCGTGCCCGGCCGAGCCTGTTTGCATTTCTGAGCTGAGGACACCTCAGAGGTGACAGGAGCAGGGCAGAGGTCCAGCCCAAATAGATGTGAGTGCACTTAAGTGGAAGGGCCCAGGTATGAGTGCTGGAGAGCCAGGTTCTTTGAGGTTCTACATGTACCAGCTGAGGATCAAATGGCATGTGTTATTGGGAGAAGCAGTCTCTGTGGACATGGATACTGAAAGAATAACAAGGGCTGGGCACAATGGCTCCGGCCTGTAATCTCAGCACTTTGGGAGACTGAGGTGGGTGGATTGCTTGAGCCCAGGAGTTTGAGATCAGCCTGGACAACATGGTGAAACCCTGTCTCTACAGATAATTCAAAAATTAGCCAGGTGTGGTGGTGTGCACCTGTAGTCCCAGCTACTTGGGAGACTGAGGTAGGAGGATTGCTTGAACCCAGAAGGCCAAAGCTGCAGTGAGCTATGATTGTACCACTGCACTCCAGCATGGGCAACAGGATGAGAACTTGCCTCAAAAATAAATAAATAAAAATAAATACATAAAACCAGAAAATCAAGTGTTGTATTGGGCTTGGAGCTCTCATATGTAAACTGCAGAATAAAGCAAAAAAAAAAAAGAAAGAGAAAAACCCAGTTATTTGGAAAAAAATTGCCAGGCGCGGTGGCTCATGCCTGTAATCCCAGTAGTTTGTGGGGCCAAGGCAGGTGGATCACGAGGTCAGGAGTTCCAGACCAGCCTGGCCAAGATGGTGAACCCTGTCTCTACTAAAAATACAAGAATTAGCTGGGCGCGGTGGCAGGTGCCTATAATCCCAAGCTACACGGTAGGCTGAGAAAGGAGAATCGCTTGAACCTGGGAGGCAGAGGTTGCAGTGAGCCGAGATCGCGCCACTGCACTCCAGCCTGGACAGAGCAAGACTCCCTCTAAAAAAAAAAAATTGGCAGCAAGAGGAACCCCAATACCATCACATTGGGAGTTAGGGCTTCAGTATATGAATTTGGGGGAACTGAATTCAGTTCATAGCACACCTCCTCAGAGAAGCCATTGTTGACCTTCTAATCTAAGCCAGGGTCCCTCCACACTCCCCAGCCTGTCACCCCCACTAGGCAGTGTCCGTCAATATACTCCATTCTTATCCTTCACGGCATCTTGGTAATAGCAGGTAACTGTTCATTAATTAATGCAGCAGTTTGTTCAATATCTGCCCCCTCCATAAGGTCATAGATTTCAAGAGGCCAGACTGTGGCCATTACTCCTAGATCCCTTATTCAGTGTCTGTCACAGTTCGAGTGTCCACCTAATACCTGTTAGATGAGTGAGCAAACCCCAGTTTATAATAAGTTCACATTCTTGACTTTTTCACTATGAGAGGTGGGGGAGGAAGGAAGTTAACAAGCACTGAGTGGTTACCAGATGTTGGCACTTAGACTGAGTTCAATACCAGCTCTGCCACTTACTGGTCATATGACCTTAGATAAATCAGCTCGCCTCTTGTGCCTCAGTTGACCTTCTCTAAGAGATGTCAATACATATTTGGACCACGAGAAGCAACTGGAAGAGGAATGACAGCAGGGCTGAGGTGTGGGACAGAAAACAGAGGCAGAAGGTTGATTGTCTAGAGGGAGCACTGGGATTGTTAGGCACCCCCATCCTTGTATCCTGTGCAACCAGATGGCTACCCCTCCACTCTGCAAGAAGGCAAGGTTTTTTCTTTTTCTAGAGAAGTTAACATGGAGGAAGTCTGGACTCAGGGCCGGCAGACACAGAAAGGGTCAGGACAAGATACAAAGGTAAATGCAGAATGGGAGGCCAGGCATGGTGGGTTATCCCTGTAATCTCAGCACTTTGGGAGGCCGAGGTGGGAGGATCACTTGAGCCCAGGAGTTGGAGACCAGTCTGAGCAACATAGTGAGACCCCCATCTCTATTTTACTTTTTTTTTTAGTGGGGAGATGGGGGCACTCCCAGGCCCTTTCTCCAGCTCTGCCAAGAGAATTCTGGCAGCCAGAGGTATGCAACCCAGGTGAGAGATAGGGAGATTATTTTCTGAAGGCTCGAAGGCCAGAGAAGAGACCTACGGAAATTGATATTTATGTGTCCCTCAGTGTAAAAGCCAGATCATCACTCAGTTCCCCTACAGTGAAGCCCACCAGTTGACAGGGCCCTCACACTGATACACACACACACACACACATGCACACACGGGCACACGCACACACACACGCACACACGCACGCGCACACACACGGAGCTGCCAGTTATTTAGTGCTTCACTTAAAAATCAGCGTTTAATTATATATCACCAGATACCTGAAGGAAATCTCCAGGATAAGAGAGGAAGGCTAAAGCAGACAGAGGAACAAAAATGTTTCAAGCAAGTAAAAGATGCAGAGAGCAGAAGGAAATACAAAACAAGGCTTCTTAGCGTCCTCAGAGAGTTAAGAGAAGATATTATGTCCCTGAAATAAGATACTATAAATGCTATATGAAAAAGGATAACAAGAGAAGAAGAAAGGGCACTGGAAAAATAAAACATGAGAGTCAAATTTTTTTTTTTTTTTTTTTGAGACGGAGTCTTGCTCTGTCGCCCAGGCTGGAGTGCAGTGGCGCGATCTCGGCTCACTGCAAGCTCCGCCTCCCGGGTTCAAGCCATTCTCCTGCCTCAGCCTCCAGAGTTTCTGGGACTACAGGCACCCGCCACCATGCCTGGCTAATTTTTTTGTATTTTTAGTGGAGACAGGGTTTCACCGTGTTAGTCAGGATGGTCTCAATCTCCTGACCTGGTGATCCGCCCGCCTTGGCCTCCCAAAGTGCTGGGATTACAGGTTTGAGCCACTGCGCCCGGCCGAGAGTCAAACTTTTTAAAAAGACGGGCCAGGCATGATTGCTTGTGCCTGTAATCCTAGCACTTTGGGAGACCAAGGTGTAAGGAACACTTGAACCCAGGAGTTTGAGACCAGCCTGGGCAACATAGGGAGACTGCATCTCTACAAATTTTTTTTTTTGAGACGGAGTTTCGCTCTCGTTGCCCAGGCTGGAGTGCAGTGGCGCGATCTCAGCCCACCACAACCTCCACCTCCTGGGTTCAAGCGATTCTCCTGCCTCAGCCTCTGGAGTAGCTGGGATTACAGGCGTGTTCCACCACGCCTGGCTAATTTTGTATTTTTAGTAGAGATGGGGTTTCTCCATGTTGGTCAGGCTGGTCTCCAACTCTCAACCTCAGGTGATCCACCCACTTCAGCCTCCCAAAGTGCTGGGGTTACATGCATGAGCCACTGCTCCCAGCCTAAAAAATTTTAATTAGCTAGGCATGGTGGTGCACCTGTGACCCCAGCTACTCGGGAGGCTGAGATGGAAGGATCGATTGAGCCTAGAAGGTTGAGGCTGCAGTGAGCTGTGATCACACCAGTGTACTCCAGCCTTGGTGACAGAGCAAGATCTGTCTCAAAATAATAATAATAATAATAGTAATAATAAAAGGTCAATGGAAGAATCAAGAGATAACGAAAAGGAAATTTCCCAGAGGATATAACAGAAAGACGATGTATGGAAATTAGAGGATCGATCCAGGAGGCCCAATATCTGACTAAGGGATTTTCCAGGGATCCCAGAGAAGGCGAAGGGGAGGAAATGGTATGAGAACGTTTTATACTGAAGGACATGAATCTTCACACACACACACGGAGCTGCCAGTTCACCTAGGAGAGATGGGGAAGGACGGAAGGTAACAAGTACTGAATGGTTATCCTCAGAGGACCCAACAGAAAATGAAAAGAGCCACTTGAAAGCACGCCGTCACCAAGTGTCAGCCTACCAGGGATAAAGAGAGGAACCTACGAGTTTCGCAGGTAGGGAGGACAGATCACATACAAAACATCAGGAATCAGAATGGTTTTAGATGCTTCAGTGGCAACACTGGAGGCTGGACGTTGAGAGAGCCATGCCTTCAAAATTCTGATGGGAAATTACTTCCAGCCTACCATTTCATGTCCAGTCAAAGAAATCAGAAATTAGGATAGAATAACGACATTTTCAGACAAGCAGGTGTGTAAATATTCTACCTCCTATGTGCCCTGTCTCAGGAAGTGATTAGAGGATGTCTTCTACCAAAATGAAGGTATAGATCAAGACAGAGGAAGACTTGCAAGCCAAGAAACAGGTGCTCTAGCCGAGGAGGACAGGTGCGCAGCTGGTGTAGAATAGAAAGCAAACAGTGCAGTTGGAAAGTGGGGAGGAGGCCGGGCACCGTGGCTCATGCCTGTAATCCCAGCACTTTGGGAGGCCGAGGCGGGCGGATCACCTGAGGTCGGGAGTTCGAGACCAGCCTGACCAACATGAAGAAACCCCATCTCTACTAAAGATACAAAATTAGCCGGGTGTGGTGGCTCATGCCTGTAATCCCAGCTACTTGGGAGGCTGAGGCGGGAAAATTGCTTGAACCGGGGAGGCGGAGGTTGCGCCATTGCACTCCAGCCTGGGCAACAAGAGAGAAACTCCGTCACAAAAAAAAAAAAAAGGCCGGGCTTGGTGGCTCACACCTGTAATCCCAGCACTTTGGGAGGCTGAGGTGGGCGGATCATGAGGTCAGGAGATGGAGACCATCCTGGCTAACACAGTGAAACCCCGTCTCTACTAAAAATACAAAAAATTAGCCGGGCGTGGTGGCGGGCACCTGTAGTCCCAGCTACTTGGGAGGCTGAGGTAGGAGAATGGCGTGAACCCGGGAGGCGGAGCTTGGAGTGAGCTGAGATCACGCCACTGCACTCCAGCCTGGGCGACACAGCAAACTCCATCTAAAAAAAAAAAAAGAAAGAAAGAAAAGAAAGTGGGGAGGAAAGGTCCAGGACATAGCTCATAGCTCACTAGGAAAACAAAAACAACTGGTAGATTATGCAATTGGATGGAAGAGGCATCTTATAGGTGTTTTGGAGTGTTTGAGGAGATTTAGCAATATGTACACAGAACTAAGCAAGTGGAGAAAATTGGCGCAATTATTACCTCTGGGAAACGTAAATGTCTGCACTAAAAATTGTAATTATAGTATGTTCTTCGGCTTAGCAGTGGACAATATCTACAAAGTCATAAGAATGTAAACCCTAAATACTGAGTTAGCTAAAAATGGTGATAAAACTATATTGGAGCCAGACATGGTGGTGTGCACCTATAGTCCCAGCTACTCAGGAGTCTGAGGCCAGAGAATCGTTTGAGCCCAGGAGATGGAAGCCGTAGTGCACTATGGTTGCACCTGTGAATAGCCATTGCACTCCAGCCTGGACAACATAGCACAACCCTATCTCTTAGGATTTTCTTTCTTTTTTTTCTTTTCTTTTCTTTTCTTTTCTTTTCTTTTTTTTTTTTTTTGAGATGGAGTTTTGCTCTTATTGCCCAGGCTGGAGTGCAATGGGATGGTCTTGGCTCACTACAACCTGTGCCTCCCTGGGTGCAAGCAATTCTCCTGCCTCAGCCTCCCGAGTTGCTGGAACTACAGGTGCCCACCACCATGCCCAGCTAATTTTTTGTATTTTTTAGTAAAGAAGGGGTTTCACTGTGTTGGCCAGGCTGCTCTCAAACTCCTGGCCTCAGGTGATCTACCCACCTTGGCCTCCCAAAGTGCTGGGATTACAGACGTGAGCCACCGCGCCCAGCCAAGACCCCATCTCTTAGAAACAAACAAATAAACAACTATGTTGGGAGGATGGAGAGAGGAACAATTGGGTGATGTGATGAGTTAGCCCTCATCTACTGTAATAGGGTGTTGTGAGGAATATTACTAGTGTTCACTAATATCTGCTTCTCCCTGCTTTGAGTCACACAGAAGACTATTTCTCAACCCCTTACAGTTGGGCATGGCCACATGACTACTTTTGGCCAGTAGCTTCAGGTGGAAGTGATGTGTCGCCGCCGAACTAAAGCTTAGATGATCCTGCAGCTGCCTCTTCTCCCTCTCTGGTGATCAAGGGGGCCTTGGGTTAAGATAGCAGGGCCACAGGAGTAAAGCAGCCTGGAATTGCCTCTTGGAATTTAGTTGTCCTGGAAACACTGAATAGACTCTGTGAGAGATAAACCTTTCTTTTGTTAAACCACTGGGATTTGGGTATTTAGGCATAGCCTTGCTTAACCAAATCCACGCTTCAACAAGTACTGTCTAAAATGGATGAATCAAGAAATAGACACGAAAGCATATTCTTTAGAGTTGTGGAGATAATCACTATAAGAATAGCTAAAAACATTCAAAGCGGTTGCCTCTGGGGAATAGGACAGAGGAATGAGTGAGCAAGGATGGGTAGAGGGGCAGCTATTCTCATTATTGTCCTGCGTGACTTTTTACACTATGTAATTGTGTTACATTGGCAGAAATAAGATTTTCTTTTTTTTTTTTTTGAGATAGGGTTTCACCCGGTCGCCCAGGCTGGAGTGCAGTGGCGTGATCTCACTGCAGCTTCTGCCTCCCGGGTTCAAGTGATTCTCCTGCCTTAGCCTCCTGAGTAGCTGGGATTATGGTGCTCACCATCACGCCTGGCTAATTTTTGCATTTTTTGTAGAGATAGGGTTTTTCCATATTGTCCAGGCTGGTCTTCAACTCCGGAGCTCAAACGATCTGCCTGCCTCAGCCTCTCAAAGTGCTGGGATTACAGGCATGAGCCACCACATCCAGCCAGAAATAAAATTTTCTAAAAAGCTATATACATATATGTAATTTGGAAGGATTCCCACCAAGTCATGTTAGTGGCTATCTCTCGGAAGGGAGGGCGTGCTACACAGAACATGTGAGGAACTACAGATGTGGCCAGACCCGGGACGGCACTGTGGGAAAGGAGGCTATCCAGATGGAAAGCCAGTCTAGGGAGCTGTTTTTAGACATGGGGTGTTGCTCTGTTCCCCAGACTGGAGTGCAGTGGCATTATCAGAGCTCACTGCAGCCTCCAACTCCCAGGATCAAATGACCCTCCTTCCTCTGCCTCCTGAGTAGCTGGATCTATAGGCACACTCCACCATGCCCAGCTAATTTTTTTTAAGAGACAGTGTCTTGCTGTGTTGCCCAGTCTGGTCTCAAAGTCCTGGGTTCAAGCAGTCCTCGACCTCAGCCTCCCAAAGTGTTAGGATTACAGGCGTGAGCCACCATGCCTGGCCAAATCTGCCTTTTAGAGTGAGCCGCCAACTTACAGGGGTGATGAATTGTGGGAGAGGGAGGCTGCTGCAGTGTCCCCGTGCAAGCTGGTGAAGTTGGACTAAGACATCCACATCACAGATGTCTCCTGAGAGCCTGCTTTTTTTTTTTTTGAGACGGAGTCTCGCCCTGTCACCCAGGCTGGGGTGCAGTGGCATGATCTAGGCTCACTGCAACCTCCGCCTCCTGGGTGCAAGCAATTCTTCTGTCTCAGTCTCCTAAATAGCTGGGATTACAGGAGCATGCCACTACGCCCGGCTAATTTTTGTATTTTTAGTAGAGACAGGGTTTCACCGTGTTAGGCTGGTCTTGAACTCCTGACCTCGTGATCCGCCCACCTCAGCCTCCCAAAGTGCTGGGATTACAGGCGTGAGCCACTGCACCTGGCTGAGAGCCTGCTTTTTTGCCAGGCACTGCTGGTAGGCCCAAGGATACAGCAGGAAACAAAATGGACAAAGTCTTCTGGCTTCAGGGAACTTACATGGGCGAGAGACCCAAGTGGGCAGAAAAGAAGATGAATGTAAGTCAGGAAGTGGTTTGTGCTGTAATGAAAAATGAAGCTGCTGAAGGAACTAGAGAGAGTTGGTGGGGAGGATGGTACTTTAGATAGAGTGGTCAGGGAGGGCCTCTCTAGGAGTGACCTTTGAATAGAGTCCTGAATTAAGTGATGGAGCAAGCCGTGCAAAATATGGGGGGACCGGGGTTCCAGGCAGAGGCAAGAGCAAGTCCAGAGGCCCCGAAGTGGGGAGGTGGGAGCGGGCTTGACGTGTCCAGGGAACATCAAAGAGGCCACTGTGTGGCAGGGGCACATCAGTGGAGGGGAACATGCTGGGAACGGAGATCCCAGAGGTAGTCGGGGCAGCTTGCAGAACAGAGAGAATTTTGGGAAGTCGCTGGGGGATTGAGAGCAGGGGAGTGGCATGATTTGTCTTGGGGCTGGAGAAGGGAATCCAAGGCGGCCAGAAGGACGGGGCGTGGCTGTGGGTGGAGGGGAGAGAGGGGGGCCGCAAGGAGAGGAGCCCGGAGCCCTCCCTGGCAGGCAATCAGCGCTGGGCCGCTCAGCCCGCTTGGACCAATACAGTAGCTTCATCACCCACTTCCCAGCATCCCAGCCCCCTCTGGGAATGGAAGGATCCTTCACAAATCAAAATAGCAGGCAAAGAACAGCCTCTAATTGTTCTGCGTAAGAGCAGAGAAATTAGACGAGTCAGCTGTGGGGTTGAGACCGCCTCCCACACAGCTGTGATCCCACACCCCACTGAAGACACTTCCTGAGACTTGCAATTCTGCTGTCTCTGAGCAAAACTTTTTCCTTCTCCAGCCCCAGAGCAAATGACAGCTCTTTGGGAGGGAGTAGGACAGATGCTGCCCTGGAGGACAATGAGTGAGTCAATTTCTTTTCAACCAAAAATACCAGTCACTTCATGCAGGAACAGCCTTAGCTGATGCGAGTTTATTCCATCATTCAAAAACACTGAGTGCCTCATCCTGGGTGTCCAGGGCTGGGCATGGGATCAGAGAGATTCTAAAGGAATGGAGGCACACAGTATGGGACCACCCTTGGGGTGGTGGAAGGAGGGAGCGCGGGAGTCAGGAGGTCTCAGTTCTCGCCTTGGCTCCGCCACTGTTGCTGCATGACCTTGGGTGAGTCACGCTGCCTCTCTGGGCTTGAATCTCGCTGTCTCTCCCAAATGGAGGCTTTAGGCTACATAGTAATTCTCAAACTTTTGAGTTCATAAGAATCACCTGGGGGCCAGGGGCGGTGGCTCATGCCTGTAATCCCAGCACTTTGGGAGGCCGAGGCGGGCAGATCATGAGGTCAGGAGATCGAGACCATCCTGGCTAACACGGTGAAACCCCGTCTCTACTAAAAATATAAAAAATTAGCCGGGCGTGGTGCCGGGCGCCTATAGTCCCAGCTGCTGGGGAGGCTGAGGCGGGAGAATGGTGTGAACCTGGGAGGCGGAGCTTGCAGTGAGCAGAGATTGTGCCCCTGCACTCCAGCCTGGGCGACAGAGCAAGACTCTGTCTCAAAAAAGAAAAGGAAAAAAAAAGAAAAGAATCGCTTGGGGTGAGGAGGTGCTTCTTAAAGATGAAGATTCCTAGGCCCCAGTTCCAGAAATGAAGATTGCTCAGATCCAAGCTGCAGTTCAGGACCCTGCATTTCTTCCGGGCACTTCCAGTAATTCTGAAGCGAGCCCTTGGGCCACACTTTAATAAAATCACTTCCCCTCAATGTGTCTCTCTTCCTGCCCTGGAATTCCAGGAGTCACTCATGTAACCCTCCTCTGGGTATCTCAGATCACTCCAGAGGCATGAGAGCAGTGTCATATAGCCCTGTCTCGGGGTGCCTGTGTGTTGCTGTGGCGGTGACACTGCATTTGGGAAGGTCTGGCTCAGTGTATGCAGTCTCCCCCAGGCTACCTGGTGCCCCGCCCAGGCCCTGGTGCAGAAGGGGCCATGGCTGTAAACGTTGGTCAAATAAGGGGCCAACCGTAGTGTAGATAGCTGTGCAGGGCAGAGAACATGGAGGGATGCTGGGAGTGCTCAGCGCAGAGTTTGGCTGCAGACATCTGGCCTGGACCCCTGGGCTCATGCACTGGGTTGGATGTGTGACCCTGTCACCTGCTCTGCTTCCCCACACCACTGTGGATGGGAAGAGGGAGGCACTGTGGCTTCTGCAGAGAGGTGAGTCCAGTTGCATGGGAATGAGGAGGCCTGGATGGAGCCACAGGAAGGACTGGGGGCTCTGGTCTACCACCGAGGACACCCAGGGGGCCTCAGGCCCCAGCCAATCTACTAGACAGTGTCCCTTCCTCAGAGTTGACCAATCATACTCCCCAAAGGCCAGGTCAGTGCCAGGAGCTAGAGAATCAAGTCACTCTGGTCTAGCCCCCAGCTCCATTCTTCACCTGTGAAGGAAAAGAACAGCGATTGTGTCCAGAGTGCTCTCCATGCATCAGGCTTGGGGCTAAGTGCTGTGTTAGCTTATTAAATTTTCACAGCCATCCTAAGAGGTTGCTACAAACATCACCCCTCTTTTTACAGTTATGGATGCAGAGCCTTAGAGAGTTCAAGTTTCTAACTCAGAGTCACTCAGCTAATAAGTAGTAGAGGCAGGATTAGAACCCTGATTTGCTTTCTGCTGGAGCCCAGTTTTATTTTTAAACATATTGCTTAGTACCGTGTAGAAGATAAGTATTTTTCTTTTTCTTTTCTTTTATTTACTTATTTATTTTTGAGACAGTGTCTGCTCTGTCAACCACTCTGGAGTACAGTGGTACGATCTTGGCTCGCTGCAACCTCTGCCTCCTGGGCTCAAGCGACCATCCCACCTCAGTCTCCCGAGTGATGGGACTATAGGCACGCACCACCATGCCTGGCTAATTTTTGTATTATTATTATTATTATTATTATTTGTAGAGATGGGGTTTCACTGTGTTGCCCAGGGTGGTTTTGAACTCCTAGGCTCAAGCGATCCACCTGCCTTGGCCTCCCAAAGTGCTGGGATTACAGGCGTGAGTCACTGCACCTGGCTTAGGATTTTTCTTTTTTTTTTTTTTTTTTTTTGAGTGCAATGGCACGATCTCGGTTCACTGCAACCTCTGCCTCCCGAGATCAAGTGGTTCTCTTGCCTCAGCCTCTTGAGTAGCTGGGACAACAGGCGTGCACCACTACGCCCAGCTAATTTTTGTATTTTTTGTAGAGACGGGGTTTCACCATGTTGGTTGGTCAGGATGGTCTCAATCTCTTGACCTCATGATCCGCCTGCCTCAGCCTCCCAAAGTACCAGGATTACAGGTGTGAGCCACCACGCGCGGCCTAGGATTTTTCTTAAAACACCTTCTGCCAAAGTTATTCACAATGAGAGAAATTCTTTTGCTTCTGTTGTAGGGGAAAGGAGCGATGCCAAATCAGATAGTGCAGGGTTCTAGTCCCACCTTTGCCCCTGACCCCCCTTTTTTTTTTTTGATAGAGTTTCGCTTTTATCGCTCAGGCTGAAGTGCAATGGCACGATCTCGGCTCACTGCAACCTCCACCTCCCAGGTTCAAGCAATTCTCCTGCCTCAGCCTCCCGAGTAGCTGGAATTACAGGCACCCACCACACACCCAGCTAATGTTTGTGTTTTTAGTAGAGATGGGGTTTCATCATGTTAGCCAAGATGGTCTTGAACTCTTGACCTCAGGTGATCCACCTGCCTTGGCCTCCAAAAGTGCTGGGATTACAGGCGTGAGCCACCGTGCCCACCCTCCCCTGACCTTTTGCATGGCCTTAGGAAAGCTACTTCCCTTCCCTGAGTTTCATGTGAAACTGAAATCTGTGAAATGGGATTAATTACACATGCATTTCCTTCTAAGGTACACTAAGTTGAAGACGGCCACCAACATCTACATCTTCAACCTGGCCTTGGCCGATGCGCTGGCCACCAGCACGCTGCCTTTCCAGAGTGCCAAGTACCTGATGGAGACGTGGCCCTTCGGCGAGCTGCTGTGCAAGGCTGTGCTCTCCATCGACTACTACAATATGTTCACCAGCATCTTCACGCTCACCATGATGAGTGTTGACCGCTACATCGCCGTCTGCCACCCTGTCAAGGCCCTGGACTTCCGCACGCCTGCCAAGGCCAAGCTGATCAACATCTGTATCTGGGTCCTGGCCTCAGGCGTTGGCGTGCCCATCATGGTCATGGCTGTGACCCGTCCCCGGGGTGAGTGAGTGAGTGCACCGTGGCACAGACCACTGACCACAGGAGGCAGTACATGGGTCTTTGTGGGCTTGCAGGGCACTTACCAGGGTGAGTGTAGGTGGCTCACCAGCAGAAGTTGCATTCTGATCAAGATCAGTGATGGTGTGGTGGCTGGCCAGTGGGAGTGTAGAAGGTCAACCAATGGGAATGGGAATAGCTGGCCAGTGGGGCATGCGGATGGTTGACTACTGTGAAGATGAATGACTGATCAGTGGTCATACGGGTTGCTGGCCAAAGGGAATGTATGAATTTATGAAGGGGATTATGGATGGCTGATTATGTACATGTAGGTGGCTGGCCAGGGATGTGTGGATGACTGATCTGTAGAGAGATGGATGGATATCCAATGAGGTGAGGGTGTCACTGACCAGTGAGCAGTGGAGGCTGCAAGATCTGTGGTCCCATTTTAAACTCCCTTTCATCCTAATTTGAAAACCATTGGCCTGGATGACCAAAGCAAAGCCTAGAGAATGGCCTGCAGGGAATGACAAATAGGAGCTAAAATAGTAATTATTATAGTAACTGCCTGCATTAGGGGAGCTGCAATAACATTCTCCAAAGCTCAGGGGCTTAACACAGTAGAGGTTTCTCTCTCACTCCCATCACAATCCAGTGTGAGAAGGAGGAGCACAGTCATTCAGGCACTCAGCCTCCTGTCGATGGTTTCTGAATCTTCTACTGCTGGCATCTGGCCGGCAGATGAATATGGAGAGGGAGTGGGGAGAAAGCACAGCCACTTTAAATGTTGGCTGGGTGCAGTGGCTCACGCCTGTAATCCCAGCATTTTGGGAGGCCAAGGTGGGTGAATCATTGAGGTCAGGAGTTCCAGACCAACCTGTTTGAAACCCTATCTTTACTAAAAATACAAAAATCAACCAGGCGTGGTGGCGGGTGCCTGTGGTCCCAGCTACTTGGGAGACTAAGGCAGGAGAATCACTTGAACCTGGGAGGCAGAAGTTGCAGTGAGCTGAGATCATGCCACTGCACTCCAGCCTGGGCGACAGAATGAGATTTGTCTAAAAAAAAAAAAAAAAAATTTATGGCCCATTTCTTCCTAGTGACAGCTGGTCACATGGCCCCACCTTAACGCAAGGAAGTGAGAAATACTGTTTAGAAGGGCACTACAGACACAGTAACTAATTAACCTCTCTGAGTCACACTATATCATGAGACGTTGAGAAGGTTAAAAGAGATAATATGTGTAGAATACTTAGGACAAGTCCTGGCTCATCGCCAAGGCCCAATGAGTAGCAGCTATTAAATGATTAAGCCTGTGATAGACAAGGGAGGGAGTCCTACCTCCATTTGACTGTAGGGCAACAGAATCAGAGAGGTCAGGTGGTTTACTTAGGGTCACACAGCCAGGCATTTTGTGGAATTTGGCCTGCAACCTAGGGTTCCTGCACCCAGGTCTGTTACTCCTTCTAGACCCTTGGGTGGAAGTTTGCAGAGGGTTGATACTGTGGGTGGGAGAAAGCAAGCTTCTTGGTTGCCTTTGACCCTCGCAAGGGCAGAGCCCGTGGTGCCCTTTTACAGCCTGTGAGCCATTGGTCTTGACTCAGCAGCAGAGCCCCATTCCTCACTGTCAGCCTTCAGCTTACGGGCCATTAACTGCATCCCTGCTGGGGCTGGACCAGATGGGCCTCCTCACTCCACAATCCCTCACACACACACTTTCCCAGTGTGTGCCATCAGCACTTATTGAACCTGTGGGCCACTTGCTGTGTGACCTTAAACAAGTGCTGTTCTGGTTCCTATACAATGAAGGTCTTGGATTCAGTTATTTCTAGGGGTCCTGCCAGCCTGATGTCCTGTGGACCCACTCTGTCTGTGGATCCCCAGCCCCTTCTCACTTCTTAGCCTCAAGTCCGTTGTGTGGCTTCTTAAATCCTAGCATTCCAAGAGATCCCGGGAGTCCCCTGGACCAGCCTCAAGGCTGTATCGGAATCCCACAACACCCCCTAAGGTGTTCATCCAGCCCAAGCCCACACTCCAGGAATGGGGAGCTCATTTCATCCTAGGCACCCTTCCTATCTCAAGAAGGAAGTCCTTGAGTTAAGCTGAAGTCTGCTTTCCTCCCAGAAGGAAGGAAGTTTTGTTTTGTTTTTGTTGTTATGAGACAGGGTCTCGCTCTGTCACCCAGGCTGGAGTGCAGCGGCACTATCCCAGCTTACTGCAGCCTCAACCTCCAGGGCTCAAGCGATCCTCCCACCTTAGCCCCCCAAGTAGCTGGGACTGCAGATATGCACCACCATACCCAGCTAATGTTTGTCTTTTTTTGTAGAGATGGGGTTTCGCCATGTTGCCCAGGCTGGTCTCCAGCTCCTGGACTCAAGCAGTCCACCTGCCTCAGCCTCCCAAAGTGCCAGGATTACAGGCATGAGCCCCATGCCTGGCCAGGAGGTTCTTGTGATTAAGCTGAGACCTGCTTCCCTCTGGGGAGGCTGACCCTATCCTTGAGTCCTGGACTCCCCCACATATATGCCCCTCTTCCCTGTGGGTACACCAAGAGCTTGAACCCACTGTGCTAAATGCTTTAGGTACCTTAGCCTTTTTTTTTTTTTTTTTTTTTTTGAGACAGAGTCTCGCTCTGTCGCCCAGGCTGGAGTCCAGTGGCACGATCTCGGCTCACTGCAAGCTCCACCTCCTGGGTTCACGCCATGCTTCTGCCTCAGCCTCCCGAGTAGCTGGGACTACAGGCGCCTGCCACCACGCCTGGCTAATTTTTTTGTATTTTTTTTTTTTTTTAGTAGAGATGGGGTTTCACTGTGTTAGCCAGGATGGTCTCGATTTCCTGACCTCATGATCTGCCCGCCTCGGCCTCCCAAAGTGCTGGGATTACAGGCATGAACCACCGCACCTGGCCGCCTTAGCCTATTTAATCCTCACGACAATCCTGGAGATGTGGGTACTGTCATTAGCCCCACTCCACCGAAACTCCAAGAGGTTTAGTAATTTCCTTACACTATGTAGTAGGGCCTGAGTCCTGCTCCTAACTCATGTTGTCTGTCTTAGCAGTCCTGTCCCCAGTGGAGCTAGTTTGGAAATGGGTCAACGTGTTTTGAGTTACTGCAATGACTGGCGTTCAGTGGGCTGAGCTAAACGATTTCATTACCGCCACCCATGGTCACAAAGGCCGATAAAGGGACCAGGAGAGAACATAGGGGATCTCTCCGATGAGGGCCAGTCCTGCTAGGTCTTTAAGGATGACTAAGAGTTCACCAAGTACAGAAGCCGAGGAGGACACTCCAGACAGAAGAATCCCCTTGAACAAAGTCTGGGAGGAGGTGGTGGGACTTGCCCGAGCCTTGGAAGGGTGGGCAAGCAGGTGGGGGCCCCTTAGGCACACAGGCCCCTCACCCCGTCTGTCTTTGCTTGTTTCCGCGGCCCAGACGGGGCAGTGGTGTGCATGCTCCAGTTCCCCAGCCCCAGCTGGTACTGGGACACGGTGACCAAGATCTGCGTGTTCCTCTTCGCCTTCGTGGTGCCCATCCTCATCATCACCGTGTGCTACGGCCTCATGCTGCTGCGCCTGCGCAGTGTGCGCCTGCTGTCGGGCTCCAAGGAGAAGGACCGCAGCCTGCGGCGCATCACGCGCATGGTGCTGGTGGTGGTGGGCGCCTTCGTGGTGTGTTGGGCGCCCATCCACATCTTCGTCATCGTCTGGATGCTGGTGGACATCGACCGGCGCGACCCGCTGGTGGTGGCCGCGCTGCACCTGTGCATCGCGCTGGGCTACGCCAATAGCAGCCTCAACCCCGTGCTCTACGCCTTCCTCGACGAGAACTTCAAGCGCTGCTTCCGCCAGCTCTGCCGCAAGCCCTGCGGCCGCCCGGACCCCGGCAGCTTCAGTCGCGCCCGCGAAGCCACGGCCCGGGAGCGGGTCACCGCCTGCACCCCGTCCGATGGTCCCGGCGGTGGCGCCGCCGCCTGACCAGACCATCCGGCCCCCAGCGCGCCCCTCCCTATGACCCGGCGGCCACATGCGTCCCAGTGGGAGGCGCGAGCCGTGACGGGGAATGGGGCAGTAGAAGGTCGGAGGCTTGGGACCCCCAGATGGGGCCTCTGTTTCGGAGACGGGACCGGACCGCTAGATGGGCATGGGGCGGGCCTCTGGTTTGGGGCGAGGCAGAGGACAGATCCGTGGCGCAGTGCCTCTGGGCTGGGTGCCCCGTTCACGACTCTAGGTGGGGTGGGAAAGCCAGTGACTCCAGGGGAGGAGCGGGACCTGTGGCTCCAGACCTGAGTCCTTAAACAGGGGATCTCCAGGAAGGCGGGGCTTCAACCTTGAGACAGCTTCGGTTTCTAACTTGGAGCCGGAGTTGGGGGTCCGGGCCTAGGACCCAGGAAGGGCAGTGGTGGGGACAGTTGCTTGAAAACTGAGCTGCAAGACTGGGCCTCTGTGTGGTAGGGAGGAGCCTCCTGTGAGGGGAGACCCAGAGACAAGACAGCTGGATGTGGCTACAGGTAAAGAGTTGGTCACCAGATAGAGGGCCTGTGCAAAGGGCCTGTGGCCTCAACTTTGGATACAGGATACAGTCCCAGCCCTGAGTTCTAGCAAGGGGCAAGGCTCGCTGAGGTCCAGGTCCGGCTTGACACCTTTATAAATAGAATATAAAAGACTGAGGGGCCAGGCGTGGTGGCTCAAGCCTGTAATCCCAGCACTTTGGGAGGCCGAGGCGGGTGGATGGACATGAGCCCAGGAGTTCGAGACTAGTCTGGGCAACATGGGAGACCCTGTCTCTACAAAAAATACAAAATTAGCCAGGCATGGTGGTGCGCACCTGCAGGCCTAGCTCCTTGGAAGGTGAGAGGATCGCTTGATCCCAGGAGTTGGAAGCTGCAATGAGCTATGGTGGTATCACTGCACTCCAGCCTGGGGGACAGAGTAAGACCCTGTCTCTAACAAAAGAGAGAGAGGGTGAATGAGGGAAGAAGAGATAGGAAGAGAGAGAAACAATATACCTTTTATCTCTGACAGTCATGTATTTCCTTGGAATGGGCAGGAATGCCTCAGAATCGAAGTGGCCACAGTGGGGCTTGGGACAGGACAGCAGAGCGGGTGGCAGCCACTCCAGGATAGGGTAATAAGACAGGACCTTGGTTGGGGTAGGGTCCCCAGAACTGAGTACTAATGGGGGCCCAGAGGCTTGGGAAGGAGAAGGCTTCCAAAATCAGTTCGAAAACCCAGGCCTGGAGTGGACCTCCGTTCCAAGGGGTGGTGGTGGGTGGGTGGAGGAAGAGAGGTGGGCTCCTGCTTCAAGGTTAGGACTTCCAGTGGAAGGTGGATGCTTTCTGTGGGTCTCCAGGGTCCTAGTTTCTCTGGCCCAGATACTGGAGGACAGAGGACCACCTACTTAGATCCCGTGGATGGTAAGTGGTGCCTGGGACTCTTGGGGGCAGGGGGCGGGGGGCAGTTGGCACTTGGTGCTGGGTCCTGGGCCCTGATAAGAACCTGGATGAAATCCTCTTCCATTCTCCCAACATCTGGCTGCACCTGTGTGTCTGGTGTCAATGACTCCAGTGAACTGGAACTGCCCATATAGGGACCTGACCTTGGAGGAACTGGGGGGAGAAGCTTTTGTAACTGCAATGCCAGCATCAATGTGTGTCCCCCTCTGCCTTTCCCCCCAGGCTCCCCAGGTCCCCCACCTGCTCCAGCCCAGCTGCCCCCTTCACGCTGCTGAGAGTGGCATCCACCTGGAGTTGGGTGTAGAAGTTTTTCTTTTCATCGGTTCGGCATTTTATTCAGGCACTCCTGGATCTTTGCTTCCCAGAATATCAGTGTCTGTCCTTGTTCTCTGTACCTCCCCCGTGCCTCATCTCCTCTCCCCCCACTGCTCTCCCCTCCCTCACCGACACTGCCTCAGTAATGCACCCCTGACTCCCTATTGAAGCAGTGTGCTGACATCTTGTAAAAACAAATTTAATTTTCTTCCTTTTTTGGGACAGATGGAAAGAAATTGACGTCTTTGTCTCAAACAAAAGAAAAAAGAAAAAGAAACAATATACTTCTTTTCCTTTTGACAGCCATGTCTTTGGAACAAAAGCTGGGAGGCTGTCACTCTAGCAGGGACTGAATAGCATGCAGGGGGCTGGGGACTTAGGCACCAAGAGGGGCTTTGGGCACATTAGGGGGAAGGGATGCTCTCGGAGGGCAAAGCACAGCCCCCTTCTCAGGGTGAGGCTCCCAGCAGCCCCAGACCCGGGATGTGCCTCCTTTGGGAAATGGCTCCCCCGGGTCCTGGAAAGATGTGGGGCCGCGTCCAGCACTCACATCCAGCCGGCCAAGCCACTGTGACCTGGGGTCCCAAGCCACCTAGATCACTCTCACTACCCTGTGACCACAGAGAGCCCTGTGTCTGAGGGTGGGAGGTCGTCAGCATGGCAGGAGACACTTCTCATCAGGGCCTCCTCTTATGAATGCTTTGGGGGTATGGCAGAAAAAGGGGACAATCTAGGAACTGGGGAAGACTCCTGAAGGAGGTGACGTTGGAGCCAGGCTATTTACTGTCCCTGCAGGAACTGTGTCCCCTCCCAGGACAGGCCTGTTTCAAGGCTGCTTGAAGCCCACTCACTGCCATCTCCTGCGTCTGTAACAGATCTGGCTGTTTTTTGCCCCTTCTGTTATATAAATCTGTCCTGGGGTCAGCAGGGCCTGGGTCCGGACCACGTGTGTTTAAGGTAGTGCAAACTTGTATTGAAATCTACTTCCTGCCAAGCATGCATTCTGGGCATCAGGACTCAGAAATGAGTCAGCCTTGGCCCTGCCCTCAGAAAGCCCGAACCAGTGTTGGGAGATGAAGCATCAACAGATGATTGCACCTCAGTGTGATGAGTGCAGTGACAGAGAGCCCCAGGGAGGGCGTCACGGGGAAGTGCCTTTTCTAGCTTTTCACTAAAACACATGTTTGTAGCAATTCTGTAAGAGGTGGAAAAGGGTCGGGGGCCCTGAAGGATGAATAGGAGTTGGCCACCAAGAAGAGGAAATAGCGTGTGCGGAGGCATGGGGATGTTTAAATGCTTGGCAAACCCAACAAATGGGGTGCAGCTGGAGCATGGGGCTTAACTAAGCTCTTCTGTGTGCCAGGCTCTCTGCCAGGTGTCTTGTGTGCATCAGCCCACCTGATCCTCAGGACAGCCTGGTGAGGAAGTAGTGTTATCCCCGTTGAGGACAAAGAGAGCTGAGGCTGAGAGACGTCAGGCTACTTGCTCCTAAGTCACAGCGCCTGTTCGTAGTGGCAGAACTTGGGTCTCTGGAATTCCAGGGTCCACGTTTCCAGTTAATTCCAGGCATCAGTGAAGTAGAAAGGCCTTAGAAGCTGGAACCCCAGAATGAGGTTTTTGAAGACCTGAAACCACATGGAAAAATCTAAAGGAAACGGGCAATTTTCCATGAACTTTTGTTCCTCCTGAAGCTCTCCAAATCTTCACGTTTCAGAATGTGCTGTGCATGGTGCATTTGAAAGCTCTAAATTGACAGTGTAATTCTAGATCGTCACAGGGTTCTCAGAACTGCAGAGTAGCTCTGGTTCCCCCAAAATTTCCATTTCTTTCCCTCCAGGAGGAGGGAGGGACGTTTTTGCCCCTGATTTCAAAATGTCCTACTGTTTCAGATCTCTTCTTCTTCATCATCTTTTTTTTTTTTTTTTGAGCCAGTGTCTTGCTCTGTTGCCCAGTCTGGAGTGCAAGTGCAGTGGTGCAATCATAGCTCACTGCAGTCTCAAACTGCTGGGCTCAAGTGATCCTCTCACCTCAGCCTCCTGCGTATCTGGGACGACGGGTGTGTGATACTATGCTCAGCAATTTTATTTTTATTTTTATTCATTTATTTTGTTTGGGGTTTTTTCTGAGACAGGGTCTCCCTCTGTCGCATAGGCTGGAGTGCAGTGGCACCATCTCAGCTCATTGCAACCTCCACCTCCTGGGTTCAAGTGATCCTCCCGCCTCAGCCTCCTGAGTAGCTGGGATTACTGGTGTGCACCACCACAGCCCAGCTAATATTTGTATTTTTAGTAGAGACGGGGTTTCACCATTTGGCCAAGCTGGTCTCGAACTCCTGACCTGAGGGGATCTGCCCGCCTCAGCTTCCCAAAGTGCTGGGATTACAGGCGTGAGCCACCGAGCCCAGCCAATTTTTTTTTTTTTTTTAATAGAGACCAGAGTGTCTCTGTGTTGCCCAGACTGGTCTTGAACTTCTGTCCTCAAGCAATTCTCCTGCCTTGGCCTCCCAAAGTACTGGGTTTACAGGTGTGAGCCACTGTGCCCAGCTCTCATACCTCGTCTTGATGCAGTAGAAGTAGCGGTTAAGGCTGGAATCAGATCTTGGCTTTCCCTCTCTGAATCTCAGTTTCCTCATCTGTAGAGTAGACTTCCTTCCTGGGTGGTTGTGAGGATTTAATGTATGTGTAGGGATAAGGCCCAGAACATAAGAAAACTCTAAGTACATGGTAAGTGGCAGTTACTGCTTACGAGTGGAGCCAGAGTTCAGGGTCAGAGCTAGAGACCTACAGGGAAGAGTAGGTGAGCTGTCAGGGCTAGTGAGGGAGAGAGAGAAGAGAATGGAGATCCAGCTTGGGGATCCCCTTGCTTCCTGGTTCAGGAGCCACCATGGAGAGTGAGAAGCTGCCAGAGAAGCAGGAGGAGGATGGAGAGAATGTGCTACCATGGAAACTGGAGGAGGAGGGCGTTCCCAGGGGGAGGGAGTGATGGATAATGTCAAGTGTCATAAGAGAGGATGGGAGTAGGGAGGGCAGGAGGGTGATGGTAGCTCACCAGTTTAGTTTTTTACATGGCCCAGGCAGCCCCCAAGCCTGGATCAAATCCCAGCTCTCAAGCTAACTGGCTGTGTGACCTAGACAAGGGATTTGCCCTCTCTGAGCTTCGCTTTCCTTCTAGAGTTGAGATGTGGGAATTGGTCCATCTCTAATATGATCGTCAGTCTCAATAAGAGTCCTAGCTTTGCCGAATTCTTGGCCACGTGCTAGCAGTGTGACCTTAGGCAAGTCGCCTCCATGAGCAGTCTCTGAAAGCTAGAGATATGGTGAGCAAAGTGCCACCAAAGTGCCTGGCACATAGTGGGGCCTCGATACGGGATTATTCTCTGATAATTACACGGGGGCCAGAGGCAGCCACTCTAAGGAGGCTTGCTGGGCTTGGAATTAGAAATGCTCCTCAAGGGCCGGGCGCAGTGGCTCACGCCTGTAATCCCAGCACTTCGGGAGGCCAAGGCGGGCAGATCATGAGGTCAGGAGTTCAACACCAGCCTGACCAACATGGTGAAACCCCGTCTCTACTAAAGACACAAAAATCAGCCAGGCGTGGTGGCGTGCACCTGTAATCCCAGCTACTCAGGAGGCTGAGGCAGGAGAATCGCTTGAACCCAGAAAGCGGAGCTTGCAGTGAGCCAAGATCTTGCCACTGTACTCCAGCCTGGGTGACAGAGTGAGACTCCGTCTAAAAAAAAAAAATAAAAATAAAAATAAATGCTCCTCAAGTTGGAGAGGGCCCACTAGCATCCTGAGAGGACCTGGAAGAACAACAGTCCAGGCTGGGCACCTGCTGGGTCTCTGTCCAAAGGCCAGCCCTCTCTTTGTGTCAGCGGCAGATCCCTCACCTGGGGCATGACTACTGGCTGCCAGCTCCCACTAACACCTGCTGCAGATCCAGACTGAAGCCGGCCCCAGCGGCCCCAAAGCCCCTAGGAAGTGACCACCCCCCATGCCTGGCACCCAGATCCTGGCCCCTGCACTCACACACAAAACACATACACATGCCTCTCTTTCATCATGTATTTATTCCTTTATTTCTGGGAGCTGGGAGGAGTGACGGGAGCAAATCAGGACCTGGCCGCCCCACGCTGAGCTTGCAGATGTTGAGAGCTGGGTGACAGCTGGCTCTGTGGTTCAGGCTGCAGGCAGCTTGGGAATTCAAAATGGGGCTTAGAGAGGAGCTGGAGGGAGCCCTTGAGGTGGACGTAGTGATGCAGTGGAGCATGGCGCTGCAAGGTTGCCCAGGTTCTAGTCCCAGCACCATCACCGGGGATGAGTTGTTTCAGAGTGTGGCACTGAGAGGCCACTGAGACATTATCAATGGGTAATGTACAGCACTTCCATGGCGTAACTCATTTAATCTTCACAGCATGATGATGAGGTAGGCGTTAGTATCATTACCTCCATTTTACAGATGGGGAAACTGAGGCTCAGAGAAGGGACTGACTTGCTCAAGACCACATGGCTTCTCAGTGATTGGCCCAGCTAGGATCCCACCTCTGGTCCTTCAAGGTCCACTTCCTCTGCTTTCCTCCTCCTGCCCCCTGAGAGGAGACGCTCTGAGTATACCGAGGGCCCGCAGGAGACTCTCACATCCAGCTCACAGTCACAGGCTGAGCATTCCCTGTGCTGGGTTCCGCGCCTCATCATGTTGGCAGCAGAGGCACGTGCCAGCTGCTCGAAAAACTGCTGTAACCTTGGTAGGGTCCCTCTCCCCATCCATTTCCTCCTTGCCTTGGAAGTCCTGCTTGTTTGATAATTTTCTGACTGACCGCCATGTTGTTGCCGTGTGACCTTGGGCGTGTCATTTCACTCTGAGCCATTTCTCAATCATGGATGACAGCACTTACCTGGTGAGAAGTTGAGAAGATTCAGAAAGAGGCTCTGAGTGAAGGACCTTGTCTGTTTTGGTCATGAAAGTGTTCCCAGGAAATGCAAATGGGCCCACAGTAGTTATCTACTGAGCTAATGAACAACGTCCCTGGTGCATAGTAAGTGCCCAACAAATGCAGCTTTTTTCATATTATCTAATGTTTTAGGCCGTGCCTGCACCAACCCATGCTTCTTTTTTTTCTTTCTTTCTTTTCTTTTTTTTTTTTTTTTTAAGACAGAGTCTCACTCTGTCGCCCAGGCTGAAGTGCAATGGCGAGATCTGGGCTCACTGCAACCTCCGCTGCCCGGGTTCAAGCGATTCTCCTGCCTCAGCCTGCTGAGTAGCTGGGATTACAGGCATGTGCCCGGCTAATTTTGTATTTTTAGTAGAGGCGGGGTTTCGCCATGTTGGCCAGGCTGGTCTCGAACTCCCGACCTCAAGTGATCCGCCCACCTCGGCCTCCCAAAGTGCTGGGATTGCAGGCGTGAGCCACCGTGCCCAGCCCAACCCATGCTTCTTAATGCTGCAGGTGAGTCTGGAGCAAGGCTCTTCTCTTTTAACCATCTCCTTGAGTTTCAGAAGGTGGGACATGGGCTGGAAAGCAGTTCTTAAGAGGACGTCTCCTCCCCAAGCTCCTTAGCCATGCTGTCCTCTCCTGCCCTCACCAGGACTGCCCTCTCAGGGACCCAAGAGGAAGGGACAGCCTGGAAAGGAAGAAGGTCCCGGGCCATCTGCATCATGGGGATGGAGTCCCTTGGTGGGTGCCGGTGCAGATACACTCCTGTGATGAGGCTCATCTAGAATCTCCTCTTGGAATGAGGAGACAGCACATGCGGTTTTGAATCTTCATTGTCCAGTTCATTGCTGTGATGTTGGGCAGGTCTCTGTCCCTCTCTGGGCCTCTGCACCATGGAGGGTGAGGAGTTGATGGTTCTGAAGGCTCTGCCATCCTGGAAAAGAACTGAGACACTTCCCTCGTGTTCCTGGGTCCCAGAAACAGACATCTATTGGTAAAATCGACTGGGCATTTGCCCACAGACAGGGAAAAGCATGCCTGGGGGTCTGTAATAGGAGCTGCCCCAATTGGGGGCAGGAAGGCGGGCATTTGAAAAAGGAAGCTTAACTCAAAAGCTTTGTTTTCAGGCTCTTTGCCTACCCCAGGCTCCATCTTGGTACCAAGGACTCAAGCTTCTGATTTCTCAATAAAGTGAGCCCTCTTCTCGGTGTCTGCATCTCTGGCTGTTTTGTTTGCTCACCTCTGCCAGGTTCCCTTGTAAGGGGGCCTCAGTCTGGGGGATCACATAAGCCTATGGGGAAGTCTGGCTCTGCCCTGACGACCTGTCTCAGAGGGAGAGGCAATGTTGTCCTTAAGAACCCTAGTTTGGACCAGGTGTGGTGACTCACGCCTGTAATCCCAGCACTTTGGGAGGCCGAGGCGGGTGGATCACGAGGTCAGGAGTTCAAGACCAGCCTGGCCAAAATGATGAAACCCCGTCTCTACTAAAAATACAAAAATTAGCCGGGCGTGGTGGTGGGTGCTTGTAATCCCAGCTACTCAGGAGGCTGAGGCAGAGAATAGCTTGAACCTGGGAGGCAGAGTTTGCAGTGAACCAAGATTGCGCCATTGTACTCCAGCCTGGGCGACAGAAAGAGACTGTGTAAAAAAAAAAAACAAAAAAAAACCCTAGTTTAATGGGAGAGACAGACACACAGGCAGGCATTTCCTAGAGCAAGCTCTGAACCAAACCAGGCCTCCGTGCTCCACTCCCCTTCCACCCTCCGCACTGCCTCCTCCCCTTCCCTGCGCCCCCGCCACTCGCCTAATCTAAGTCCCTTGTCCTCCAGAGCCCTGCCCACCCCACATGCCTCTTGGGGCTCCACTAAATCTCTCTCCCATCTCTCTGCCCCTCAGTGACTCTTCCTTCAGGCCATAGAAGCACCAGACCTCTTTGTGTGCATTCAAGGTGGCCCTGGGGTGGCAGTTAGAACCCTGTTCCCCAGGAGACCTCCACCTCCTCGGTGTTCTGAAATAGTCGCTGGTCCCTGTGGTTAATAAGTAACTCCCTGGAAGGCAATTCTTTCCTCACCCAGATCTGTTTCCCATCACCTGTGACCCATCCTTAGGAGGCCACCAGAGCCTGGAGCCTCCCCCACCCCTGGGGCAACTTCCCTTCAAAGTCCTCAACCCAGGGCCACCCACCTTGGGGCCTGTTCATGTCAAGGTGATGAACACCAAGGCAGATGGGCAGCCCTGATGCAGACTGGGATCTCAGCATGCCTCAGGGCAGGCTGTGTGGGCAGGGCCAGGGCGGCCAGGCTGCTCGGGGGTGGGGGTTGGGGTGGCTTCTTGGCCCCACTCTGCTCATAGACAGAGACTCAGTCAGGAAGACTTCACAGAGGCCTGACAGGTCTAGTCAGAGCCACCTCCCACCAAAGCTGGGAAGGAAGCTGTGAAGGTGAGTGTGTGTGTGTGTGTGTGTATGTGTGTGTGTGTGTGTGCGCGCACAGCATGAGTGAGAGCAGCTTGGTGTTGATGTGAATGTATACAGAGATTTTTTTTTTTCTTTTTTTTTTTGAGAGGGAGTCTTGCTCTGTCATCCAGGCTGCAGTGCGGTGGCGCCATCTCATCTCACCACAACCTCCAACTCTTGGGTTCAAGAGATTCTCCTGCCTCCGCCTCCCTAGTAGCTGGGATTACAGGCACTCACCATCATGCCCGGCTAGTTTTTGTATTTTTAGTAGAGACGGGAGGTCTCACCATGTTGGCCAGGCTGGTCTCGAACTCCTGACCTCAAGTGATCCACCTGCCTCAGCCTCCCAAAGTGCTGGGATTACAGGTGAGAGCCACCGCGCCCGGCCTATCCAGAGATTTTTTTTTATTCACCTTTGTGTATACCCTGAGGAAAACCTTATCCGTATGACCACTTTGGGCCTCACTTTCCTCTTTTGAAAAAGATAACAATAATAATTAAAACTGTATTTACCAGGACTCTCTTGAGGGTCCAGTGAGACACCGTGCATGGAAACTAGGGTACATTCTTATTAATAGGGGAAAA
Source organism: Hylobates moloch (assembly GCF_009828535.3). NCBI lineage: Eukaryota > Metazoa > Chordata > Mammalia > Primates > Hylobatidae > Hylobates > Hylobates moloch. The sequence goes on from NW_026652284.1 coordinate 27,010,271, forward strand.
CACACTCTGCCTTAAACCTTCCATAGTTCCTACTTGCATGGAAAATCAGATGATCTCTCAGGCCCCTTTCTAATGGGGGACCCTAGGAATCTAAGTTCCAACTTCCTGGCCTGCAACCTCAAACTCCCTTGAGGAGGAAGGGGACCCACTACAGGAAGAGGACTGCTGAAGTCCAGCTCAGGGCAGGCAGTTCTCAGTGAGGGGGCAGGCAGAGCAGATTCCTGTCTTGTGCCAGCTTCATCACCCTTCCAGGTCAGTTCCACTGCCTCTGCCCCCAGGAAGCATTCTCTGCTGGCTCTAGCTACACTCTTGGTTCCCTGCCTGGATCTTCTACAATTGCTATCAGGATGCCCCACCTGAGCAAGATCTGCCCGCTCTCTCTCTCTCTCTCTCTGTAGACTGCTGGGGACCCCACAGCACCACCAAACATACGGGAATCCCATCCTCCCTAAGGGAAAAAGGAAAGATTGGTAGAAAAGAACATTAAGGTTTTTTCTTCAATGATATTTATGAGGTTTCTTAGTCCTGTATCAAAGGAATATGTGCTCATTATAGAAACTGAGAAACCTGGCTGGGCGCGGTGACTCATGCCTATAATCCCAGCACTTTAGGAGGCCGAGGCGGGCCGATCACCTGAGATCAGGAGTTCAAGATCAGCCTGACCAACACAGAGAAATCCCATCTCTACTAAAAATACAAAATTAGCCGGGCGTGGTGGCACATGCCTATAATCCCAGCTACTCAGGAGGCTGAGGCAGGAGAATCGCTTGAACCTGGGAGGCGGAGGTTGCAGTGAGCTGAGATCGCTCTCCAGCTATTGCACTCCAGCCTGGACAGCAAGAGCTAAACTCCATCTCAAAAATAAATAAATAAATAAATAAATAAAATGAGTAAAGATTAGCTGGTCATGGTGGCTCACATGCTTGTAGATCCAACTACTTTGGAGGCTGAGGCAGGAGGATCCCTTGAGCGCAGGAGTTCAAGGCTGCAGTGAGTAAGATCATACCACTGCGCTCCAGCCTTGGTGACAGAGTGAGACCTCAACTATTTAAAAAAAAAAAAAAGGAAAAAAGAAAAAAAGTGAGCAAAGGACATGAATAGACGTTCTGTGAAAGAAGATATACAAATGGCCAACAAATACATAAAAAAATGCCCAACACCACTGGTCATCAGAGAAAGGCAAGTCAAAACCACAATGACGTATAATTTTACCCCAGTCAGAATGGCTATTATTAAAAAGGCAAAAAATAACAGTTGTTGGTGAGGATGTAGAAAAAGGAACTCTTTTTTTTTCCCTTTTTTTTTTTTTTTTTGAGACAGAGTCTCGCTCTGTCACCCAGGCTGGAGTGCAGTGGCGCAATCTCGGCTCACTCCAACCTCCGCCCCCTGGGTCCCAGAAAAAGGAACTCTTTTTTTTTCCCTTTTTTTTTTTTTTTTTTGAGACAGAGTCTCGCTCTGTCACCCAGGCTGGAGTGCAGTGGCGCAATCTCGGCTCACTGCAACCTCCGCCTCCTGGGTCCAAGCGATTCTCCTGCCTCAGCCTCCCTAGTAGCTGGGATTACAGGCGTCTGCCACCACACCCGGACAATTTTTGTATTTTTTGTAGAGACAGGCTTTCACAATGTTGGTCAGGCTGGTCTCAAACTCCTGACCTCAGGTGATCCACCTGCCTCAGCCTCCCAAAGTGCTGGGATTACAGGTGTGAGCCACCACACCCAGCGAAAAGGAACTCTTATACATTGTTGGGAATATAAGCTAGTACAGTCACTACGGAAAACAGTATAGAGATTTGTCAAAAAACTAAAAATAGAACTACCGTTTGATCCAGCAAGCTCACTACTGGGTATCTACCCAAAGAAAAAGAAAGCAATTTATCAAAGCAATATCTGCACTCTCATGTTTATTGCAGCATTATTCACAGGAGCAAAGACACAGAATCTACCTGTGTTCATCAATGGATGGCTGGATAAAGAAAATGTGGTATATATACACAATGGAATATTAGCCATTAAAAGAATGAAATCACGTTATTTGCAGCTACATGGATGGAAGTTGAGGTGATTATCTTCAGATAAATAAGCCAGGCACAAGGCCAAGCACAGTGGCTCACACCTGTAATCCCACCACTTTGGGAGGCCAAGTTCGGTGGATCACCTGAGGTCAGGAGTTCAAGACCAGCCTGGCCAACGTGGTGAAACCCCATCTCTTCTAAAAATACAAAAGTTAGCCGGGTGTGGTGGCACGCATCTGTAGTCGCAGCTACTTGGGAGGCTGAGGCAGGAGAATCGCTTGAACCTGGGGGGAGGCAGAAGTTGCAGTGAGCCGAGATGTCGCCACTGCACTAAAAAAAAAAAAAAAAAAAGAAATAAGCTAGGCACAAAAAGACAAATATCACGTGTTCTCACTTACATGTGGGAGCTAAAGATAGGGAGTAGGAAGATAGCAGAGGCTGGGAAGGGCGAGTTGGGGGAGAGGGGAGGATGAAGAGAACTGGGTTAAAGGGTACAAACATACAGTAAGAAGGAATAAATTGAGTGTTTGATAATAGAGTCGAGGGACTATACTTAACAAAAATGTATTATACATAGGGGATGGACACCCTAAACACCCGATTTGATCAGTACGTATTACACACAGGTAACAAAAGTTCACATATCACCCATACATTTTTACAATTTTTTTTTTTTTTTTTTTTTTTTTTGAGGCAAGGTCTCCTGTCTTCCAGGCTGGATTGCAGTGGCGCGATCTCGGCTCACTGTGCCATCTGCTTCCCAGGCTCAGGTGATCCTCCCCACCTCAGCTTCCCGAGTAGCTGGAAGTAAAAGCGAGTGCCACCATCCCCGCCTAATTTTTGTATTTTTTGGGTAGAGACAGAGTTTTTCCATGTTGCCCAGGCTGGTCTCCAACTCCTGGGCTCAACTGTTCCGCCTGCCTCCGCCTGCCAAAATGCTGGGAATTACAGGTGCGAGCCACCGCGCCCGACCCAAAATTTTAAAAAGTAATATTTATATGTTTGAGTTGAAAAGAACCCGCGCACACACACACACACACATATATTTGGGTGTATTTCCTTACCCAGAAGAATGTTCAAGGGGTCCACAGCTGATTCCAGAGCCTTTTTAAATGGAATACGAAGCCGGGCGCGGTGGCTCACGCTTGTAATCCCAGCACTTTGGGAGGCCGAGGTGGGCGGATCACGAGGTCAGGAGATCGAGACCACGGTGAAACCCCGTCTCTACTAAAAATACAAAAAATTAGCCGGGCGTGGTGGCGGGCGCCTGTAGTCCCAGCTACTCGGAGAGGCTGAGGCAGGAGAATGGCGTGAACCCGGGAGGCGGAGCTTGCAGTGAGCCGAGATTGCGCCACTGCACTCCAGCCTGGGCGACAGAGCAAGACTCCATCTCAAAAAAAAATAAAATAAAATAAAATAAAAAATAAAATAAAATAAAATATAAAATAAAATAAAATATAAAATAAAATAAAATAAAGTATAAAATAAAATAAAATAAAAATAATAAATGGAATACGAACTTCCTACTTAGCTGCAGGATCCTAAATCTTCATTGGATGCTCCAGGACCCAAAAGTTTAAGAGCTGCTGCTTTGGGGAGTGGGGGCGGCGGGCAGCTGTTCACACACACCTCACAGCCACATGCAAATAGGCCTCCATCTGTACACCTGTGACCCATACACCTGACCCGTACACATGCACACCTGTACACCTGTGTTCATACACGTGCGCACAGTCAAACGGCTTGGCTTGGGAGCAGTTTAGGCAAAGGCTGCCCGAGACCGGGCTCGTTCCACGGACGCCGCTGCCACCTGCCGGCTATATCTTGCATCAGCACCCTTGCTTATTCCTGCTCTATTCCGTTCTGTCCTCCATTGCTCATCCCTGGAAGCTGTGCATTGGAATTGGTTCCTGAGAGAGGGACACGAACGAGGGAGGTGAGTGGGGTGGGGAATTATCACTGACTAACTGTCCGTTATATGTCAGGTACTGCTGTCCCTTACAGCTGTTATATTTGTTTTCTCAATCCATGTGCCTTATGCAGTGCTTGGCCATGAAAAGTTCTAACAGCTATTTCAATTAAATGAATTAAAAACACTTTAGGCCGGGCGGGGTGGCTCACGCCTGTAATCCCAGCACTTTGGGAGGCCGAGGCGGGTGGATCACGAGGTCAGGAGATTGAGACCATCCTGGCTAACATGGGGAAACCTTGTCTCTACTAAAAATACAAAAATTAGCCGGGCGTGGTGGCGGGCGCCTGTAGTCCCAGCTACTCAAGAGGCTGAGGCAGGACAATCGCTTGAACCCAGGAGGCGGAGGCTGCAGTAAGCCAAGACCGCACCACTGCACTCCAGCCTGGGCGACAGAGCAAAACTCTGTCTCAAAAAACAAACAAACAAAAACACTTTAAAGTGAGTGTGTTTAACAAATGAGGAGATGGGCCAGGTGCAGTGGCTCACGCCTATAATCCCAGCACTTTGGGAGGCCGAGGCAGGAGGATCGCCTGAGCTCAGGAGTTCGAGACCAGCCTGGCCAACATGGTGAAACCCCGTCTCTACTAAAAATACAAAAATTAGCTGGGCATGATGGTGGGTGCCTGTAATTCCAGCTACTTGGGAGGCTGGGGCAGGAGAATCACTTGAACCCGGGAGGCAGAAGTTGCAGTGAGGCGAAATGGCACCACTGCATTCCAGCCTGGGTGACCAAGCGAGACACTATCTCAAAAAAAAAAAGAGGAAATGGGCTGGGCTGGGTGTGGTGGCTCACACCTGTAATCCCAACACTGGAAGGTTGAGGTCTGACGATCACTTGAGCCCAGGAGCTGAGACCAGTCTGGTCAACATAGTGAGATTCCGTCTCTACAGAAAATTTTAAAGTTGGCCAGGTATGGTGGCCGGTAGTCCCAGCTACTTAGGGGACTGGGGTGGGAGGATCACTTGATCCTGGGAGACTGCGGCTGCAGTGAGCCATGATCTCACCACTGAACTCCAGCCAGAGTGAGACCCTGTCTCAAAAACAAACAAACAAAAAATTGGGAGATGGGAGCTCAGAGAGGGGAAGTGACTGGCCCAAAGTCTCACAATGCCTTCTTCTGATAGTCAGGAAAGTGCTCTGAAGAGAAGGAGAAGGAAGAAGCTGTGAAGCTGGGAATTTTTACTAAGACGTGCAGGAAGCCCAGCCCAGATTCGGTTCACATACACCTCACAGACACACACACACACAAATAGGCCCACACCTACACACCTGTGACCCAGAGGCCGGGCATATACACGCTTAGCTGTGCACCCAAGTATCACCCACCCCTACACCCTCCACATCTTGGATACATTCTGTCCTCTCTCACAGACTCATTCTTGGCATCTGTTAACATACACATGCACACATATATTCATATTACAGGCACGCACAGGCATGCGCCTCTTTGTATCCACACCTCCCACTGGGGCACACGTTCAACACCTGTGTGAATCAGGGGATCACGATGAGGTCGACCTGGAGGGATAATTTCCCCACCACTGGGAAGGTTCTCCTACCCTGAGCTGCTGCTTTAAATTAATTCATTCAACTAGTATTTTATTGTTCACAATGTGGTGGGCTGTGTACTCAGACTAAGGATAAGCACTGAACAAAGACAAAAGTCCAGTCCCAGGCTGGGCGCGGTGGCTCATGCCTGTAATCCCAGCACTTTGGGAGGCCGAAGTGGGCGGATCACGAGGTCAGGAGATCGAGACCAGCCTGGCCAATATGGTGAAATCTCATCTCTACTAAAAATACAAAAATTAGCCAGGCGTAGTGGCGTGCGCCTGTAGTCCAAGCTACTCAGGAAGCTGAGGTAGAAGAATTGCTTGAACCCAGGAGGCGGACGTTGCAGTGAGCTGAGATCATGCCGCTGCACTCCAGCCTGGGCAGCAGAGTAAACTCTGTCTCCGAAAAAAAAAAAAAAGAAAAGAAGAAAAGTCCAATCCCTGTCCTCATTCTAATGTGGGGGCACGAAATGGGCTCCTTCTCGCTGTCCCACTCCTACAGGCTTTTGGGACCTGTTTGAGTTTCTTGTCACCCTCCCAACTCTGCTGAGTGGATGAGCAGGGGGGGAGGTGGGTCGTGGTGGGGAGGGATGGTTCTGTCCCAGCTCTTTAGTATTGAGGCTGAGCAAAGAGAACCTCAAACCTGAAGCCAGTTGGACCTGGGTCTGAATCCAGCCTTAGCCACTCCCTTGTTCTGTGACCTTGGTCCAGTCTCTTACCCTTGCTGGTCTGCTGTTTTCTCATGGTTAAAGCAAAGAGCTTGAACCAGGGCAGTGTTTCCAACTCGTAGTTCCTTAGAGGAGCTGGAAGAAGCCACATGGAGGGTGTAGGGGGAGAGAGAGGGGAGGCCAACCCCATCTTACCCACCCACACCCACTGCTTCACTCAGAACAGCCCTGCTTCCCTCTGTTTCATACATTGGGCTTCTATGATTAAGAGTCTGAGGCTGGGCACAGTGGCTCATGCCTGTGATCCCAGCACTTTGGGAGACTGAGGCTTGAGGATCCCTTAAGCCCAGGAGTTCGAGACCAATCTGAGCAACGTGGCGAAACCCTGTCTCTACAAAACACACAAAAAATTGGCCAGGCATGGTAGTGCCTGCCTGTAGTCCAGCTACTTGGAAGGCTGAGATGGGAGGATTGCTTGAGACTGGAGAGGTTGAGGCTGCAGTAAACTGTGATCGTGCCACTGCACTCCAGCCTGGGTGACAGAGTGAGACCCTGGCTCAAAAAAAAAAAAAAGAAAAAAAAGAGTTTAATAACCTCTTGGACTAGTTGATACCTAAGTTCTTCTTGGCCCTAAACATTTTAAGACTCCGTCCATGTCTTATTTGACCACCAGACTGTGCATTAGAAAAGGGCTGGTCGGCCGGGCGTGGTGGCTCACGCCTGTAATCCCAGCACTTCGGGAGGCCAAGGCGGGCGGATCACGAGGTCAGGAGATCAAGACCATCCTGGCTAACATGGTGAAACCCCGTCTCTACTAAAAATACAAAAAATTATCCAGGTGTTGCGGTGGGTGCCTATAGTCCCAGCTAAAGTGAGACGGAGTCTCGCTTTGTCGCCAGGCTGGAGTGCAGTGGCACGATCTCGGCTCACTGCAACCTCTGCCTCCCAGGTTCAAGCAATTCCCCTGCCTCAGCCTCCCGAGTAGCTGGGATTACAGGCGCCTGCCACCATACGCAGCTAATTTTTGCATTTTTAGTACAGATGGGGTTTAACCATGTTGGTCAAGCTGCCCTCGAACTCCTGACCTCAAGTGATCCACCAGCCTCAGCCTCTTAAAGTGCTGGGATTACAGGTGTGAACCACCGCACTCGGCCGCCTTCTGTATTCTTAACTTTCTTTTTTTTTTTTTTTTTGAGATGGAGTCTTGCTCTGTCGCCCAGACTAGAGTGCAGTGGTATGATCTTGGCTCACTGCAACCTCCATCTCCTGGGTTCAAGTGATTCTCCTGCCTCAGCCTCCTGAGTAGCTGGGATTACAGGTGCGTGCCACCATGCCCGGCTAATTTTTGTATTTTTAGTTGAGATGGGGTTTCACCATGTTGGTCAGGCTGGTCTCGAACTCCTGACCTCAGGTGATCCACCTGCTTCGGCCTCCCAAAGTGCTGAGATTACAGGCATGAGTCACCGTGCCCGGCCTGTATTCTTAACTTTGCATTCTTTATCTTAAGAAGACCCCCCACCTCAGACAAGCTTCAGGCCCCACAATCCTGGATCTGCCCATTGGGTCTTCGGTTTTCCCAACTGCAAAGAGAGAATAAGGGCTGTGAAAGGGCTTCATAGGATGTAAGATAATCTCTTTTGTTTTTTACATTTCTATTTATTTTTGAGACAGGGTCCTGCTATGTTGCCCAGGCTGGAGTGCCGTGGCACAACTACAGCTTACTATAGCCTAGAACTCATGGGCTCAAGCGATCCTCCCATCTTAGCTTCCTGAGTAAACCACATCTGGCTAATCTTTCGTATTTTTTTTGTAGAGATGGGGTTTCGTCACGTTGCCCAGGCTGGTCGTGAACTCTTGGGCTGAAGCAATCACCCTGCCCAGGTCTCCCAATGTGTTGTGATTACAGGTATAAGTCAGTGCTCCTGGCCTATTTTTTAAATTAAATTTTATTTATTAATTTTTAAAAGGCTAGTCAAGTGCAGTAGTGAGAAGGAGGGAAAGAACAGAACAAGGAGTTTGATCTGTAACTGACCATGAATAATCAATTGAGATAATTTACTACTTTCAAGCCAGCGTATTTTCATCTTTTTTTAGAGACAGAGTTTCACTGTGTTGCCAGACTGGTCTCAAGTGATCCTCCCGCCTCGCTTCCCAAAGTGCTGGGCTAACAGGTGTGAGCCACCTCGCCTGGCCACTGATGACCTCTTTTATTCCTTTCAAAGTCCTCAGAGAAGAAAAAATGAAGAGAAAACATAAGGGACTTAGGGTTTCACAGCAAGCTGTGGCAAGCGGTGAGGTTGCAATCCAGGATAGCCCACTTGAAAGCTCCCCTTTCACTATTACCTCCTGCCTTGAGTGCACACCTGTGCACTCAAAGGCACCCGCCTTTCCCAGGAAGTCAGCCTCTGGCAGTCTGGAAGGCTCAGCTCTGCACTTCCGCCCCAGCTGCTCCATGACCTCAAGGGGGCGGCAGACACCATCTTTCCCTCACCCTGGCAGCTGCTCATTCCAGGTTTCAGAGTCCCACAAAGCCAGAATCCCAGCTCTCCCCAAACACCTCCATCAGCTCTCTCCTGCCCCTCCCTGCAAACGGTGAGTATCACCTTCAAGTCCTGGCCTTGTCATGTTCTGGCTGTGTGATAGTGAGCAGATCACCTCACCTCCCTCTGCCTCATTTAACTCATCCATAAAATAGGGGTATCTTGTGAAAACAGGTCAGCGAAGCACCCGGCACGTATATAATACACCGACAATCAGTGACAGCCATTGCTGTTTCAACAAGGCCTTCCGGAGATGTCACCTCCCCTGGGAAGGGGTTCTCCTGATAGGATTGGCCTCTGCCCCACGCTGTGGCAAAGCCGAGGAACTCCTAGGCAGTGAGGGCTTTCAGGGCTCTTTGGTGTTCATTTGTTGGCATCTTCTGTGCCCATACATGGGCCCCTCGCTGGGCTGCGGTGTCTGACTTGGCTTTTTCTCCATCCCTACCAACCCCCATCTCTGCCTTGGAAGGGCTCTGCTACCTCCTCCCCACCTCAATGTCTTCCTAAGGATTCTCCCCAAATTTCCCCCTCCCTTCCCCTCCCCTCCCCTCCCCTTCCCTTCCCTTTCTTTTCTTTTTGAGACAGAGTCTCACTCTGTTGCCCAGGCTGGAAGGCAGTGGTGCAATCTCGGCTGACTGCAACCTCTGCTTCCCAGGTTCAAGTGATTCTCCTGCCTCAGCCTCCTGAGTAGCTGGGATTACAGGTGCCCACCACCATGTCTGGCTAATTTTTTTGTATTTTCAGTAGAGACAGGGTATCACCACGGTTGGCCAGGCTGGTCTCGAACTCCTGACCTCATGTGATCTGCCTGCCTCGGCCTCCCAAACTGCTGGGATTATAGGCGTAAGCCACTGTGCCCGGCCCCAAATTTCAAATGCATTCTCCTGGAGAAGGGTTGCTGACCCACTGCCTACAGATTTTCACTGTCCCCTTACCCAACCTTAAATGACTGCTACACCCTAGTCCCCTCTGTCTCAAAGATTCACTGACCATCCCCAAATGTCTCTTCCCCCTGTGTCTTAACCTGGCATTTGAAGCCTTCCACAGTTTGGTCTCATGATTCACCCTGTCCTTCAACTCTCCCAGACCATTTTCTGTTCCCAGAGTACACCTTCACTACCCTACCTCCAAGCCTTCGTGCAGGCTGTTCTTCCACCTGGAATGCCCTCTCTCATTTCCATGTAGTAAATTAGTCTTTAATGTCCAGCTGGGAGGTCACCTCTTCCAGGCAGTCTTCCTTACTCCCTCAGATGGAATCACCTTCCCCTCTCTGGGCTCTGGGCATACAATTGCTTTAGGGCCTTCCTCATAGTAACAGCAGGAACATCCATTACCCACACTTTGCACATGCCTTTCCCTTCTGGTATCATAGGCCTGGGAACAGCAGGCAGGGTGAGAGCCATTACCGCATTCGACTGATGAGGAGACAGGCTAGGAGGCAGTCACAAGCCCCGTAAATGGTGGAGTCAGGATTCAAACCCGGAACACCCACACCCCCTGCCTCAGGCCTGAACATCCTCTCCCTCTCTACCATTTCTTGTGGCCTGGTCTTGTGACTCTCTGCCCCTTTGTCAGTCTCAACTTTTAATAATTCGCTCAATGAAGCGCTGCTGAAGGAACAGAGGCTCCCACGTGTGCACTCCCCTGCCCCCACCCTGTCTGTTCCTTGCCTTCTTTATCACCCACCTCAAGCCCATCTGAAGCTGGTGGGAGTGCCCAGGCTCTGGCAGGATAAGGAGTTCCTGGAGGTCCAGGTCTTCTCAGAGGAGGAGGGGGAGACGCAAACAGGTTCCTTCCTCCACCCCCCAAGCTTATCAGCGCCCCACAGGCTCCAGGGAACTGAATGCTCAGCCGAGGGAGGAAAGCTGCCCCCTGCCTGTCACCTTCACACCCTCTACCCTGTCTGTACTAAAAATACAAAAAAAAAAATTAGCCGGGCATGGTGGTCTGTGCCTGTAGTCCCAGCTACTCGGGAGGCTGAGGTTGCAGTGAGCTGAGATCACGACACTGCACTCCAGCCTGGGTGACAGAGCAGGACTCCGTCTCAAAAAAAAAGAGTGGCATGACCTTGGGTTGCCACTTTAGCTCTCAGAGCCTCAGAAGCTCTTTAGAACATTTTTGGCTGTTAGGATTCAATAAGATAAAATGAGCAAATGCTTGTAAAAGAACCAGGATCGCTAAATGTGAGTGGCTTCTTCAAGAGGTCACTGCTAACGGGGGCATCTCAGGTAGCAAAGTGCTCCCTGCAGTCTGGGGATGGAGGCGAAGATTATGATGTCACTGGCAGAGGCCGTGGGGCAGGGGGCCTGCAGTCCAGGTAGTGACAGCCTCCCTGCTTCAGTGACTGACAAAGCCACACAAGGCCTTCACCCACACAAGTGCACAAGTCACCTCAGCGAGAAACACACACACAGGTGCCTAGGTGGAGGGGTCGTGGGATGGGGCAGAGCTCTCTAGGTCCCAGGGCCTGAGGTCCAGAGGAGAACCTGTTTATAGGACACAGACAGACACAGATTCACACCCTCTATATAAACTCACAAACAGGGGCACACCCTCACAAGCACCAAAACACACCCCCCTACACATACACATACACAAATGCAAGAAACAGGAGATAAAGGATCACAAGCGTATTCCCAAATGCACTCCCCACGCACAAATTCAGAAACGCAGAGCCCTCCCTGGCCACCACACACACACACACACTCTTATCAGGCTGGGGCAGGCACTGGCACTGCTGAGTCACCCACAGGCAGCTCAGCCCAACAGAGCTAGAGCCACGTGGCTGCCCCAGCAGGGCGGGGGCAGGGCCCGTAGCAGCTCTTTAGAATCACCCCATCCACCTGACTGCTGGGGTTTTCCTCTCCCTAGCCCTTTGATTGAGTCAGGGGTGGGGATGGGGTTGGGGGAGGAGCCACTGTTTGCAGGGGCCAAATCAAAGATTTCACAGCCTGCGCTCTCCTGGGTGCATGAGTACACGTGAGAGCAATTAAAAAATACTACTCGATTCATTACTATTTGCAAATATATTTTCACATACTCTCATTTAACCATCACAACAGCTCTATATAAAGTTAGCACTATTATTAATCTCATTTTACCCCGGGGCGGGGGGCGGGTGCCTTGCCCCAAAGCCCAAAACCCAGACTCACCCGCCTCCAAATCCCTACCTCATAACCCCTGGGCAATACTGTCTGGTGGGCAGGTGTGATATAGGCAAGTGAAAGGTACATCAATGTGCTTAGGAGCCTAGTTGTGTGTGTGTGTGTGTGTGTGTACACACACCAGGCTTCCCCAGGGGATTCACAGGGATAGAGACTGAAAGGGTCTCAAGTGTCCTGATTTCTGGTCGAAGGATCAAACACTTTAGTCCCTTGGAGCCCACCTCCCTCTATCAGAAAACATCTCCCCAGTCAAAGGGCTCAGTCTGACCCTCCTCTGCTAGACTATGGGCTCCTTGAAGGCAGGAACCAGGGCCCTGAAGCCTCAAACAGGACCTGACTCAGAGAAGGCCTCAGTGAATTTGGAGGGGGGGAGAGTCAGTCAATGTATGACTTTTAATTCAGTTATGTCTCAATATAACAGTGACATCAATAATTATAATAAATGCTAATGCTTATTGCATGCTTACCCTGGGACTGGTACTGTTCTTAGCACTTGACATGGATTCTTTCATTCAATTCATGCCACAACCCTTGAGGAAAATTCTTTTATTAACCCCACTTTGCAGAGGAGGAAACTGGCTTGGAGAGAGTTAGTAGCTCACCCAAAGTAATTGAGTTAGCTCATTTAGTAGGAAGATCACTACACTCAGAGGAAGGCCTTTGTCCTCAGCGAGCCTCAGTTTGCCATATTTGTCCAAAGAAAGGTTAGTTTTCCACGGTGCTCTGGCCTGGAATATTCTATGATCCTATGATTCTGTGATGAAGAGCTTTTGAAGTGTCAGGGTTAGTTTTAAAAGAAAGAGGCCACTCTGCCGGGTGGTGAGCTTCCTGACATGGGCATATGTAAGCCAGCTCAGGCCTGAAATGGAAGGGAGGGGATGATTCTTCGGCCAGTGACCATGGAAGCCCCTGCCAGCGTTGATGCAGTGGACCATCAGGAGGGGAAAAGTCACTGAGAAGAGTGGCAAGGCGGGCATGACAGGATCCAGAACTCGCTTTTACGGAACGCCTACTGTGTACCAGACCTATGCTTGACATTTAACTTACATCGCTAATTCTCAGAAAAACATTGTAAGATTTATGGTTGACGAAATTCAGATCCACAGAAGTGACTTGTTCAAGGTCACGCTGGACGAAGGGGTAGAACAGGTGACCCAGGTGAGTCTCCTCAGGGTCACTTCCCTAGATCCCCTCTGACCAACCCCTCTACCTAGTACCCTTAGGGGCAGTACCACGTGTCAAATTGCTTCACACTTTTGTCATATGACGTCACACCAGTCAATCCAGGAACTCCCTGCCCTTCCCTCCCCTGACCTCTGGGGTCTATCAAAGCAGCCCCCGGCTCAGTGTCCCCTCCGGACCAGGCCACACCTGCAGCCCCCGCCCCTTCTCAGCTGCGACTCTTCTGCCCGGGCCACCCCTCCCCGCCCCGCTGATCGGCAGTTGCCTGCGCCAATCAGAGGGCCTAGCTGGCGGGGCGGGGCCTCACGATGGAGTTGCCCTGTCAGTGCAGGTGGAGGCCCCGGCGGGGCAAAGTGGCAGGAACCTCTTAAAGGGCGAGAGCGGCGCGGAGCCAGAACGCGGTCCGGCCCGGTCCCCGCCGCACCCAGCCCAGGTGAGCCTGGACCACCTGGGGGGGCGACCCTCGGTCCCCGGGAGGGACGGGGTGAGGGACAGAAGAACCTACCCCCAAGGGCTCGGACCGTCCCGGGAGAGGCGAGACCAGGGTCGAAGGGTCCAGGGCTGAGGGGCCCAGGGGTCCCGAATTCCAGAATCCGAACTTGGGGTCCAAAGGAGTCTGGGCGTCTTAAAGTTCAGGGTGCAGGGAGGGGCGTGGGAGTCTGGAGGAGGGGTCCAGGAGCTCGGATCCAGAGCTAGACACGTCCGGGTCCGGCCGGTCCTGGCTGTCTGGGGCGGGGGTCCTGCTTTCGGTGTCCGCGGGAGAGTCCCTGCAGGTCGGCGCAGCCCCCGGCCGCCCCCTAGCCCCACCTTGCCCGGCCCCGCATGCTCCTGCCGGGCCCGCAGCAGCGCTGGAGCGGGCGGGCGACGCGCAGACGGGAGGGGGCTCCGGGGCCTGGAGCCCCGCGCCCCGCTCCGGCCCTTACGTAACTGACTTTGAGTTTCCAGACCCAGGGACCCGCCAGCTGGGGCGCCAACTGTGCCCGCCGGGGTGACCCCCCAGGCCGCGCCAGCCCCACACCCTCCCTGCCGGGGTTGGTCTAGGGGACTTCCCTCTGTCTGGGTCTCCTGGGTCTGTCTGTCCGGTTCGCTCTCATCTCTGGGTTCCCTGTATCTCTCATCTCTCGTCTCTGTTTGGCTGTCTCTTCCTGTCTCTGTCCGCTGTCTTTCCTCAAGAATTGTCTCGCCCTCACCTACACTTCCCGGCAGGCCCCACCTCTTCAGGGTGGGACAGGACTCCTCCTCTCCAGCTAGTTGGAGGCAGGGACCTGTCCAGACCAACCCGGGCCCGAGCTGGCTCCAGGAGTGGGGAGGGGAGAGGAGGGCTGGGGAAGGTGATTCTAGGACCCATAGCTCCTGGGTCCGGGAACGGACGACCCCCTCTCCGCCTCTGGAGCCCTTTCCTCCAGAAGGAGGGGGCTTGGACAGAGCCTGGCTGGGGCTGGGCTTAGGGCAGCTGGGAGTCCCTGTGAGGGCTGCCTAGTGCCAGGGTCAGGTGCTCAGCTACTGAAGGGGAGCGGAAGGGGCTGGGGAGGGGCCGGAGCCCTGGCACGCGCCCCGGAGCTTCAGCAAGCTCCCTACCTCCACCCAGTTTCAGGCCTGGAGGATGGTCTTGGCAGGAGGCTGGGTGGGGAAGGGATCTGCAGGAGGAGGCTCAAGGGACTTCTGCATGTTGGGGAGGGGGGTGGAGATAGACTGACAGACCCCCAAGTCTAAGGAGCACCTACTGGGATCACTCCCTGCCTTGAAGGCTCTCCGGGGTGTCAGACAGACACTTCGGAAATAACTGTAAATAAGGCGTTAAAGCAGCTGGGAGGTGGGAATTATTAACGTTTTTTTTTTCTTTTGAGACGGAGTCTCGCTCTGTCGCCCAGGCTGGAGTGCAGTGGCGCGATCTCGGCTCACTGCAAGCTCCGCCTCCCGGGTTCACGCCATTCTCCTGCTTCAGCCTCTCCGAGTAGCTGGGACTACAGGCGCCCGCCACCACGCCCGGCTAATTTTTTGTATTTTTAGTAGAGACGGGGTTTCACCGTGTTGGCCAGGATGGTCTCGATCTCCTGTCCTCGTGATCCGCCCACCTCGGCCTCCCAAAGTGCTGGGATTACAGGCGTGAGCCACCACCGCGCCAGGCCAGGAATTATTAATTCTAAGCCGGGAGAAACTTTGCGCAAGGAGGTAGGAGGTTTGAGAAGAAAGGGAGCCAGAAGCTGAAGGGAGCAGAGGGAGGGAGGAAAGGGGACATCCAGTGCCCAGTAGGCTCTGCACACAGCAGAACTGGGTTGAATCCTGACCCTTCCACTTTCCTGCTGTGTGATCCTGCATGAGTCACTTCACCTCTCTGAGTCCCAGGCTTGTCCTTTGTCAATAATCCGGACCTTGCAGGCATAAGCACCATCGAATAGGTAATGTGTATGCAGACCAGAACGGCAGCTGGTCTGAGAGCAGGCCAGTAGTGTGTTTTAAGAAGGGAATGGAGTGGGGAAGCCCTGAGGTTTCCGCTGTATGTATAGGAGAGCCAGGCACCACCTGACAGGTCCCAGCAACATGGGGCATGGGTGGAGTGCCTGGGTGTGTGGGTGGTACTCATTGAGGCCAGGAGGCCCCACACCGGCTGTCTCCTGATTGGCCCATGCCTCTACCTCCTAGACCAGGGCTGGCCTCCCTCCTGTAGGCTCCAGGTGCCAACAGAAGCTCCCACCCAGGCCGCCTTACTCCCCAGACCAGTGCGGGTAGAGCCTTGGCAGGGCAGGGCCGGCACCCTCTCTGCAGAATGGACCATGGCCAGGAGCCTGGCTGGCTGTGCTGGGCAGGAACGTCCGTCTGGCTAGGAAGATGCTGACGCTGTGCAGGCCCCACGGAGGTCCAGACCTCTGTTGGCTGGGGCTGGGCCCAGCTGATGGCACTTAGGCTGCAGGGTGAGACAGAGGCTGGAGTGGGAATGAGGAGGGGAGGTGCAAGGAGGGACTCCTGGAGAGGAATCCTGAGCCCAGGTGTGGAACGAAACCGAACTTCATTCATTTATTCTCTAAGCCTTTCCTGAGCATGTGCTGTGCACCATATACAGGTCTGCCAGCCACAGAACTGAACAGGATGCTCACAGAGGGCTCACCACAGAGTTACGGTGCCCTGAGATTTGTTAGGGGTTTGCAGAATGGGCCTGTAATGACAGTTCCTGGGGATAGGGGAGTTCAGAATTTTCCCAGGGCCTAAGATTCTGGTATTTTATTTTATTTTTATTTTATTTTTATTTTATTTTTTTGAGACAGAGTCTCACTCTGTTGCCCAGGCTGGAGTACAGTGGCACGATCTCAGCTCACTGCAACCTCCCCCTCCCGGATTCAAGCGATTCTTTTGCCTCAGCCTCCCGAGTAACTGGGATTACAGGCTCCTGCCACCATGCCCGGCTAATTTTTTTATTTTTAGTAGAGATAGGATTTTACCATGTTGGCCAGGGTGGTCTCGAACTCCTGACCTCAGGTGATCTGCCCACCTCGGCCTCCCAAAGTGCTGGGATTACAGGTGTGAGCCACCGTGCCTGCCTGATTCTGATATTTATTAAAGGGGGTGGGATTCCACTCCGTTATAGTCTGCAGGCTAGTCACTTTTCTGCCTGGGTTTCAGTTTCCCTTTCTGTGAAATGAGTAGGGGAGATAAGTCTAAAGTCTCTATGGGTCTTGCAGCACCTATTACTATAGCCTCAGGACCTAGTTTGGGACTTAGTCTACCCCCTACTGTCACCCCACGTGAGGGCATAGGATGGAGCAAGATCAAGGCTGAGTATGATGGGCCCACAAGTCCTGTTCTTGGCCTGTGTTCTCTAATCATAATTACAGCCACTGCCTGTTAAGCACTTACTATGCACAGCATTCTGTTCTAAGCCTTTAATATGCTGCATTAACTCATTCAATCCTTACAATCTCATGAGGGAAATATTATCTTTGTTTTGCGGAAGTTTAGGGAGCTGAACAGACTTGACCAAAGTCACAAAGCTGGGAAGTGGCCGAGCGGGGATTTGAACTTAGGTTCAACTCCAAAGCCCAGACTTAACTAAGAGTGGGCGCCTCCACCCCACGGGTACTAAGGTGCCCACATTGCTCAGCCCTTACCTGTGGAACTGTTTGACCCCTGCTGGAGCAAGCTCTGAGCTCTGGGATCTTGAGGCTGGGGAGCTGGGGAACAAGCTGTGCTGCCTGTGTTGGGTGGCCCCTGGGCCCAGCATAGAGAGAAAGGGGCAGAGGGAGCAACCTCCAGGTCAGCCAGGGCCCACTAGGGGTTTCCCAGAGGGGCAGCGCCACCCAGCTACTGCCCAGGTACAAGACCAGGCACTGAAAGGCAACCTTGGGTATGTGGCCAACTTTGGACCTCAGTTTCCCCATCTGTAAAGCATGGACTTAAATGAGTGTAGACACTCCTTGACCCCTGGGTTAGTGGCTGAGGTCAGCAATAGGATAAAGGGTGAGAGGAGGACTTGGAGTGACAGCGACTGAGTCTGTGAAGGAAGAGTTTGGGTCAGGAACATCTTTGATCCTGGGCCAGCTGTTTGATAGCTATTTCAGATGAAGAGACTGAGGTTGGAGAGGTTCAAAGGCTTGTCTGGGGCTGTTCAGCCAGTACCCCAGAGACTGAAGGAAAATAAACTAAGGGAAAACCCGGAGAACAAAATCCAGGCAGATATGAGCTAGAATCCTGGGTTGGCCACTTAACTAGGCTTGGAGGTGTGAAGTGGCACCCCTGAGGACACACGAAAGTCCCTTCACTTAACTGTCCTCATCTTTAAAGTGGGAATAGTAACAATTTCTCCTTTGTCCACTTCCTGGGTTGTTGTGAAGCTTAAAGGAGATGAGGCATTTGTAAAATCAGGTGAGAATGTGATTGCTGGTCATTTTTCAGTCCAAAGCTGCAGTTCCAGGT
The DNA here is from genome assembly GCF_009828535.3 of Hylobates moloch. Taxonomy (NCBI): domain Eukaryota; kingdom Metazoa; phylum Chordata; class Mammalia; order Primates; family Hylobatidae; genus Hylobates; species Hylobates moloch. Next base: position 27,028,267 of record NW_026652284.1, read on the forward strand.
TTGTGTTTGTGGTGTGGGAGCATTCTGACAGCTCCTCTGTTGAGATGCTTTATCCAGGGGTTGTGCTGGAGAGAAGCCCTAAGAATAACACCACCGGCCGGGCGCGGTGGCTCACACCTGTAATCCCAGCATTTTGGGAGGCCAAGGTGGGCGGATCACCTGAGGTCAGGAGTTCGACACCAGCCTGGCTAACATGGTGAAACCCCGTCTCTACTAAAAATACAAAAAATTAGCCGGGCATGGTTGGTGGCGGGCACCTATAATCTCAGCTACTCGGGATGCTGAGGCAGGAGAATCACTTGAACCGAGGAGGTGGAGGTTGCAGCGAGCCAAGATCGTGCCACTGCACTCCAGCCTGGGCAATAAGAACGAGACTCCATCTCAAAAAAAAAGAATAACACCACCATTTATTGCACAGTTGCCGGTACCAGGCATTGTACTCAACTTCACCTCCCATTGTATCATTAACCCCCTACAGCAACTTTGTCAGGTAGGTGGTACCCCTCACCCACACTGGGTCCCTCTGAAACCCATGCCGACAGCCCCTGTAATGATAGTAGCAAACACTTCTGAATGGTTTACTGTGTGCCAAGCATCCTTCCAGATGTGTTACATGTATTGACCCATGTTAATCCTCACATCAACCCTGTGAGTTGGATACTAATAGTATCTCCAGTTTGCAGATGAATAAATGAGGCACAGACAAGTAAAAACAAGGCCAGTCATGGTGGCTCAAGCCTGTAATCCCAGCACTTTGGGAGGCCGAGGCAGGCAGATCACCTGAGGTCAGGAGTTCGAGACCAGCCTGACCAATACGATGAAACCCCATCTCTACTAAAAATACAAAAATACATGGTGGCATGTTCCTATAATCCTAGCTACTTGGGAGGCTGAGACAGGAGAATCGCTTGAACCAAGGAGGCGGAGGTTGCAGTGAGCCGAGATCGCGCCATTGCACTCCAGCCTGGGCAACAAGAGGGCAACTCTGTCTCAGACAAACAAACAAACAAACAAAACAAAAAAAATGGCCCCAATGTCACAAAAGGTAGAGCCATAAATAGTGAAGTCAGGGCTGGGCGCAGTAGCTCACACCTGTAATCCCAGCACTTTGGGAAGCCGAGGCGGGTGGATCACAAGGTCAGGAGATCGAGACCATCCTGGCTAACATGGTGAAACCCCATCTCTACTAAAAAATACAAAAATTAGCCGGGTGTGGTGGCGGGCGCCTGTAGTCCCAGCTACTCGGGAGGCTGAGGCGGGAGAATGGCGTGAACCCGGGAGGCGGAGCTTGCAGTGAGCCAAGATCCCGCCACTGCACTCCAGCCTGGGCAAAAGAGCGAGACTCTGTCTCAAAAAAAAAAAACAAAAAAAAAAA